>NC_143553.1:68730000-69048214 GCF_054136105.1 Typopeltis vanoorti | reverse complement strand
CAAGAAAACAGCAAATGTTGTGAACGTGAGGTAACATAATATAGTTTTTATGGGATACTTAGAAAGAATGTGAATTATTTAAAAATTTTGGATGATCCCCTATGCTTCAAACCAAAGAAAGATGGGTTAATCATTTTTTTTTAAATAATCGGTAAATTGTACACGTTGAAAAGGTCTTTTTCAAACCTTTTCGCACACGAACAAACAAACACCTCGTACCTGTGGCTCTCGAAAGTTAACCTGATCGTTTAAAATCAATGAAATAAACATACAAACGAAACACTATAAAATAAGCCATTATCAGAAACCTCACATCTAGAAGTGAAGACTTCATACCTGAGGTCCTCGAAAGCTAACTTGATCATTTAAAATCAATGAAACACAAAAGACACACTACCAAAACACAAAAAAGCCAGTACTAGAAATTCGCATACCTAAAACGAAATATCTCGGGTATGCGGCTCTCAAAACGTAACCTGACCATTTAAAGTCAGTGACATCAGCATACAAAAACAAACGAAACACAAAACAAAAAAACAAATAATCTAATAAACATACACACTAAGAAAAATAAATAAAGGCCAACACCAGAAACATGCTAAAAAACGAAAAAATACGAATCACATTTTAAAATAGAAAAAGTCCAGTTTATAAATTATTATTATTACATAACACCCCCATAGTGTCCAAAGGCTCATCGAGGGAAGGCCCTACTCTACAACTCTCCATTCCA
Source organism: Typopeltis vanoorti (assembly GCF_054136105.1). Taxonomy (NCBI): domain Eukaryota; kingdom Metazoa; phylum Arthropoda; class Arachnida; order Uropygi; family Thelyphonidae; genus Typopeltis; species Typopeltis vanoorti. The sequence goes on along the minus strand of NC_143553.1, from coordinate 69,047,481 downwards.
CCAACCACACCTACCTTCATCATCTACACCAACGCCATCTACCGCTGATTACCAGCACTAGTATTTTTACGGACAGTCATAAACATCCATGCCCATACAGCACTGATAACAAACTACGGATCTACAAAACAATTATCAGACCATCGTTAACTTACGGATCACCAGCCTGGGGGCACACTTCCCCCACAAACATCAACAAGCTACAAGTTATACAAAACAAGTGCCTCCGTATGATCTTCAACGCTCCGTGGTTTGTCCGAAATACTCTCTTACATCGAGATGCCGATATTCTAGATATTCCCACTTTCCTCCATAACAGTGCTACTGCTTATTTTGCCAAAGCAGCTGTTCATCCAAATCAACTCATTCAAGAGTCATCAAATTATGACGAACACGATAGGTGGAAACACAAGCGCCCGAAAGCTGCTTTGCTTATCGATTCTGGTACCTCCATACAACCCTAAATAGGGTGAGCCAGGTGCTCGCTAACACTTAATTCATGACTACTCATACAGATTAAGGGATCGAAGTCCACGGGACTGTAATCCATCTAGCCAAATCAGGTTATCAGGTTATCCATGCCCACGGCGGGATTCAAACCCTCAGGCTTTTGGCTGGAGAGCGGTTACGCTAACCACTCGGCCAAACAGGCCGGCAGCCTTGTTGGTCGACTGGTTAAAAAAGGAAATCTCGAAAAGAAACAAATATTAACGAATGTTAACGAAACAAATCTTGGAACCAACATCACAAAAGAAAGAAGCCTCGAAACCTAACCTGTCACCATTTAGAGCAGGGGGCGCGAACGTTTTAGACCATTGATCCCTTCATGGACTCCTTGATCCCTCATTGATCCCCATCATGTTAAATAAATGAATAAATGTTATCAACAATAAATTTCTCAATTTAAAAATAATAATTCCTTCACCCTTTTACTGCATTACTGCTTCTCGATAAGAAATATTTAAAGAAATTTAAAGAAAATACTTAAAGAAATTTATAAAGAACATTAAAAATTTACATTTTTATTGATTTACTTGGAATGGTTAATGAAAAGGATGTGGTTGATGAATAGTAGCCAGTTGGCGTTGCATGTTTACCAGGTGCTTATTGATCCCTTTTGACCCTCTAGGCATTTATCGACCCCTTTGATAGCCACATCGATCCCCCCCCCCCCAGGGTCGATATCGGCCACATTGCCGACACCTGATTTAGAGACAGTTATGCCAATAGGAAAAAACAAACGCGTATACAAAATCAAATCACGAAACGAAAAAAATATAAAATTCAAATAAAAACATGAAAACAATATAATAAATTACACCTTTACAATACTAAACTAAAAAAAAAAAACATCACATTTTTCAAAATATGAAACAAGCCTCTGGGTCCAGCACTTAGTCTTTACTTTGTTTCATACATTGAAATGTATGCAACAAAGTAAAATGTCTTTATATAGCTTATATAATTATAACTTTTATTTAGGAATAATAAATCCTCCAAAAGGAGTTTTGAGGAATCTGAGGATGGGAGGATCATCTTTCCTCTTAGCCAATTATGATAGCTAGCACAAGACTATCAGTAATTTTTTTAATTGGCATCCGGGGAAGAGATACGACAGACATTGGTTACCCATCTCGTAGTCCCCTAAGAATAGGCGCATACATTTGTGCAGAAAGTTGTTGAGGTAAAAATAATGGATGAAAATATACTGAGTGGAAAGAAGCTAACTGACACGATAGTGTGACGAACAAACAGCCATTGCGCCCACCTTAATAAGATGAAGCACCTCCTTTCACTTCAGTACCTGCAGCAATCCTATGGGGAATAATTTCCACAGGCGTATGATCAATAGGAATTTTAGACTTCTTCTTGTAGGCATGTGATGAGGTCGTGGACTGTTGTAAAACAGTGCATTGTCTTGCCGATTGAGACAATGGCCATTTCCGTAGAAACGCCAGAAAGTAGGAAGCATTGCATTGTCAAAAATGTTCAAATACTTCTCGGAGTTCAATGTTCATGGCACCACAAACAGAGGTCCGAGGCCAAACCAGGAAAAACCGGATCATACCATTTCACCCTAAACTCTGAATTTCATAGTTGGGGTTACACACTCTGGTAAAAGACGTTGACCGAGCATCTGCCACACCCATACCCATCCATCTGCTCCATAGAGTGTGCAGCATGATTCGCCGCTCCATGCCACATCTTTCCAAGCGTCGAGGTCCCACTGGAACTGGCGGTTTTTACATATTATAATTCATAGCACCTTATGGTCACATTTAATGAGTGTCGTGGGTCATCCACTAAGGATAGCACTTGCATTTGACTGACTATGTTTCCATCTCAGTAGTTTCACTGATTGTTAAGCAGGGATGGCTCAATTTGTCAACAGTTTTCCAAACAAATACGCATCCTATCACAACGACTCTTTCAAACTCTATACTGACTTGGTATAGAGTTTGATATCTCCAATTTATGCCGGCTACAAACACTGACTCGTTACGTATCACCATGCACCTTGCTCATGGGGGTTGTCTGTTGACTTCTTTCCAACATATTCACAAAACAGAACTCTACAGAACATAATCGTCACTATTTACGATCGAGTTAGTCAGTCTCATGCAGAGGTGTTTTCCTCACATAAAGTCAAGTTTTCGACCTTGAAATAGATTAGATTCCAATGAAACAACTACACCTGAGACACCTATGTCTAATCACGTTGGATACTAGATGATTAACAACTACCCCATATAATTAGCTAAGTCAAGTATATTTTCTTTTTTTGTTGCATATTTTTGTCATCAATATGCTTTCTCCATGAGTGTTGAAGAGACTGCAGTCTTTTATTATTATTGTTATTTATTATTATTATTTTTTATTCAAGCTGCCTGTATAACCTTCTGGCAAATGTTGCTACTTCCATTATTCTAAATCATTGAAAAGAAATCTTGTTATAAGTTTAATTCTACTAGTCGACCACAGGCATTTTTCCAAGCTTTCATTTTTAGCTAGTTTCCGATTTAGTTTATCTTTGATGCAATTAAGTCGATTGTCTTCTGCCAAAGGTATTAGTTTTCAGTCTGTTACCTCAGAAATAGAACCATAGAACTCTATATTTCAGACAATGATATGACAGTTATATTATATTATGTCATATAATATTTATCAGCAAAATCAGCTAACGCCTTTTTATTCCCGCATATAGGGAGTAGGTGAGGCCGTTTAGCCCTATCTAACTTTTGGAGACTGAGTGGGCAGTTCAATCTCCACTGGTACCCAATAAGAGATAGCTTTCCCAAGGCTATCACTAATTAAGCAGCATGCAGTGAAAAGAGAAAGACAGCTCAACAAGTGCCACCATCTCGTGGTCACTAACCCTAACACTAGTATTTAATGTCTGAAATAATGTGGATTTCTACGGTCGATTTTCTTGAGTTTATGGGACGAAAAACCCGAGTTTCCGGGAGTAAAAACCTGCCTGCCCGGGCCAGAGATCGACTAACTCGGGAACCGGTCGGAAAAAGGCTTAGAAAAATTTCTGCTAGTCGCCGACTAGATTCGAAACCAAGAAGTCTTCCTTTGTGCGGTCAAGCGCCGTGGTATGCAAACGCTACATTCACTGAGCTACACAGGCCCTATAATATTTATAATATTATATTTATTATTATTATAAATATTATAAAAATACCTCAGTCTCTATATAGATTCCCACCTTAAATGGACAAAACATATAGAATACCTACACACGAAACTCCGGATCATCGCAGCAAAACTCTTCCAAGTTAAAGACATTATTCCATCCAACATAAAAAAACTTCTATATGACGGTATCTGCGAATCCCTACTCAGATATGAAATAACAAAAAAAAAATCAGCTAACGCCTTTTTTTATTCCCGTATATACGGGAGTAGGCGAGGCCATTTAGCCCTATCTAACTTTTGGAGACTGAGTGGGCAGTTCAATCTCCACTGGTACCCAATCAGAGACAGATGGCCCAAGGCTATCACTAATTAAGCGGTACGCAGTGAAGAGAGACGGCTCAAATGTGCCGCCATCTCGTGGTCTCTAACCCTAACACAATATATTTAATGTCTGAAATAATGTGGGTTCTACGGTCGATTTTCTTGAGTTTACAGGACGAAAAACCCGAGTTTCCGGGAGGAAAAACCTGCTTGCCCGTGCCAGAGATCGACTAACTCGGGAACCGGTCGAAAAAAGGCTTAGAAAAATTTCCTCTAGTCGCTGACTAGACTCGAAACCAAGACTTCCTTCGTGCGGCCTAGCGCGATGGTGTGCAAACGCCACATCCACTGAGCTACACAGGCTCTCATTTTATTGGGATTCGCAGATAATCACTCTGATTATCTGCGAATCCCTACTCAGATATGAAATAACAGTCTATGCAAATACATCAAACAGCCACCTAACAAAATTAGAAACATTACACAGGAAAATTGTGTCAACAGTGATCTGGGCACTTTACACGCAACAACCCAATATCCGACAAGCACATGGCGATATACAGAATTCTGAGCATTAAAAACCTGAAACATTACATGACATTAACAAGGAATTACTTCAACATCACCTATCGAAACAACAGGGACACATATCGTATAACACGACCGACAACAACTACCTACATCCCCACACCCTTCAACAACTCATACGGTTCTTTTGTGAGATCACATCAGATACCCACGCAACTCAACAACCTACCAAGAAATTTAAAACACGTAGATAACTACAGAACATTAAAAAACGAACTCGGGAAAATATACCAACAAAGTTAAGATACCGTTAACACTAATAATACACATCACAAATCACTAGCATCTAATGCCTACATCCCATACATAAACAATAGCAACAACATAAAGAGTGAAGGCTAAACCCCACTCTCTTCATAAAAGCTAACCCAAGCTTCGAAGTAGGTGGGATTAACTTGCCTCACTCATCTACAAGTAATCCTTATAAACAAATGCAGAAATTTGTTTGTATAATCACTCTTTCTCAAACTTTGAAAAAAAATTATACAAAAAATTCTGTATAATCTTCATCGTTAATATTAGAAGAACATGCGTTGTAAATACATAATATGAAGGCAAAAAGTATTATTAAAAATTTTAATTGAAATCCAATGTAGAAATTGCAGCACTTAGTGGGGAACTCTATAAAATTATAAGGTGCAATGTCACACAAGATGTTTATTGTATGTATAAATATTTTAGAAATCAATAAAATATCTCTGGCATGGACTAGCGGGTTTTTTCTCCCGGAAACTCGGGTTTTTCGTCCCGTAAACTCAAGAAATCGACTCACACTATTTTCAGACATTAAAAATATTCTGTTAGGGTTAGGGACCACGAGATGGCCGCACTAGCTTGCCGCCTTCTTCACTTCGTACTGATGAATCAGTGATAGCCTTGGGCCAGCTATCTTTCTGATTGGCTACCAGTGGAGATTGAACTCCCCACCCAGTACGGGAACAAATAGGCGTTAGCTGATTTTTTTTTTTTATAAATTATTATTATTATTATTATTATTATTATTATTATTATTATTATTATTATAGAACCCACATTATTTCAGACATTAAATACGAGTGTTAGGGTTAGGGACCACGAGATGGCGGCACTTTTTGAGCCGTCATCTTCACTACATGCCGCTTAATTAGTGATAGAAACTAAAAACGGCCTCGCCTGCTCCCTATATATATACGGGAATAAAAAGGCGTTAGCTGATTTATTTATTATTATTATTATTTATACGTGCACTCCATGAAGTCTTAAAAGACTTATCGCGAGAGACCCACTCTATCCATATCAGTTACGGTTTAGAATGATGACGCCACTTATTTGCCGTAATCTCTTTCCCGAAGTCTCCAAAATGTTCCGTAGCAATGAACACATTCACCTGTGACTACTTGAGATTGACCGTCTATCATTTCCTAAACGTTAGGGCTATGGGTTCCATCTGCTTCTTTTCAGGAAGAAAACGCGTTAGAGGATTTATATTATTTTACCTTGCCCATGTGAACTGTTTTAAAAGTTGTACATGCTGTTTAAATTCGTAATCCTGAATATATGTCACTTATTCATAAAAGGCTAGTGATGGTCCATATTTTTGTCACACATTGATGATAGTATATAATTAAATGATTAATTAATCTATTCATAATATATTAATATTTCACTTCATAATATATTAATAAATATTAATGTATTATGAAGTGTGTAGCTCAGTGGATGTGGCGTTTGCCAACCACGGTGCTCGGCCGCACGAAGGAAGACTTGGTTTCGAGTCTAGTCGGCGACTAGAGGAAATTTTTCTAAGCCTTTTTTCGACCGGTTCCCGAGTTAGTTGATCTCTGGCACGGGCAAGCAGGTTTTTCCTCCCGGAAACTCGGGTTTTTCGTCCTGTAAACTCAAGAAAATCGACCGTAGAACCCACATTATTTCAGACATTAAATATATTGTGTTAGGGTTAGGGACCACGAGATGGCGGCACATTTGAGCCGTCTCTCTTCACTGTGAACCGCTTAATTAGTGATAGCCTTGGGCCATCTATCTCTGATTGGTACCAGTGGAGATTGAACTGCCCACTCAGTCTCCAAAAGTTAGATAGGGCTAAATGGCCTCGCCTACTCCCCGCATACGGGAATATAAAGGCGTTAGCTGATTTTTTTTGATATGAAGTGAGTTTAGCATCTATTAATTAAATCATCAGGAAACACTTATAGTAAATATTGTAATAAGTGCATGGAATTTGACATCACATTAGCCTAAATATCGCTATCCGCTATTAACATAGCGAGAGTTACCACAGAAACTTGATTGTTCGAGAATATATTGCCGTACTTACTTATCGCAAAAGTGACAATTGCGAGAGAGTCGAAAAATATCGAGTCTGTATCGCTAGTCAAAAATCTTTCACAGAGTATATATTCATCTGTCGAAATATCTGAATGGTAGGAAAAAAAGAAAAAAAAATGAATAATGTATATATGAATATAAATTTAGAGAGGGAAATTGAACACACAAGTAATAATTCAATTTTCTTATTTAAATAAACAGAAATCGAGGCGAATTTTTATAACAACACTGTGCTGTTTATGAAAATTAAAAAAATTTTACCTGTGTTGTTTTCGTTTTTCAGACTTTTTTCATAATTGTAGAAGTCACAAAATATAAACAATACGACGATTCCTTTCCACAGTAGCTCTAAAATGAAACCAAGTATTACCTGTTAATTTGTATCTGAACTTTATCTAAAAAAGAAGCAGTTTTCATAATTGAATTTCCCACATGCTCTCTTAATAACTAGAAACCATAAAAGTTTGGTTTCAAATATTTTAACTTATGGGGTGGAAAATTAGGTTAGGGGGGAAATACGGTAATGGCTTTTATTCCCTTATAGGGAGTAGGAGAGGCCATTTTAGTACACTAATGTTTGAAACCGAAGGGATAATTCAATATCCACCAGTAGCAAATCACAGGTAGTTGGTTTAAGACTATCACTAATTATACATGGCATCTTAGAAGAGCTTTTCAACTGAGTATTGAGTTAGCTGGTTACATAGAGGTGGAAAGGTTTTCCTCCAACAAAATAGGCAAGCTGGCTCAAAGAATACATGCCTTAGTTGCCTTAATTGTCATTCCATATAACAACCTTCCTTAAGAACTGTGGAATTGTCTTATATTGCACTAAGTAAATGATAAATAGGTTCCATTGATTTTAAATGTATACATGCATTAGTGACGTGATTTTCAATATAACGTTATTTTGAAATGTTGAAATTAAATTCTAGAAGAAAAAATCATATACTTAATGTGCATTTCCATTGTTCTTAAATAAAAAAAATAATAATTCGTATATTGGCGTTTTTTAGAACTATGCAGTACAGTGTGCAGGCCATAATGGGATAATTTGCATACCATAGATCAACCTGGGTTTAAAACTTAGTGCAATCTATCAATGTTCCTCGTCCAATTATAGAATGGAAGATGATATTTCTAACACTCAAAGACGCTTCGTCTGCGAAGCTCTCTCAACTTTAATTGGGTTGTCTTTAAGATGGAAACGTCAGGGAATTCGTTAAAACAAGAAAGAGTTTGTATACATATTAGCTGATTGGCTCTGTAAATAGATGAATCATGACAGAAATTATTACAGATTCACAATAGTTTTCCAACAATTTTTTTTTTAATATTGACATTTAATTCAGAAATAAGTTTTGCGAAGGAACGTCCAGTTTTACCGAAATAGGAAAACTTACAATAATTAAGAATTTATAGAGTACAGGTAGAAATAATGGTTGTACTCTGTCTTTTGCACTTTATCTTTTTCTGTATGTTTATCTTTTGATAAAGTAAAGGAACTTGTCTTTGTTTTTGGTTTCGCATGCGCCCGAAAGACGGGATTTCTTTAGTATGCAAGCATAAGGTCAGAGGTTCCTCGAATATAAGGAACACATCCTAATGGCCATCTCTTCTTCGAGAATTAAGAGAAATACAGTTGATAAATTTGTCTATAATTCTTGGGTTGCATTCTTTCAGAGAAGAGGTTTTTTTGATGTTCAAGATTTCTTCTTGAAAAGTTCCTGCTGAAGAACAGACTGTGTAGGCACCTAATAGCAATGATTTGATAATGCCGAATTTCCACAAAGGATGGCGAGAAATCATCATAAATAATCGTTTCTAGACAGAACTGGCGAGGGAACCGTACTTCTGGTTTTGTAAATTCTTCAAGAAATGATAAAGTATTGCTTAATTCTATTTCTAAGGTAAATTTGATCCTAGAGTGTAACTTATTAATTTTTCCGATGAAGATCTAGTTCTTGATATCAGTTCTTCAAGATGGCAAACACATAATCCGTGTTACGGATCAAGGGGGGGAAGGAAGGATTTAGAGCAGATATTTTCTCTAAATGTTATAAATAAAAAGTTACCTATAGTTGAAGATAGTGGGAACCCCTTATTTGTTTATAGAGTTTGCCATTCCAATTACAATATACAGAATGCATAACAACATAAAAAGATATACAAAGTCTGCTGGTAATTTAGAAGGCAGAAGTTAAAATGTGCCATTAAGAGAAACATTAGTGAAAAGCGAATTGATGTTAAAACTGACCATTAGATTATTCGATTCGAGTTTTCATTCTTTAATTCCAGAGACCAAGTCGATACTATTTTTTTAAATCTAAGAGTAGAAATGAGCAAACTGACCGTTCCTTCAATATACGATTGATATTTCTGAATATCAATCCTATATTGAACGAAAGAAGTTTAAAATCCGATCCCACAGAATATGGAACTGCTAACATTAGCTGTCGGATATGGATAATGATAAGATTCTATGTAGAAGCACCTAGAAATTTAGTCTTAAAAATGCTGATGTTCTTCATGTTCCAGTTCTCAACCTCAGTGATGGTTTTTCTTTGCCAAAAATATGGGAAGTTTTCATTAAAAATTAATTTGGGGGGGGGGGGATGCGTTTCTTGATGGTCATCATGGATTCTCATAAGTATATCCATGACTGTTACTAGCCATCTAAATGCGATATTACAATACCGTCACCCAGATATTGAAGTCTTCCAAGTTAACAACGATACTATTGGTCAAAGTAAAAAAAAAAAAAAAGGAAAAAAGTCAACAGTGGTACTGGCTGGACACATACGGGATACTTATGAATATTCAAGGGAAAGGTTGTGCTTATCTGTCTTTTAGTGTAATTCTTTGGGAGCAGTCTCTAGTTGATCAAAATGCATCTACGTCTGGATTGTACGTATAGAAGCTATTTGAGAAAGGGTAGGTGATCTGATCCTTATTTACTAACCCCCAATCCGTTTTTTGTCTGGGTATTATATAGGATGCCATCTTTGCGACAATCGTATTCAAATCAACGGTTATGCATTTATTTGTCTATGTTAGCCTTTTTCTGTTTTTTTTTTTTTTTTTTAAAGGATTCCTGCCTTATCTATGAATTACTTGCCCATCGATCAATCTCTTTACTCAGGTTTTGGCCGTTTGGAATTGGATAAATTTAGGACCGGTGTTGAATCTGTTGAACCTCTTGATTTTGATCAAAACGGAATTGTCTTCCTTAATTAAATTACAGTAAACAGTATACGAGGGTGGTCTGAAAAGTTCTCGGCCTCGACTAGATGGCAACACTGTCGGGAAGATTTTTTTTTTTCTAAGTTGGTACATGTCATAAGCATCCATGTGAAACTGCAAGTCATTCTATCAAGTAGTTTGTTTTATACAGCTGTCTGAAGCAGAAGTGTTATCAGTATCCTTTGAAATCGATAAAATTGAGTATCGTCTGGTTGTAAATTTCTTTGTAAAAGAAAAGAAGGTTTAACGCCAAAAGAAATTCATTCAAAGTTCATAAAAGTTTGCGGGCACTCTTCTCATTCGTTTTTGACAATTAAGAAATGGACTGCCGAATTTAAACGTGGCCGTACCAGCCTTGAAGATGATCCACTTGAAGGACGTCCAAAAAGTGTAACAACACCAGAAATCATTGATCAAGTGCACGATATGGTATTGGATGACCGGCGAGTCAAAATGCATGAAATTGCTGACACTATAGGCATTTCAAAAGAACGTCTAGGATATATTTTGCATGAAAAATTGCAAATGAAAAAGCTTTTGCAGAAGATGGGTGCCACGCTTGCTCACATTAGATCAAAAACGGACTCGCATGAAATTTCTGAACAGTGCTTGAAGCGTTTTAACAAGAATAAAACTGATTTTGTCCATAAATTTATTACTATGGATGAGACTTGGATTCACTATTACACACACCAGAATCCAAACAGCAGTCAAAACAGTGGACAGAAGCCGGTTGTTCAGCGCCAAAGAAGACAGAGTCGGTTCTTCATAGCATTGGCGTTTTGGAATGCTAAAGGCATTTTGTTTATTAATTATCTTGAAAAGGATAAAACAGTAACTGGTAATATTATTCCGATCTTTTAACCAGACTAGACAAAAAAATTTGTGAGTAATGACCCGGTTTGCAGAAAAAAAAATCATCTTTCATCAGGACAATGCACCTGGCCACAAAGGTGTTTTGGCAATGGTAAAATTAAGGGATCTGCACTGTGAATTGTTGGAACATCCACCCTATTCTCCAGATTTGGCTCCCTCTGACTACTATCTCTTCCCAAAACTAAAACTCTTCCTCGCTGATCAGCGAGGAAGAGTTTTAGTTTCTTCGTATCAAGAGGTGATTGCAGCTGTAGAGGGATATTTTGCAAATCTTACTGAACCACTACAGGGACGGGATAATGGCGCTGGAGCATTGCTAGAATAAACGTATTAGTCTTAAGGGAGATTATGTCGAAAAATAAAAAAAATTGAAATTATAAATTCCTTTTTTCATTGTTAGACCGAGAAAATTTCATACCACCCTCGTACTTTTAGAACTGCCTAAGATGAACGTACCTAGTACGTTCATCTTAGGCATTTCTTTCATAATTCTGTGTTATTTTTATCGACAAAACACCGCAATTATTTGTTGATAAAATTCAGAATTCTTACCCATGATTTGCCAGTAAGTGAGAATAGCTTTCCGAGCAGGGCTGTTGGTCCTGTCAATACTATAATTCGATCATAAATGATTCACTCTTCATGATTAAAAAAACATAGCTATTACTAATTTCTTATCGGATTCCCATTCTATTATTGCGTTCTACGCGAAGCAGTTCATCTCTTTAAAAGCAACAATGTAATTTGAGATACAGACAACAGACCATCATTTATTGTTAATTATGGCAATTTCGTTAATTAATTTCTCAGAGATAATGGATCATAATTACTCAAATTAACACGCAATATACGAGAATAAGGAAATAAACTCTAATAGCAAAACATTTCAAATTCAAAAATTCACGTTGTCATCAGTTGCATAAAGCTAGTTGCATACAAAACAAAACGAGAACAATTAATTATTTAAAATGGTAAAGAACAGCTAGTATAAATAGTACAATGCAAGTGGCTAATATTAAAACGATTATGAATAAAAAAATAAAAATAATTAAATAAATTTGGATTCAACTTTAAGATTTAGAGTTCAACTTTAAAATTTCTCTTAGCATTGATTCGGTTAATTTTAAACCATCTTGGGGATATTCTTAATTTTCCTTGTAAGAGATAATGATCAGATTCTATTTCTACACTTATAAATACCCAGCTATCTACTATCATATTAGCTGTTTTCCTATAAACTATTATATAGTCTATTATACTTTTTAAAGTTTTTTTTTGTTTCTCAAGTGAATGTATGACAATCTTCATGCTTGAAAAAAGTATTAGTAATTTTTAAATTATTTTATGTGGAAAAAAATTTCTAAATTTTTCCTAGTTTGTATTGCATGTAGTTTCACCATTTGTTCCTATATTTGTACCTAGTGGAATCTTCTGTACTCTGGCAATAAAATCTCATATTATTAATAGATAATTATTTAGGTTTTTTTTGTATAGGTGAATAAAAGGCATTGTTATCTTCCTCTCTTCCTTCCTCTGGGACAAACACACCAATAATAGTCAAGAAGCCACAACTTATTTATAATCCTAGTTCTAGAATTCTCTCACTCCAGTATTTTGAAATGTGTGATATATTTTCTTTTCATTGATTTGTGAATAAAAATCATTACTCCTGCTTTTGCTCATTCTTCTTTTTGACTCCACTGTAAATATAGATATGATTATCTGTTTCATCTGAACCTTTTTGTTATTTTCTTTGTTTCCATTAGTAATGCCAATCTCATATATCTTCCTATTAGGGTTCTGTCTAGATATTGGGATTTGTAGTGGTATTCCAAGCTACTACTTTGTCCTGACATTCCAAGTAGCAACACTCCAGATATCCTTGTTTATTTTTCATTCTTTTTCCTTGCCTTGACTTGCTCATATCAGTTAACCTGTCCGAGTCATTTCCCAGAGTGACAATCTGGTTACTTCTTTCCTGAGACACTAGAGTAAGCAACGATTCAGCTGTGTTGGTTCCCAGTCATCTGCAGCCAAGTTTGATGGTGGGAATGCCACAATTAGGGGATATCCACTGACGATTTTCACAACAAATCACAGCCTGCCAGTTAATTATGACATCCCAAAGTGCCATCCATGTGGTCGGGCTCATTTTCTTGCTAGCAACCATAAGCCGTATGGTTGCGTAGGCATGTGATTTGTATTTTAATCATGTTATGGTGGTGGTTTTATTTATACCTGTCCTGCGTTGTTGTCTACTTTAATCGCAATCTGTTTCGTTTGAATTGTGCCTGTGCAACCCACGACATCATGTGATTTATACTACAATCGTGTTAGGGTAGTGGTTTTATTTAAATCCGTCCTGTGTGCTGCTTGCATTCGTTATATTGTGATGAGTGTTTCTGCAGAATCCACGACATCCATGATCGTAACGTTGTTGTCCGCGCGTGGCGGATTCGGCCGCATATTCCCGCCAGCGACCAACCGTAACAAGAAAGATGCGAAGCTTCGCTAAACGAGACACGCACCGCTATCCTCCTCGTCAGCAGAGCTGAGCGTCACCGTAACTTCCCTTTTATCCCCCTTCCGGTGAAGTTTTTACGGTTTTCTCCCGGTAACTGAAGTTTTCGTCGCGTAAACCACCGTAGAATCCTCTATTTCATACATTAAAAATATTATGTTAGGAATGCCTGTGTAGCTCAGTGGAAGTGGCGCTTGCGTCCTCTGCGCTGGGCCGATCGAAGTTAGACCTAGGTTCAAGTCTAGTCGCCGACTGAAAGAACATTTTCTAAGCCTATCTTCGACCGGTTCCCGAGTTAGTGGATCTCTGGCATGGGCAAGCAGGTTTTTCGTCCTGTAAACTCAAGACATTCGACCGTAGTACCCACATTTTTTCAGACAATAACTTATAATGAAGAGACCAGCACTTGTTTGCTGGTCTCTTCATTAGTAGCCGCCTATAATTAGTGATAGAACATGGGCCAGCTATCGCTGATTGGCTACCGGTGGAGATTGAACTGTCCACTCAGCCTCCAAAAGCTAGATAGGGTATAAAGGCTTCGCCTACTCACTATTAGGGAATAAAAGGCATTAGATGATTTATTTATCTAGGAAAGCCTGTGTAGCTCAGTGGAGATGACATGTACCTTCTATGGCTTTAAATCGCTCAAAAAGAGAATGCCTAAGTTTGATTTACTATTGAATAATCGAATTCGATTCGTAAGTACGACTAAAAGGAACTAGAAGAAAGATGCACTAACTCGGAGCCGGTTTTCCGCCCGGCTCTGGCAAGGGCAAGCAAGTTTTTTCTTCCGAAACTCTGGTTTATCTTGCTGTAAAGTCAAGAAAATCGATCATAGACCCACACTATTTTCAGACAGTAAACATAGTGTAAGAATTAGGGATCACAAGATGGTGCCACCTCTACTGGAATAAAAGACGTTAGTTGATTTTTTTGCTGTTGTAAAGATTAGGGACTATGAGATACCACCACTTGTTAGTCATCTCTTCACTGGATGCCACTAAAAATTAGTACCTTGAGCCAGCTATGTATGATTGGCTACCAATGGAGACTGAATTTCCCCTCAGTGTCCAAAAAGTAAGATTAGGGAATTAAAAGTTAGGTGATTGATGATGTTGCAATAGCAGTCAAAAAGTTGTACGTAATAAGAAATTTTTTTGTAATAATGTTTCCACTTAAATATTACTATACTATTACTGTAATATTACTTAAATATTACTGTAGTAAGATAAAAATTTCTACCTATAGGTTTAGAAGGGTTAATATTGAAATTATATGAACGATAACGTTCCTCAAAACGTTATTGTTCGTGTATCTCTTAAAAAATACCTTAACTTAATGCACCCAGATCTGAAGAGAAAATCAGTTGTTGTTTTTATGGGAAAATTAATATTGAAGAAAATCACGTGTTCTTATTTGATAATAACGTTTCTCAAAAAGGTTTGCAGATTTCTTTCAAGATTCTTATTTGATAGGAAAAACAAGCTGCATGTCTGCAAATCTCATTCTTTTTCTATTATTCAAATTGCTGAAATCATAATGAAAGAGATCTGAGTAAAGTCTAGTGACTGTGTTACATTCCTGCAACGTATGAAAAATAATAGTTCACATGGGGACAGATGGCCGAATTAATGTTTCGAAAAATATATTGAAAAAATATCTTTCAAAGAAAAATTAGTTAAATTTACATTTAATTTCTTAATCGATACGTGTGGTTAACAGTGTACAGTTGATGTAAATTAAGTGGATCAATGATGAAAACATAAAGCAACAAATATACAGTTCTGAGCTACTGAAAACAACAAAGAAGAAATGTTTAATTCTATACGGCGCATATAAATCTTTAAACATTATCTGGGAATAGGACCTACAAAACTGGGGTAGCACCAAGTGAACTACTTATTAGACTGATCATATTGTCCTTCGACCTGAAAGCAGGACTATCAAGGTTGAATATCAAGTTTATGTAACGTGCTCGATTTTATTATTCAATACATCTCACAAAGGATTGTGATATCTTTTATAATCTGCATAATAAGTCTATGTCAAAAGAGATCAGACTTAAACCCCAGAATGTGTAATATCCACGTATCATTTAGTTTAATCGCTATATATGAATTAAGATATTATCGTGAAATGTAGATAGACGCTATTACGCGACAAATACCTGTATATATACAAGATATTTGTCAAATACCTGTATATGTACTGTATATACAAGTTTCGATAACATAAATATAAATGATTAATTGAAGAATAAATTAAAATGCAGATTCAGTGCAGTAAATTTTGAATTCGTCATATGGGAATCTAAAAAGCCCTTAAGTGCCCATGGCCTTCTAGTAAATTTCATAACCATAATTCTAAAATAGCGTTGTTAGCCCTGTCCCTATAAGTACACATTGTATGTGTTCTCTTTCGGAATGCCTGATTAAAAACCCTAGGTTCCACGGGAAAAATATTTCCATGGTATGAGATCGGCAAACTCGCCTTCAGTTGAAAGTTAAAGGTTCATCGGGTCCTAGATGGAATTCAAAAATAGGTTTTTCCAACCGAAAGGCGTCGTCGAAACCGAGTGAGTTATGGAAGCTCAAAATTTTTTTGAACAGAATGGCCCTTAATATCCTTTCTGGTATTAGTTTTTGATGGCAAATGAATCAATTCTTTTTTTTAGGTTCTATGGTTACCAAATATTTTAAGTTTATTCTTATTTCAGAAGACCGTTGTAGTCTTCTGTGGAAATGATATTTGAATGTATGGAGTTAGGCTACTCGAAAAAAAGACACTCCAACTTCAGTTCTAGGCCCTGACTAGAGGTTCTTTCTCCAAGCCATTTTACAGCCAGTTTCCAAATTAGTCGATTTCTGGCATAGTCATGTAAGGTTTTTTTCCCCCAAAGTCATAGGTTTTATTTCAGCAACTGAAGAAAATCGACTGTCGAACTAACACTATTTAGTCCTCCCCCCTTTCATTCCATTCACCTCTTTTCAGTAAAATAGCCTTCCTCACTCTTTCTTCAGCTTTTTTTTTTTTTTTTTTTTAATAAAATCTAGTAGATTCTGCCTTTCTTCTTATCCTCTTGCCCATTGGCACCACTATTATACTATTGGTCTTCCATAACGTTTTTGGATATATATATATATATATATATATATATATATAAAATAAGTTTAATGACTATTACCGAGAGAAAAGATGGCAAGATATATTTAACAAGATACTACTAGTTTACTAGTTTCGTTACAAGAACATCATCAGGTATCATACTCAAAGAAATATATAAAAAATTACAGAGACTTAAAATTGTATTAACAGAACAAGTGAAAAACAGTAGCATGTTTGAAAAAATGCAAGTATGAGTTTCATACAAACGAATACTACGCGCTGTCGCGAGTGCGCCAGTACTGAACAGAAGCAACGTGTGCGTCCGAGAGATTGTAACTCAGGCTGTTGTTGATATGAGAGGAATCTAGAGAAATTTCTCTTGATTCAACAATCTTTCTTTCGAGTTCATCGTAGCACACATGGATATTAGCAGTTTGAGTCCAGTTTACAATGTGCTGGCGGCCTTCGTCTGAGTTAGCAGAAAAGAGAACGTGGCTAGAGAGAGCGCTAGCTCTAGTCCTGTTATAGGAGATATCTCTACATTCGGCTTTCTCTTCGGTCGCTTCATCCCTTGATACCTCGACTGTATGGTCTCGCCAAGATTCACAAAAATAACTGCCCACTCAGACCTATAGTTGAGGGCATACACTCTCCCACTTATAATCTCTCCAAATTTCTAGCGAGTTTTCTAAGAAATCTTTCTGGAATTTCTTCTTGACATATTAAAAACTCTGCAGATTTTGTTTCTAAAATCAAGGACATCAAACTTAAAAAAACAGATTTAATGGCAAGTTTTGATATTGTTTCTCTCTTTACAAATGTTCCTGCTCAAGAAGTCCTCGATCTTCTCAAGAATAAATTATCAAAAAAACTCTTTGCTCTTCTCTCCCATTGCATAAAGTCAGGATACTTCAAATATGATAACAAGATCTACTTACAAAACCAGGTCTGGCTATGGGCAGCCCACTCTCTCCGATTCTTGCGGATATATTTCTCAACGAATTTGAAGGAAAAGCTATTAACTCCTTTCACTTTAAACCAAAAGTCTGGTACCGATATATTGATGATATTTTCCTCATCTGGGAAGACGGCGTCAATAACCTCTATTTATTTTTAGACCATCTAAACAAGTGCCACGAAAAAATCTCTTTCACCCTCGAACTGGAATCGGATGACTGTCTTCCCTTTTTAGACCTCAAACTTACCAGATGTGCTGAGAACATTAAAATCTCAATTTTTAGAAAGCCTACTCATACTGACAGATACCTTCATGCTTCCTCCCATCATTATCCTCCACAAAAATGTGGTATTATTTCCACTTTAGCCCACCGAGCCAAATCATTACTTACCGAAGAAACAGAAATTATAAATGAACTCAGTTTTCTTAAAAAAACGTTTATTAACAATGGCTTCTCTCCAAAGAAGATTGACAAATTTCTTTCCCCCAGACTCTCAACTACTGCTGAAGATCCCCCTCCCCCAAGAGCCTTCATCTCCTTGCCTTACATCAGCTCTCTTTCACCAAAACTGGCAAAGATTCTCAAGAAATTTAACTTCAAAAACGTACTACACTACGCTTCCAAAACTTCGTTCATTACTTTGCAAACATAAACAGAAACATCTTCCTTCTCAGTTTCCAGGAGTCTGCAAGATTTTGTGTGATTGCGGAAAGCCTTATTATGGACAGACTGCCAAATCCATCCTTCTACGTTTGGATGAACACCGTAGAGATATCTCCTATAACAGGACTAGAGCCAGCGCTCTCTCTAGCCACGTTCTCTTTTCTGCTAACTCAGACGAAGGCCGCCAGCACATTGTAAACTGGACTCAAACTGCTAATATCCATGTGTGCTACGATGAACTCGAAAGAAAGATTGTTGAATCAAGAGAAATTTCTCTAGATTCCTCTCATATCAACAACAGCCTGAGTTACAATCTCTCGGACGCACACGTTGCTTCTGTTCAGTACTGGCGCACTCGCGACAGCGCGTAGTATTCGTTTGTATGAAACTCATACTTGCATTTTTTCAAACATGCTACTGTTTTTCACTTGTTCTGTTAATACAATTTTAAGTCTCTGTAATTTTTTATATATTTCTTTGAGTATGATACCTGATGATGTTCTTGTAACGAAACTAGTAAACTAGTAGTATCTTGTTAAATATATCTTGCCATCTTTTCTCTCGGTAATAGTCATTAAACTTATTTTATAATATTCCTACCGAGTAAAAATGAATTCTCCTAATATATATATATATATATATATATATATATATATATATATATATATATATATAAAACTATAAAAAAATCAATGATATGTAGTGTTAGGAATAGGGACAAAGAAGTAGCAGCAGGCATGCCATTCACTCTTCGTTGGAAATTATTTGAAATCACTGTGTGTCTCTAGCTTGTTGTAATTGACTAAGGGTGAAGATTACTATTTCCCATTTTCCAAAATTCATTATGTCTAAACGCGTTGTTTCTTCTCATTTGGGAATAATATACATTAGCAGATTTTTTCTTTATTCCATTTATTATTCATTTCATGTATCCATTTATTTCGTTAAATATTGATTTTCTGTATATTTACTTCCCTGATTCATTCGAATTAAATAAAATTAAATTAAGCGTCTCATAGCGCTATTGGAAGAACGGTGGGACATTAGAAACATGAGTACGATCTTCTCGTGACGAGAGGAATCTTTTTTATAGGCTATTTTAATGAATAGTGAGTTAACACGAAGGTAGCAGATTTTTTCTTCTGCAAATTTGAGTTTTTCATCCCATGTATAGTTAACAAATAAAGAATGTGATAACATTGCATGTAAGTGAAGAATTAAGGAAGACGGAGAGTTGTGGAACAGTGTGCCCTTTTACAATAGGTCCTTATACTCCTTGGAGGTGTCATGTAATAATAATAAGTTGGCAGTATCGTATCTCGTGGAGATGCTTTTAGTCAGCTGTAATCGTCGACTCGGGAAAGTTTCTAGACCTTTTTTCTCCGCCTCTTTTCAAGTTGTTGATGTTTAACAAAGCAAGTAGGAATGTTTCTTCTCTGAGACTCGGTTTTTAACCTCGCAACTCAAGAACCTCGACCGTAGAATGCACATTATTGCAGACAATAATAACTAGTATTAACCACCTTACCAGCCATTATGGATCAAATACGCATCCTCACACGCTTCGTATCCATCATATATTTCAATGTAATATCAATGGTATTACAATTTTAATATGCACTTCGCATCCATGATAACCTTGACGTCTATAGATGTCTTTGCCGGTAGCGTGGTCAAAGTAGAGAATGGCTGCCCACCAGGCTTTCAAGCACGAAGACTCACCAATACAGAATTCCTTAAAGAACATAAAAGCTGTTAGTCACTTTATTTTTTAAAATAGTAATATATTAAAATGGAAAAAAAATACACTGACTCATTTTATTCCAATTGGAAGTAATTCAGACCATACTATATCGTGTTAGGGAACATCAGATGACTGCATTTATCTGCCGTCTCTTCATCAGATGCCGTTTAAAATTAGCGATAGTCTTGGGTAACTATCTCTGATTGGCTAGGCTAATGGTTCAGTTTGATTCCCCCTATTGCTTGAAACGTTACATAGCTCAAATTGGCCTCACTTACGGTTTATGGGAATAAAGACTTTATTCAAATTAAGTGGATATTGAATCCAACATTATTTCTCTACCGAATAAGAAACTCAAAGATAGAAAATCTATCTAAGAGTTTCATGCCGAATATAGAAAACTATAAAAGTTTGGCGAGTTCAAGCAGAAGCCAACAGGTGGTACATGCTGGGGAAACTCGAAGTAAAGGTGGACTTTTATAGTTTATACTTTTATAGTTTTCTATATTCGGCATGAAACTCTTAGATATATTTTCTATCTTTGATTTTCTTATTTGCTAAGAAATAATGTTGGATTCAATATCCACTCAATTTGAATAAATTTACTTCGCCAAAGTGAGGCCTATTGACTCTTTATCTCAGTAAAGACTTTATGATTATTATTACATAACACCTCCAGGGAGTCCAAAGACTCCTCGAGGGAGAGCACCTACTTCACAACTCTCCATCGCCACCACTCAATCCACCACAACTATGTTCATCATCTACACCAACGCCATCTACCGCCGACCACCACCACCACCATTAGTATTTTTACAGACAATCACAAACATCAATGCCCACAGTGGGATTCGAACCCGAAGTCTTTTGGCTGGAGAGCGGATATGTTCAGGCCGGCAGCCTGGTTGGCTAGCGAAAAATGTTAGTAGTGGTGGTGGTGGTGGGCGGTAGATGGCGTTGGTGTATTTGGTGGATTGAGTGGTGGAGACAGAGAGGTAGATTAGGTGCCCTCCCTCAATGAGTATTTGGATTCCCTGGAGGTGTCAGTAATAATACTAATAATAAGACTTTAGCGAGTTTTTATTAAAATCGCATCATTTCATAGTATTAGCGGTCCTTTAATCAATACATTTATGCCTAGACAAAGGGAAAGTTTGCAGAAATTCAAAATTGGTTTTACCGTTGGGTGTCGCTTATAGTTGTGATGTCACAATTGTTAGCTAAGTGTACGTCAGTTTATGTAAATAAGTAATATTCAGGATATTTATTTATTAGGATAATATTTAGGATATTGACACCTCTGAAGTCATTTTGGGGATAATAGTTTTTCACCAGTCCAGATTTAAGGGTGAATTTTATTTCATGAACTTATTTCACTGGCCAAAGTATCTTTACTGCCTGGATGTGAAAAACGCTAGTTTTATGCCATTTTTATTATATGATTTCCAATACGCACAGGAAATTTTATTGGCCAAGTTATATTACACATGAATTTACATCGTAATGTTGAAATCGAGTTCACATTCAAGTTAATGTTAAAAGTCGGGGAGTAAATTATCTCTCTTCTGCATACCAAAAGGTGAACATCCGTTTTTTTAAAAAAGAGGTACATTTCCAGAAGAGACTGTGCATGGTTAGTGATATAAGTAAGGTATTCTGCGCCTTCCCATCATAATGCATAGAGTTGAAATCCAGATACAATTATTGATTTTTAATTACTATTATTATCATTACTATTATTGCATGACACCTCTGAAGTATTCGTTGCGGGAGAGCCCTCTATTCCGCCACTCCATTAATGTACGATATAATCCCCGTTTTCAGCTAGTGTAGCGATTAGTATATTGGACGAGGAAGAAAACTAGTAAGATGTTTACTGTTAAAGCAAACCATTTCTTAAAGAAGTCACGCCGCAGTTAAAACACATAGATCTTTTACGAAGAGTTGAAGATAACTTCTTTTTGACAGAATACTGTATCTGTATTCATCAGTTTGTTTGAATAGTTTAGAATGCTGTTCATTTCTACTGAATTTAAAAGTCATCCTTATTTTTTTCACATGTAGTTTTCTTCAAGTTCACATGTTCAAGTTCTGTATAAAGTTCCTTGACGTTTTCCTTTTGTAATAAATGCATCTTCGATTGTTTTATTGATTTGTAGGAACTGTTAAAGTCATAAGGATTTGTTATACTAACTATCCCATTCTGATTTGTTGTCGTTCTTACTCGCTTGGGCATATTATACTCATTCATACACTCAACTGCCTCCCTAAGGTCTGCATATCTACTTCCCCTCACCTTAATAAATCTAGTTTCCCTGATTCTGCACATCTACTTCATTCAACAACACTTTTTCAAGTCTCCTTGCACCGAATCCATTCAAATGCAAACCATCCATCTTATATAGATTCTTTTGCCCATCGAACTCGCTCCACATGTCCACAAATTCCACACCACTCATCCTGCATAACCCGCGCATAAAGTCATTAGCAATTATTGCCCTCCTTTTAAACTCTTCACTGTCATACCATGGTAACAGACTAACCATCCTAACTCTCTCACTCTTCTCTTTTGCTACCTCAAGCAATTCCTTCAGGTCTTCTATCATATCAATTTTATCTCCTTTCAAATCATTCGTACCTGCCACCACTATCATTTCTTTCACCCTTTGCTTTTTCTCCTTAATAGACTCACTTACGTCCTTAATGGTCGCACCAGGTTGGTACGATTTTGTCAAATTTTCAACTATCACACCTCTTACTAATGAATCTTCATATAGCACTCGCTCCTTCATTTTGTTTACGTTCACAGTCATACTCTTATTTTTCTTATCATACTTTTTTTATTGGCTGGTACACTTGGTCTATACCCTTATCTTATTAATACCTGTACAGTATGCCAAAACAGAGTAATACTACAGAGAGTGATGTTAATAGAAGGAAACAGTGAAGAGTAATAACACTGGGAACCAAATATGACATCATTAGCAAACATTTTGCTGAAATGACTATTAAATATCTTTGTGTGAAATTATCTAATCACCTTTCTCAACTGTGTGTCCTTTAAAGGATAAAAAAATATTAGAAGGAAGATAAAAATGCACATTCCATGCAGTCTACATGATTATGTATACTAAAGAAGTTGACAGCATTATTCCTCAAATAGAGAGATTTTTAACTTCACGATCAAATACAATGACGGAATATGTCTGTTACCTTATAACTGTTATAATTTACTTGAATTTAAAGCTGCATTTTCATATTTAGATAAATAAATCATTATTTAGGCATCAACTGTTTTTTTTTTTTTTTTTTTTTATCTTTCTTTAACATTACTATGATCAAATTTCATTCTTGAGAACATAATTGGTTTTTAACATTATGTCTATGGGAAATAAATTTTTGCTTTACAAACTTTATGAATACATGCTAGGAAAGAATTAACTCATAAAGTCAGGAACTACCTGCATACGTATCTCCTCCCACTTCAATTTTCACCCTAGTTAGAAAACATAGTGAGATTACTGAAATATATAAGCCCATTATAAACACACTGTTCTTTGTAGGGATTGGCTTAGTCACTCATTTCTGGACTCTCTCCAGTGTTTCCACATCACAGTGAAAAACCAAACTAGTGACCAAATCTGAGTGCAGTAGTCCATGTCTTCTGACCACTGCTTTATACACTGGCACAACCACCTCCTTATCCTTACATCACTGCAATGTTCAATCTTTACACTTGCAATATGCCCTCTAAACTTCAGTCTGCTGTTCAACCATCATTCCCAAATCTCGAATTTCATCCACTTTCTGCAGTACGACACCATCAATATGGTACACAGTCTTATATTTCTGCACTCCAAAATGCAACACCTTGTATTTATTAATATTAAAACTATAACTCCACTGAAGGGAATTAACATCAATAGTGGTACTTATAATTCTCCTCAACTTTTTTATCATCAGCTGAAGATCATCAGCCCATCATCATGATATATTATTTACAAACAAGTTAAACAGCAGGTCCCAAGAACAGAACCCTAGGATATGTCACTGGTTACTCTCCTGTTTTGAGAGTAATCAACTTCCAGTCCATCTAACCAATATATTATCCATTCAGTCCTCTGCAGCTTGTACACCAATTATCATGTGGTAATTTATCAAATGCTTTTGTAAAGTCCAAGAATATTACTGTATGATTCTCCCTTATCTAACACATTTGTTACATTATCATAAAATGTAACTTGCTAAAACAAGACCCACCCTTTACAAGTCCATGGTGCTGACCATCATAAAGAATCCTCTGTCCACGAATCCATATTCATATTCTATTCTTAACCAATTTCTCCAATACTCTGACTACAACTGCAGTTATACAGACTAGGCTATAATTGTCCTAGAACCATGCTTGTGGAGTGGTACTATTTTGCTTTCTTTCCACTCCTTAGGAACCTTACTGCAAGACTTTTATCAAATAAACCAGGTCAAGGGCATAGCTAACTGTTGTGCATATTCCTTAAAAATATGCTGTGATATCTCATCCATTCTCACAGCCTTATTAACATCTAACCCAATCAATGCCTGATATACCCTTGATTTTTTCTCTTTCAATTCTCCTAATACTTGCCTCCCTTCCATATATTGCACAGCATCATTTACAACAGTATAATACACACCGATGAAGTGCTCATTCAATAACATTGACAAGTATAGCCAGGAGATTATTATCCCTCTTTATTAGGCTATGATATCACTGCATCTTGATTATGGACAGATTTGGTCACATGGATATCTTGGGATGAGGAGATGGAGAGGATCCAGAGATGAGTGACCAAACTGGTGACAAGTCTATGGAATGCTCCATATGAGGGTAAATTGAAGTTATGTGGTTTGCAAAGTTTAGTTGAAAGGTGGAAAAAGGACATGATAGAAACTTATAAATATTAAGTTATAAGCAATGCCAGCCTGGTTGGCCGAGTGGTTAGCATATCTGCCCTACAGCCAAAAGGCTGAGGGTTCAAATCCCACCGTGGACATGGATGTTTGTGATTTTCTGTGAACATAATAGTAGTGGTGATGATGGGCAATAGATGGCATTGGTGTACATGATGATGGTAGTTGCTGTTCATTGTAGTTGGTGGAGACAGAGTTGTAGAGTAGGTGCCCTCTCTTGATGAGTCTTTGGACTCCTTGGAGGAGTCATATAATAATTTCACTATATCCTTTGCAGCGGTCATTCTGCTGCCATGACTATCCACCAGTATCAACTTACCATAATTATTCTTCCTTTTGCTTGCCATATAGTCGAAGAATTCTCTTGAATTGACCTTGACCTGATCAGCCAATCTCCTCTCATACTGCACCTTTTCTTTCTTTATCATGCTTGTCACCTTCCTAGCCTGCATTTTATACTCCTCATGGGTCTGATTACCACCAGCTTTTCTTGTACCTCCTCCATAACATTTTCTTTTCCAACACAGTTTTTTGATTTCACTGTTTATCCATTTCACCCCTACTCTATTTACTCATTTAACTGTTGGTATGCAGTTATACTTTGCTCATGTCAGATGCCTTGTGAATTCCCATGCACTGTCATCATCTTTTCTACACAGCTCATCTGCCTACCATATTGATGCTGACTACAGAACTTTCCATAATCACCCACCTTATAATTTCACATATATATATGGTATATATCCTTTCTTGTTTCATACTTCCCAAACAAGTACTTCATGATCACTCTCACCAAGTAGCAGCAGTGTTAATACCTCATTAACAACTACATCTTTTGAATTTATCACCAAATCCAACACTAAAATCTCAAGTTGCTTTGGTCACATGCTGCTTAAGATGTTTATCCCTCAGAAATTCAACAAACTCACTCTCCTTATTGTCATACGCTATCTCCTCCATGCATTCTATATTCCTGTAATTAAAGTCGTCCATCAGGAACACCTTCTTTTTACATGCTTACCCAATTTGCCTAAAAATTTCACATTCAGTATTCTCTCTACATTTCCTGGCCTATAACAGCATCCTATCAGATATACTAGTCTGCTAATTTCAACTTCACACCACACAGATTCAAAATCTGCACATGTACTGTCAATTTCTACACTTTGCAGACACAATTCCTCTACAATCGTTAATAGTACTCCCTCCTCCTCTTTTCACCTTCCTATCCTTCCAAAAAATTGTATATCCATCCATTGTTATTCCCAACAGTAACAGTACATCATCAGATAACCAAGTTTTGCTTATACCAGTTATCTTTGGGCATACTGACTCAATTAGTGCAACAAACTGAGCTCCTTTATTTCCAATACTCTATACAAACATAACAATCCTGCCCCATGTCTTTGAGGCCATTCTACCAATACCATCTGTAATATTTCTAACTTCATGTTTTTCAACTTCTAGCCTCCTGTTTTCTACCACCATTTTATTCAATGCTATTCTTCTTCCCCAACATGAAATACACTCACAGAAGATTCATTATTTGTTTAGCTCTAACATCTGCTGCTGTCACCTTAGCATCATATTTAGCAACTACAGTTGTCCATATTGCCTCTCTCCCCCTTTTTTTTTTTGCCACATAACTAAAAATTCCATAGGATTGCACTTAGCTTGATCTACCAGGCTTCTAATATTTCATTTTATCCTTCCTTATCATGTATCACTTTTCATGCTTATTCTCAAGTAATGTTGACTATTTTTCCACCCGTGCTTTATATCTCTTGTACAACATTTGCTTCTGTAGTTCCTGTCTTATCTCATTATTCACCAACTTTATTCTGTTCTGTTTATTCTCGTAACTCTAGGAATGTAATCTCTTATTTCTTTTATACTTTCATTATGATCTTTAACTCCTAGATACTGTCAATCTCCTTTTCATCTACTTCTGTATGCTGTGTCTCATAGTTGCTTTCTTAGCCTTTCATAATCTCTTACTTTTTAGTTTCACATATCCCTTTTTAGGAGCATGCCCTTGCTTGGTTACTCTCCATGTCTGAACTGTATGATTCCTCTCACTTTACTGGAAGTAGTATGTATACCTAATTTATTATCACATTCCAAAGCATTGTCACCAAGTTAGGTATTCATGTTTCCCTTTTTTCTTTCTGTCACATCAGTGTTGTCATAATTAAAATCTCCCATAATGAATATCCTCTGTCAGATCTGTCTATCTCTTTCTCTCTTAAGTATTCCCAAGGTTGGGAGGAAAGTAATTTTAATTTGCCATCATCCAAGATTGGACATTATTCCACTAAAATATTTGCATATGACTATACATCATTACAAAATATACACCAAATTAAATAAATATGCATTATTAATAATAATTGTAGTATATTTAAATTGGAAGTTGTATTTTTGAAAAATAGTGCACTGTTCAGTTAGATAATTTACAGCATATCTGACTGATTCAGATAAATGTTATAAAAATGCATTGAAATGACATTTTAGAGGCAAAGATTTTTGCTATGTGGAATTTAAATTTTTTTAATTAAAATAATTGTTATATGGGAAAATTTAAAAATGTTATGAAAAATTCAACACAGTGTATGTTGTTGGGTGCTAATTTGTATAGTTCAGGGATTGTTGAATTAGTGCAATTTACTGTGATCAGTAAAGTGTGAGTTGGATTTGCAGTCATCTGGAGATGGTCATTGATACATAGAAAAGTATAAGTTGAAGATTGTAGCTTTATGTACTCCAGCTATTATAAGGCTTGAAGATAATGAGCCATCCATGATTGCACTTAATGTCATGACCAGTTATTCAGCTTCTTTCTGATCACACTTTGACCTGCAACTGGGAAGTCAGTTGCAAGAGTGAAGAGAAACCAAAATATGAGATCTTAGTTAATTCGGCCTCCGTGTCAGATCTAAACTGTAGTTGATGGATGAACTTCCTTGCCCAGTGTGAGGCCACCACCTGTCATATCAGAAGTAGCTTGGGAAAAAATGTTCCATGCTTGGTATCTGGAGCAGGATTCCTGATTATATAACTTAGTTTGCTTGCATTACTAAATGTTCTTTAGATTTATATCCTCAGGGATAGAACTCGCATAAAACATGCCTTAGAGATATCGAGCAACTGCTTGAGTTTTTCCAAACTTTTGCATGGCATGTGATCAAAGGCAGGAATAATGTGTAAGTTGATTTAATTATCACTTCTTAACTACACTCCAGAATGAATTGAAATGAAAGCAATTTAATGGTAAAAAAAAAAAAGAGTTTTAAAACAGTCAGAGAGAGAGAGATGCCATAAAAATCAGAAGACTTTATATCCAGTTTGGACAAGATTTTGTGATAAGTTTAGAATAGTGGCAAGGCATTTTTACAAAAATCATCTGTGGAAGAAAAGTAAGAAGCCAGGAGATAAAATTTTAATAACAATGCAACAGAACCATTTGAGTGTAAAAGAGGGTTTGGGTAAAAGTTATGCCAATAACTCTGGCAAAGTACCAGAGTTAATTGGCCGTTTCAAAATGTGTACTCATAAAGATTTATTCATAATTTGGTTGCATTATTTTGAACTCTAGTATAGACAGAAAAAAGAACATAAGTATTTCGATGAAAGTCAGTTGTGGTATTTATTTTTGAACAGTATGCATATGTTTAGCACAAATCCCCCCCCCCCCCCCCAAGATGTGGCATCAGCACACTAATGTGTGTGTGTGTGTGTGTGTGGATGATGTGCCTCAACCTTTGCCTTTGTTGGTTCACTCCAGATAGTTTTTCTCCATTTTGATGATGGATGGTTTAATACTAGTGAGCTGTGTATTGTAATATATATATTCAAATTTTATTTATGAAATGTAAATACATTTTTAATTAATAGTAGACTTCTCTTAATAATTAAGAAATTTATTAAATGTATTAGTAGCGATAGAATATTGCATGCTGTTAATCACTTTATTAATGGAAGGAGTGATTATTGTTACACGGATTTGCCTGATGTAATATCACCAACTGCTTAATTGTCCTGGCTTTATTTTCTCTCTTTCATTTATAATTGCACTTTTTTTGTTCTTGAATCTGTTAAAAAATATGCATAATGATATTTACACACACGGGCACATATATGTTGGACATTAGTATATGAATTCCGCAGATCCAGATAATGTGCTTTGGTATATGGATATAATAAAGAAAAGGATTTGAATAAATTATTTAAATAAAAGAAAAGGATTTGAATAAATTATTTAAATAAAAGAAAAGGATTTGAATAAATTATTTAAATAAAAGAAAATGATTTTTTAAACAAATGGCTAAAAATATGTTGCATATTTCTAACATAGAGATATTTTGAGAAATGGATGTTACAAACAGGCCAATCTCTGAAATCTTGAAGCACCGAGACATTGAAGAGCCAAAGAAACATAGTCGAGAAGATTGGCGTAAGGCTAAAGAATTAGAGGAAGCTAGGAAAGCAGGAACTGCGCCTGCTGCAGTAGATGAAGAGGGAAAGTAAGTGATTCTATAGAAGTTATAGAAAACCGGTAGATAATTTTAATAATTAAGAAAATTATAGATAAAGAAATTACAATTGCAATTTGATTTTTCTTTGCATTTGCTAATGAAAGTGAAGATAATGTAAAAGTAATCAAATGAGAAAGTTGATTCTGTTTATTATACCCTAGATTGTAACCATTCAGATGATTACAACCTAAAAATCATTTAAAAAAATGAAATTTTTTCTCCTAATTCCACAAGAAGAGATTCCAGTAGGATATTTGTTCCATTCAGAGGCATCTCTGAAAGTGTTGTCCATATTCTAAAGAAATTTTCGTCTCTTGCAGCCATGTTTAAGTCTATCAGTCAAATAAACTCTTTGGTTCCTTCTCCAAAAGATAAAGCACAGCACTTATTGGTACCTGGAGTACATCAGATTCCTTGTAATTGCAATTGTCTGGCCAGTCCATTGCAAAATGCATTTCCAAATACCAGTCTTATATAGGACTTAAAACACCACAACCTTGCCTTCCCAGATAGCTACACAAAAGCAACTGAAAATTCAAATGCTTTTTCAAAGAAAGTGCTGAGTTCCTTCTTCACCATCCAAATCTCAATCTCAACAATGGACTTTCTGTGCCCAAAATTTAGGAAATTGTTATCAATAGCAGCATTACTTAATATACATCATCATCATCAAATTCCTGCCATGTACCCTCAAGAGGTATACAGGATATGACAGTATTACATGAAAAAATTACATCATTACTAACTTGCTATCCACAATTTTCCTCCAAATCAGTCTGTTACTTGTCAAGACTCCAACATTATCAGATCTTATATTTCTATCCTCTAAGGCACTTTGTACCGTATCAATCCACCTATATCTTGGTCTTCTGGTCTTCCTCTGGGTCATTTTGCTGCCAGCCTGGCAGAGAACACTTGTTTTGCTAATCTTTCTTCTCCCATTCTGTTTAAGTGACCAAACCATCTGAGATTAGCTCTGCTAACGCATTCCTGGATGCTGACAATGTCAAGTTCTTTCCTAATATCCTCATTTTTAATATGATATTGCCATTGATGCCATCTGTTCACACCTCGACTCTTTCTCAGGACTCTCATATCTGCAGTCTCTAGTCTTTGGTCAAGTGTTTTACTTCTGACCCAGCTCTCAGATCCATAAGTTAAAACTGGTTTGAACACTGCCTTGTATACAGCTAATTTAGTGTTCCGACTAATTTCTCTCTTATTCCATATGAATTTATTCAATTGACTTCCCACCATACCAGCTTTGCTGATTCTGTTGTCTATTTCTATATTTAATTTACCATCTTCAGTAAAAATCGTGCCTAAGTAGCTGATAGGATAACTTGTTCCACAGGTTCTCCATTCACAACACAGTTGACATTTTCAATGATTCTGCCTATTTTCATGTCTTTGTCTTTTTATTGCTGACCTTCATACCATATCTATTACAACAGCTATTCAATTTAGTCAGAGAATCTTGCAGACTTGTAGTGGATTTATTTAGAAGTATAACATCATCCGCATAAAGCAAAGAGCTGACATTAATATCTCCAATTTTAATGTCCGGTTTAATACCACTTTCCTTCATAATGTGATCCATATAGATAATGAATAACAGAGGGGATAATGTACATCCTTGTCTCACACCAGATTTAACATTAAACCATCTTCCTATACTTCCTTCAATTCTAACTGCTGACTTACAACTCAAATAAAGACTGAGTATTGCTTGATATAATGCCCCATTGACACCATATAGCTGTAGCATATTGAATAGATTCTCTCTTGGCACCTTGTCATATGCCTTTTCCAAATCGACAAAACTTAAATACAGATCTTTGTTATATTCCCATGCTTTCTCGACTATTTGTCGTAAAGTGAAGATCTGATCCTGACAGCCTCTATTTGGCCTGAATCCAGCTTGTTCTTCAAGCTTTTCTTCCACAATTCTTCTCAACCGTTTCTCAAGTATACTTCATAGATCTTGCCAGGAACACTCAGTAGGGAAATACCTCTGTAATTCTCACATTCAGTTTTATTTCCCTTTTTATATATGTGTACTATGAGAGCTCTACTCCAATCATCGGGAATTCGTCCCTCTGTCCAGGCTTTCTGAATTATGCAGTGCAGCCACTGTAAGACTTTCATACCACCATACTTGAGCATTTCTGGTCGAATATCATCTACTCCTGCTGCCTTTCCACATTTCAAGCCTTTGATGGCTTTTTCTACTTCAAGTATGGATATGTATTCCAGACTGCATGCCTGGTGAGTGTTTTTTACCACTGTGCTATCATCACTGCTTATTTCATTTAGCAGTTTTTCAAAGTAATTACTCCATACTTCAAGGATAACTTTTTCTCCCATTTTCATGTCACCTTTATCATCTCTAATTCCTTTTACAGCACTTTTTCCTCCATTCTTAAGCTTCTTCAACAACCTCCAGAATATTTTGCCACCTTCTTGATATTTATTTTCTATATTCTTGCCAGAGTCCTCCCATGACTTTTGTTTAGCTAGTTTTACACAGTGTTTAGCATTCTTGCATTTGTCTCTGAATCTCCAAGGTTTGATTCCTGTTCTCGAACTCTTTAATTTTCTTTTCAATAATCTTTGTGTATTTCAGTCTACAGTTCACATCTGAGAGCTGCTCAACTTTTATTTGCTTTAAAACTTTCTTACATGTTATTCTTTTCAATATGAAATTCAATTTTATCCTGCTCAAGACTAAATAGTGATCACTTCCAATTTCAAATCCTCTGTACACTCTGGTGTTCTGCACCAGGGAGAAAACATCACTATCAACAATAACATAGTCAGTGAGACTTTTCTTATTCCTAGCCTCTTCTCTTCATGTGAATTTGTGCACATTTTTATGTTGGAACATGGTGTTAGTAATAACCAGTCCATGTCCTGAGCAGAAATCCAACAGATATTTGCCATTATTATTAGCTTTGCTCTTTTCTCCAAATTTTCCCAAAATATTTTTGTATATTTGACAATCATTTCCTACTCTGCTATTTAGATCCCCAACAAGGACCAATTTTTCTTTTTCATTGTGTGTGTTGCTTTTTCTAAAGCCTCAAAAAAATTCCTCCACTTCTACCTTAGTAGAACCTTCTGTTGGACCATAGGCACAAATAAGTCTCATTGTCCAGTTCCCCATTCTCATATTTGCCCACATGACTCTACTTGAGACTGACTGCCATTCAAGAAGATTAGCCTCGTATTTTGTGTTGAATACTATGGCTACTCCTTCTTTTCCTTGATTGTCATTGCCTGAATATAACATTTTGTATTTATTGCTCAGAAAGATCTCACCAGTTTTGGTCTTTTTTGTTTCAGTCACCCCTATTATGTCGATCTGGTACTTATCTAATTCCTCGGCTAGCTCCATTTCTTTGCCATTCAGGCTTCTTATGTTGATAGTACCGATCTTTAACTCTGGTGATGTTGAGTTGGGGTTTGTTTTCAGATTTGTTCCAGCAGTTGACTTTTCGCTGTTCGCCCTGGTTCCCTGGCGAAAACAACGGGGGCCTTGTTTAACCGGGCGACGCCCCAGCCAGCATGAAATTTTGTCATGTTGTACCATCATTTTTTATTTTGGTTTAACCAATAAGAATACAATTTGGTCGGCTAAATCCCAAATTGCCAGCCCATCCTTGTTCGTTCAGTATCAAAGTAGATACCCAACAGGGTGCACCACGAGAAGGTGAGGATTGGACATTAGGTCAGAAGCCCTGGTCGGTTCTCCGCATTCCTTTAAAGGCTATGTGGAAGTCTCCTCTCAGTTATACAGCTTTGACCCTTAAGCATCCCCTTATATATATATATTTTTAATATATTTTTTCGCTCTTATTTCCTCTTTCTCTCTCTCTCTCTCTCTCTCTCTCACACACACCTATATCAGATCTTAATAGTATATTTACCTTGCATTTATGACTGCACACAAAAAAGATACTATTCTCCCTACTTGCATTATAGTTTTTGAATTTCCCATTATTTGCTTTCTAAGACTGGCAGTGGCTTAAGATACAGTAGCAAACAAATTAATCATAACATTCACATTTTAAAGAAAAATTTAAATTTTGCAAGAAACTAACTACAAAAATTAAACTCCAGCTTTACCTAATAATTTAAATGTGCTCCTCTGTTCTTAATAAGTTCATTAATTTGCTTTGGCATGGAGACTCTACCAATGTAGAACACATTTTTTCTTATTTCTGCATCTCAGAACCTTACTTTTGTAATGGATTGTTTTAAGTTATCCTTTGTATCACAATTTAATTTTCCAAGTCTCTTTTCACTATGGCCCATAAATTTTCAATTGGGTTAATGTCAGGAGAGTTAATGGCTTGGAGCAGGTGACCCTCTTAATAATTTTAAGAGGGTTACTGTTACATTTCAAGATCACATTAACAGTACTCAAACCAGCACTACACTCATTGGCAATTTGTCTTTAAGTCATGGATGTTGTGATTTTTGAGGAACTCTTTGAATTTTCTTCAAGTGTGGCATGGAGCGAGACTCCATTGGAAGATGTGTTATCTTTCTGAATCTGTGGAACCATTCTTTTCTCCAATATTTTTATGTATTGGTCACTTTTTCATCATACCGTCAACAGGCACAAGTGATCCTGGACACTCATGTAAAACAACCCCCAGAACATCTTTTTAGCTGGGTGTTTGTAAGAGTGTGTTGAAAGTGGACAGGATCAGTCTTCTTAGCTGCTGATTTGCGAACATAGGGTACTCACTTTCCTCAGACAAAGAAATAGCTGTCATCTAAGAATATGACCTTCTTCGACTTCTCAACAGTCCAATCTTTGTACACTTTTGCTCACTGGAGCCTCTTTTTCTGTATTGTCTTTGTCAACAGTTGTTTCTTTTGTTTTTTGGTCTGCGGGCCGTCCTCCCTGCTTCTAACAATCTTTGATGGACTGTCATGTCAGAAACATTAATCCCACTAGCTGCCAAGTCTCTGTATAAGTTTACTGCAGACAATCTTGGATTAATTTTGCTTTTCCTAAGTAGTAACTGATCTTGAGTAAGTGTAGTTTCCCTTTTTCACCCACATTTTCTTTTTCTGTCAGTAGAAAAAAGCTGTCTCCTTAGACCTCTTTAAAGTCGCATTAACAGTACTCAAACCAGCACTAAACTCATTGACAATTTGTCTTTAAGTCATAGATGTGTGCTGAGGAAGACTACAGTAGTCCTCCCTTATCCACAGGGGGATATGTTCCAAGATCTCCAGTGGATACCTGAAACCGCAGATAGTACCAAACCGTATATATACTATGTTTTTTTCCTATACATACATACATATCCACGATATAGTCATCATCATCAAATTCCTGTTATATATAACCTCAAGGGATGTAGGATATGATAGTACTACATGAAAAATTTACACCATTATTAACTTCCTATCTACAATTTTCCTCTAAATCAGTCTGTTACCTGTAAAGACTCCAATATTATCAGGTCTTATATTTCTGTCTTCTAAGGCACTTTTTACTGTATCAATCCACCTATATCTTGGTCTTCCTCTAGGTCTTTTTCCTGCCAATCTTGCAGAAAACACTTGTTTTGCTAATCTATCCTCTCCCATTCTGCTTAAGTGAGCATACCACCTGAGATTAGCTCTACTAATGCATTCCTGGATGCTGACAATATCTAGTTCTTTCCTAATATCCTCATTTTTAATATGATATTGCCATTGATGCCATCTGTTCATGTCCCTAATCTTTCTCAGGACTCTCATATCTGAGGTCTCTAGTCTTTGGTCAAGTGTTTAACTTCTAACCCAGCTCTCAGATCCATAAGTTAAAATTGGTTTGAACACTGTTTTGTATACAGCTAATTTAGTGTTTGGGCTAATTTCTCTCTTATTCCATATAAATTTATTCAATTGACTTCCTACCATACCAGCTTTTTTGATTCTGTTGTCTATTTCCATATTTAATTTACCGTCTTTGCTAAAAATTGTGCCTTAGAAGCTGAAATGTTTTACTTCTTCTATAGACTCCATTCACAATGCAGTTGATATTTTCGATGTTTCTGTCTATTTTCATTGTCTTTCTCTTTTTAATGCTGACCTTCATACCATATATATTACAACAGTTATTCAATTTAGTCATGGAATCTTGCAGACTTGTAGCAGATTTATTTAGAAGTATAACATCATCTGCATAAAGCAAAGAGCTGACATTAACATCTCCAATTTTGATATCATGTTTAACACCACTTTACTTCATAATGTGATCCATATAGATAATGAATAACAGAGGGGATATTGTTCATCCTTGTCTGACACCAGATTTAACGTTAAACCACCTTCCTGTACTTCTTTCAATTCTAACTGCTGACTTACAATTCAAATAAGACTAAGTATTGCTTGATATAATGCCCTATTAACACCATATAACTGTAGCATTTTGAAAGGCTTCTCTCTTGGCACCTTGTCATATGCCTTTCAGATCTACAAAACTTCAATACAGATTTTTGTTATATTCCCATGATTTCTCAACTATCTGTCGTAAAGTGAAAATCTGATCATGACAGCCTTTATTTTTCCTGAATCCAGCTTGTTCTTCAGACTTCTCTTCCAGAATCCTTCTCAACCATTTCTCAAGTATACTTGCATATATCTTACCAGGGACACTCAGTAATGAAATATCTCTGTAATTCTCACATTCAGTTTTATTTCCCTTTTTATATATGGGTACTATGAAAGCTCTACTCCAATCATCTGGAATTCATCCTTCTATCCAAGCCTTCTGAACTATGCAGTGCAGACACTGTAAGACTTTTATACCACCATACTTCAGCATTTCTGGTCGAATATCATCTACTCCCTGCTGCCTTTCGACATTTCAGGCTTTTGATGCCTTTTTCTACTTCAAGTATGGATATGTATTCTTGACTGCATGCCTGGTCAGTGTTTTTTTACCACTGTGCTGTCATCATTGCTTGTTTCATTTAGCAATTTTTTGAAGTAATTATTCCATATTTCAAGGATATCTTTTTCTCCTGTTTTCATGTCACCTTTATCATCTCTAATTACAGCACTCTTTCCTCCATTTTTGAGCTTCTTCAACAGCCTCCAGAATATCTTGCCACCTTCTTGATATTTATTTTTTATGTTCTTGTCAAAGTCCTCCAATGACTTTTGTTTAGCCAGTTTTACACAGTGTTTAGCTTTCTTACATTTGTCTCTGTATTCTCTAAGAGCACAAGCTCCTGACTTATTTGCCAGGAGCTTTTGATTTGCTTTCTTCTTTTCCTTCACTGTCTCTTTAACTTCCTGTGTCCACAATGGAGTTCTGATTTTTTTATCCTTGAAGACAACCTTACCACATGCCTCTCTGGCTGAATCAATTAGAGTTTTCTTCAGGGCTTGCCACTGAATCTCCAAGGTTTTGTTCCTGCTCTCAAACTCTTTCATTTTTTCTTGAATAACATTTGTGTATTTTAGTCTACAGTTTATCTGAGAACTGCTCAATTTTCATTCGCTTTAAAATTTTCTTACATGTTCTTTTCCATATGAAATTCAATTTTATCCTGCTCAAGACTAAATGGTGATCACTTCCAATTTCAAATCCTCTGTACACTCTGGTGTCCTGCACCAGGGAGAAAACATCACTGTCAACAATAACATAGTCAATGAAACTTTTCTTATTCCTTGCCTCTTCTCTCCATGTGAATTTATGCACATTTTTATGATGGAACAAGGTGTTATTCTCGTAGACAGGATTATATGTTGGTTATGCATTATTAAAACACTTAAGGAATTGAACAACATAGTTAAGGATATAAATTAAATTATACTTTAATAAATACTTTCCGATATTTATTTCAGAATTTATTTCACAAGTTCATCCATTCTGGTCTTGCAGACCATGCTCTGGATACATGCCACAGAATACGGTGTAAAAAAAAAAAAGCTACAGTAATACACCGTAGCAAATACAAATTCGAAAGACTAATTATGGAATCAACCTCAGCCCTAAGAAATTCTCCAAACCTCAACAAATTTGGTTGTATGCGACTGTCCCAAATTTGGGAGGCTTACAGCTTACATCAGCAGACCTTCAGTCCAACGGCCAATAACACCTACTTAGCCCGCTAGAAGGCACCATCATGACTTTTAGGAGAACAATAGCTTCATCTCTTTATTCCCAGTTACTGTGTTGTAGTGCCTACGTGCAAGTGCCTTTTTTTGTAAGTTCCTTTAGAAGATGGCAACTTGCTGTTGCCAAAATATCGTAAAGTATTTATTAAAGTATAATTTAATTTATATCCTTAACTACATTGTTCAATTGCTTAAGTGTTTTAATAAGGAACAAGGTGTTAGTAATAACCATTCCATGTCTTGAGCAGAAATCCAATAGGTATTCGCTATTATTATTAACTTTTCTCTTTTCTCCAAATTTTCCCAAAATATTTTTGTATGTCTGACAATCATTTCCTACTCTGCTATTTAGATCCCCAACAAGGACCAACTTTTCCTTTTTCATTGTGTCAGCTGCTTTCTCTAAAACCTCAAAAAAATGGGGAGGGCGCTAGTGGGTCAGGCGCTACGAACGTGCTTTGAAGAGCTCCTGATTCAGATAAGTTTTACTAGGAATAATTAAGTATATATGCGTAATTGTTTAAGTAAGAGCGGCTGTAAACGTTGTACGCTACCGATAGTATTAGTGTGGGTTTTTTTTCCTTGCTTAAACTAAATACGAAAACGTTAATATTAGACCTAGTAACCTGCAGAGAAAAAAAAATGGCGGCTGCATTGTCATTCCATGATTTTAATTTGGATTTCAGTAGGTTCGTTAAGTGTGAGGTCTGTTATATGTATTCCTTCGATTACATAAATGATTTGTGGATGTTTAGTGCGGATGGAAGAAGGGTGTGTGCGAAATGTGACCTGAACGAGGAATTGATGAATGCGAATATGAAGTTGATGACAGAAAGTGCTAGTACCGATTGTGTCGTGAGTGCACGTTTGAAAGAGAATGGCGAGAAAGACAGGCGAAAAAATGTTAAAAAATCAGGAAAAAAGAAAAAGAGCGATTTGACAACCGTAACGGATGTTAAAAGGGACGAAAGTGAGGCGGAAAGAAACGAAATTGAGAGAACGAATGAAAGTAGAAATGGCGTGGTGCAGAAACCGCAAGTAAAAAAAATCGAAAGAATGAATGATAGCGAAAAAAGAATGACTGATGGCGAAAGTTGGACGCATGTTGGAACGAAAGTACTAAACCAAAGAAAGATGAATGACAGTAAAAGTGAAAAGAATGATAGCGAAAGTTGGACGCATGTTAGTCCGAAAGTACGGAAACAAAGAAAGATATGTGAGAGTGAAAGTGAGAAGAATGACAGTGAAAGTTGGACGTATGTTGGACCGAAAGTACGGAAACAAAGAAGGATGAATGAGAGGGAAAGTGAGAAGAGAGGGTCGAGAGTTAGAAAGTTAGAAAGATTTAATGATAGAGTGAATGTGTCGCGAGGTTCAGAAGGTGAATTGGATTGGATGAAGCAAGAAATGAAATGGATGCGGAATGAAATTAAGAGAATGCAGGTCAAAACTAT
Source organism: Typopeltis vanoorti (assembly GCF_054136105.1). NCBI lineage: Eukaryota > Metazoa > Arthropoda > Arachnida > Uropygi > Thelyphonidae > Typopeltis > Typopeltis vanoorti. Next base: position 69,008,422 of record NC_143553.1, on the reverse strand, counting down.
TAAAATAAATCATGATGGCATGAAAGAGTTAACAAAAGATGAGCGAGTGGCGTTGTATGGCGACTCCATTATTAAAGGTGTGCTAGAGGATAAAATGCACAAGGTATGTTTTCCAGGCGGTAAAATGAGTAGAGTGATTGAGGCATTGAACATGAGGCGGGAACGAGCAAAAGAGTTAATTGTATTAATTGGAACAAATGATTTGAGAGAGAACAAAGAGCATGTCAAAATGAATGTCAGGAGACTGCTTGGAAAGATAAAGGAGAATAGTGTGACAGGAAGGGTGGTCAGTGTGTTGCCTAGGTATGATTGTGGTGAAATGAGGCGGAGAGCAAGGATTATGAATGATATTCTGGCTGAAATGTGTGAGGAGATGGGAGTACAGTTTGTTAATGTGTGGAATGAGTTTGAGGGACGAAGTGAGCTGTATGGGAGCGATGGACTGCATTTGAGTGGTTATGGTGTGAGTCGCTTGGAGAGACTGCTGCTGGAAGGTAGAGAAGTGAATAGAGAGAATGAATCAGATCAAGAGGGGAGTGATGTGGAAGAGCAGGAGAGTAAGACAGGAGAGATTGAAGGAGTGGAAATGAATGTGGAAGTGAGTGGTATGAGTATAGATAATGAGAGAATGGGTGTGCAAGAGGAGCAGGGAAACGGGGAGGCTCAGGGTGGACAGGGATACACAGCGTGAGAAAGGTGGATGCTGCAAGAGGAGGTGAGAGAATGTGTAGGCAGGAAAGTAATGGGATGATCAGGGATCAAAAGGAAACAGATGGAATTGCAAAGGGTTCTAAAATGAAGAAGCAGAAAGGGAAATGGCCCCAGTCCAGCATGGAGAGATCACATCGAGTGAGTGGTATCAGTGGAACTAGCTGTAGATCCAGAAATGAGTTGTTGTGTTTGTATACCAATGCTAGAAGTATAAGAAACAAGGCAGATGAAATGGTTGCACTAATTGCGTCTGTGCACCCAGAGATTGTCGGAATAAGTGAGACATGGTTAGATGAGGATGACATCCTGACAGGAATAGAGATGGAAAGGTATGATGTGTTTCGTGAGGATAGAAGGGGTAAAAAGGGAGGGGGAGTGCTATTGATGATAGAGAAAGAGTTATGTCCATACAAGGTAGAGATGCAAGGGGGAAATGGGGCCAGTGGTTTTGAGGCAGTATGGTGTGAGATAGAGGTGAATAGAATCAAATACTTGGTGGGATGTTGTTATAGACCTGGTAATGTGGATGGTGGTGATAGTGAAATGTATAGTCAAATAAGCCAAGCAAATAAGAAAAGGGTGATCATTATGGGTGATTTTAATTATGGCAATATAGACTGGAATGAAGAGATAGCAACTGGAAGTAAAGAAAATGAGTTTCTTGAGTTTTTGAGGGATAACTACCTCAGACAGTATGTAACAGAGGGCACAAGAGGATTAAGGGTCTTGGATTTGGTCATCTCATCAGAGGATGTAATTATCAATGAGGTATCAAATCATCCACCAATTGGTGAAAGTGACCATGAGGTGATTACTTGGGTGGTTGCCAGCAGTGCAAGGACCCCTGTGAAAAAAGGGTATATGTGGAACTACAAGGGGGGTGATTATGAAGAGCTCAGGAGACAGCTTGCAGGTGTAGCATGGAATGAGGAGTTAGCTGGAAAAGAGATCAATGCAGCTTGGGGGATTTTCAAAAAATATTTAGTGGATGCAATGTCTAAATGTATACCACGGGTGAGAAGGTTAAATAAGTTAGGTGTGAGATGGATGAATAAAGAGATTAAGCATGCAATACAGAGAAAAAGGGCATTGTGGAGGCAGCATAAGAGAAGTGGAAGTAACCAATTTCATGAGTTCTACAAAGACCAGGCAAGGAGAGTGACTTGGTTGGTGAGAGTAGCTAAAGAGAGGTATGAACAGCAGTTAGCTAATGAAGCTAAAAAGAATCCTAGGGAGTTCTTTCGATATGTAGCCAGCAAAAGAAAGAATGATTATGGAAGGATGACATTGATTGGAGGAAATGGTATAAAGACAGCTGTTGCAGAATGTGTGGTGGAGATACTTAATGAGCAGTTCATAAAGATCTTTCAATCTTGTGAATGTGACTTCATGGAGAGATTAAGAGCAGTTGATGATGGGGAGGAGAGACTGACTGTAAGTGAGCAAGAGGTGTTTGGGGAGTTGAGTAAACTAGATGTAAATAAGGCTGTGGGACTTGATAATATATCACCACGTATTCTGAAGGAATGTGCCAGAGAGTTGACACCTGCCTTGACATATTTTTTTAATACGAGTCTTGCACTTGGTCAAGTCCCTAAAGAGTGGAAGGAGGGCAAGATTGTGCCACTTCATAAAGGAGGTGATCGAACTCAAGCATCAAACTATAGGCCTATCTGTGTGTCGGGTGTTGTGGTTAAGTTGTTGGAGAAGCTTGTGAGAGCTAGAATCCAGAGTTGGGTTGACAACAATGGTATAATCTTTGATGGACAGCATGGATTTGCTAAAGGGAGGTCGTGTTTTAGTAATCTACTTACTTATTACAATAAAGTGACTGCTTCCTTGGACAGAGGAGAAGGATACACAGTAATATACTTGGATTTCGCAAAAGCTTTTGATAGAGTGCCTCATGATAAGTTGACAGTCAAACTAGAGCAGATGGGGTTGGATATTAGATTAGTGCATTGGATTGGAGACTGGCTATCTGATAGGTATCAACAAGTTGTGTATGGGGGTGCAATATCCAGGAAAAGGAAAGTCACTAGTGGAGTGCCTCAGGGATCTGTTTTAGGGCCATTACTATTTAACTTGTATATTAATGATATTGGCGAAGATTTGGATGGAGATATTCAGTTGTTTGCAGATGATGCAAAGTTGGGAAGAACCATAAAGAGTAGTGAAGATGTTGTGGCCTTGCAAGAAGACTTGAATAAATTGAGTGATTGGGCAAGCAAATGGGGGTGTGAGTTCAATGTTGCAAAATGTAAGGTTTTAAAATTTGGAAAACAAAGATGGGATGCAGAATTTATGCTTGGTAAGAATATATTGTTGGAAGTAGAGGAAATAAGAGATCTGGGAGTGATAGTGGATAAAGATCTAAAATTTAGGGGTCACATCGCCAAAATTGTGAAGACAACACAAAGACTTCTGGGAATGATGAGGAGGACACTGACGTGTAGAAGTAGGGAGATTCTTGTTCCATTGTATAAGGCTTTGATTAGGCCACACATGGACTATTGTGCCCAGATTTGGTCACCTGGTTTTCAGAAGGATGAGGAGATGTTGGAAAGGGTCCAAAGGCGACTGACTAAGGTAGTTTCTGACCTCTGGAATGTCGAGTATGAGGAAAGATTGAAAAGATGTAATTTGCAGAGACTAGTGGAGAGAAGGAAGAGGGGAGATATGATAGAGACCTACAAGTTGGTAAGGGGTTGCTATAGGATCAATGGTGGAGAAGTTCTACAGCGAATAGTGGGAGATCAGGGGAGAACCAGAGGTCATCCCTGGAAACTGTATAAAGAGGGTGTGAGTAGGGGAGTGAGAGGCAGGTTTTTTTCGTGCAGAGTTGTGAATGATTGGAATGCCTTGCCTGAGAGTGTGGTGTCTGCAAGGAGTTTGAATGTGTTTAAGACCCGGTATGATGAGATGTGTGTGAGATAAAAGGACCTCCTAGATGAGTCTTTGACTCCATGAGGTCTTGTTTAATAATAATAATAATAATAATAATAATAAATTCCTCCACTTCTCTCTCAAGCAGAGTGTTGCCCACAACACTCTACTTGAATCTGCCTGCCATTCAAGAAGATTAGCCTCATATTTAGTGTTGTCGTAAATGGCTACTCCTTCTTTTCCTTGATTGTCATTGCCTAAATATAACATTTTGTATTTATTACTCAGAAAGATCTCACCAGTTTTTGTCTTTTTTGTTTCAGTAACCCCTATTATGTCGATCTGGTACTTATCCAATACCTCAACTAACTCCATTTCTTTGCCATTCAGGCTTCTTATATTGATAGTACCAATTTTGAACTCTGTTGATGTTGAGTTTGGGTAGATATATCCGAATTGACATCATCACTACTCTTGCACTTTGAGGCCATTATTAAGTAAAATAAGGGTTACTTGGACACAGTCACTGTGATATCACAAAAGTCAACCTGATAATCGAGAACTACTCAGAATGGTATACAATTTAAAACTTATGAATTGTTTATTTCTGGAATTTTCCATTTAATATTTTCAGATGGCTACTAAGTGACTAATGGGTGGGTAGTGTATACAGTATAGTGTGAATATGCTGGACAAAGGGATTATATACAATATATATATACAGAAAAGCTGAAGTTAAAAGTATTATTAATTAAATATACTGCCTTATATTTCAGTCTGAAATTAACAGACCATCGTCAGTGGCTTAAAAAACAGTTGTTACAAGGTAGAATGCAAATAATTGATTTATTCAAAATAGATCTTGCTGCGTGATGTTAAATCATTAATAGTGTTATGTTTTCAATGAAGAAAAGATTAATCATAACAATGTAAAATAAATTGCATATATAGGTAGTTCCCGCCTTTATGAATTATTGATTCTGGTGACTGTAAATCGGGAATTCGTAAAATGGGAGTTTATTTGCCTTAGAAATAATGCTATAAGCAAGAGTTACATTCATAAGATGGAATATGTAAAATATAAAATGAATATTAAATGATAAGAGGAGTCTTTACTGGCCAAAATTCACATATTTAAAAAATAACAGAAGACAAATTTTAAATTAAAAAAGATTATTTGAAAAAAAATTAGCTCATTTCTATATCACCATGTGAATGGTAGCCATCAAGGTAATAGGAGATATATTAGGAAGCTTTGGTGCATCCTTTTTGTCAAAGAAGGCCTCGATTGTCATCTGTTTCATTGCTTTCGCTTCTTTTCATTTAAAATAGCTTAATAGCAAGCTGAAGCATTATTCATTTTGTGGGAAAATTTACTAAATTGTTCAAAATCTGAATCTTTTTTGAGAAATTTAAACGCTTCTTCTTCTAAGCCTTTTGAAGTGAAAAACCGAGTTGGAGCTTCATATTCATTATCTTTATCTTTTTCTTCTTCATTTCTTCCTTGTTCCTCTAATTCAAGAAGATCATTGGGTGAGAGTTCCATAGTGTGAGATTGAAGCAGCTTATTAACATCACCTTCCGAAACTCCTATTTGCAACTGGTTAGCCATACCTAAGATCGCTTGAGTTTCAGAATTCACAATCTTTGTTGCATCTTCAAAGCCTTCGAAATTATCATTAAACTTAGGACAAAGTTTATGCCATACTTCTTTCATAGTTTTTTATGGAAACTTTATGCCAGGTGCTCTGTGTTACCTGAATTGTGTCAAAGATGTTGAATCTCTTCCAAAACGTTTTGATAGTCAAGTTTCCATCTTTATTAGTTGCTTCTGTTAACATTTCAAAAGTCTCTTTGAGATAATGTGCTTTAAATGTTGTAATCATTCCCTGATCCATTGGTTGTAAAGGAGAAGTTGTATTTGGAAGTAAAAAGACTATTTTTACATTAGCACAAATGTAAGCTACTGATGAGGAATGGATAGGTGCATTGACAATTATCAGAAGCACTTTAAATGGAATTTATTTTTTCTCACAATAAAGTTTCACTTCAGGAACAAAGTGATGCATAAGCCAATCTTCAAATAGGTAACCTGTGAGCCTTCCATATTACTGGGAGATTATCTTTATTAATTCCTTTAAGCTTCTGGATTTTCTGATCAATTTGCAATCACCAGCATCATTTCCTCTTAATAGTAGATTGATGCTTTAAAACCTGGCATTGAGGATTCTTTTTTTCCGATGTAAGTTCCTGTCGGCATCCATTTCTAAAAAAGGCCTATCTCGTCAACATTAAAAATCTGCAATTGTGAATAATTTCTTTCTTTAATCATTTCTTCTAATTTTTCTGGATAAGATTTTGCAGCTTCACCTTGTACTTTAATGTTATGCCAACCAGTTCACTTTTTTATAGCAGTCAAACCACCCACTACTTGCAGCAAAAGTCTCTTTCCAGTCACCCTCTATTTAGTCTTTCAGTATTTTAAAAATGGCTAATGCTTTAGTACAAATCGTTGCATATTTTATAGGCACATTTAATCGTTGAGTTTGGTCGCTTATCCAAGCAGTTAACAGTTTTTCCATATGAGGAATTATACTGCCTGTTTCTTTATTATACAACCATGTAGACTGCATGGATTGCTCATTTTTTACTTCTTTCAAATATTTTTCTTTATCCTTTAAAGCGGTGCAAACTGTAGAAGCGGCAAGAGAAAATTTCTCAGAAAGAGCTTTAACAGTGCTACCTTGATGACTGATATTAATTTCATATTTTTTCTCTAATGTAATTGCTTTTCTTTGTTTCTTTTGCTCATTTTCTGGTTTTGCACTGTTACTTCTTTTTAACATTGTTGGAAAAGTGAAAAGGTTATAATTAAAAAGAAAACAGAATAAAAAATCAGGTGTAATTGAAGAAAACTACGAATAACATACTCGCATTGCCAAGGCTCGTGAGTGACTGAGGCTCGTTCTAGCTGATCATTACATACTGCATAATTCCCCCATACATGCCCTAATTGTTTTTGCCACCCACAATTTAAAATAAAAATTCATAAAGCTGGAATTCGTAAAATGAGAATTACCTGTATGCATATATACGTGTGTGTGTGTGTGTGTGTGTGTGTGTGTGTGTGTGTATTCATTTTTAATATTAACTGACTTAAAACCCGAGAATTATAACAAAATGAGATTTATTTGAAAACGCAACATGTTTCGTCGAGATTGACTTCATCAGGCGTTAAGAACATAGAAAGATATTAAAAGACACTGAAAATAACATTGAGACACTCTAAAGCTATACAGTTATAAAGTTATAATATTCGACTGTGAATTACAGTTATTATGAACTTGAGCTATAGTCCGTGTTAAAGTTCTATTGTTGTACACTTGTACAACAATAGAACGTGGTTCCACACACGTACAAGTGTACAACAATAGAACTTTAACACGGACTATAGCTCAATTTCATAATAACTGTAATTCACAGTCGAATATTATAACTTTATAATTGTATAGCTTTAGAGTGTCTCAATGTTATTTTCAGTGTCTTTTAATATCTTTCTATGTTCTTAACGCCTGATGAAGTCAATCTCGACGAAACATGTTGCATTTTCAAATAAATCTCATTTTGTTATAATTCTCGGGTTTTAAGTCAGTTAATATTAAAAATGAACATATCCCAATCCCGAGTTAATAGTAGTAGTCATATATATATATATATATATATATACACACACACCCGAAGAAGTCTTCTTGAAGATGAAACTAGTTGTGCTGAATTAAAACAGTATGTTTTACTTTTTATCTCTCGGCTTTCAGTCATTTAATCTTTTTAAAAAAAACATGTCTCTCAGCCAAGTAAATCCATTATGCCATATACAAGTAATAAAATAAAAATAATAAAAATTAGAAAAGGAGAGTCCATTTCATTTAACTCACATACAGCATTTTTAAATATTTCTAGAAGAAATATTTAAAAATTTGATAAAAAATAACATAATATTTTATGATATATTATATAATACAGTGATAAAAAATAACGTATAATAAATACATAAAACAGTAAAGCTAGAACACCAAAGCATTGATTATAGTAATTGCTAGGTTTACTTAGGACAGAAAATTACAGTAGAGTGAAGCATCGGGATGAAGTTATACAAAGATTTTTACCTTGGTTTGGGTAGCCTTTGAAAAGCATTGTGAAATACTTAAAGGAAGATATCTCTCAATTTGTTTAAAAGAAAACTATTCAGAAGATGGAAGGTAAACATTGACTTTGACCAAAGAATTAGCAAGTTGACTACCTAGAGAAAAATGGAAAGAATACTTACTGTTGGGTATTACCATTCAAGATAGAAAGCATAATACTTGGTTTGAGCCCAGACCAGGATGGACATTGTAACAGCTATTAAAAGATCCATGTAGCAATGGGTAGGTCACATTGCAAGAAATAACACTTGAAAATGGACAAAGGTGATATCTGAATGGTATCTCAGAGATTGAAGAAAGAGATATGGGAAGACCAAAGAGACATTGGACAGGTGAGGTGAAAAAGAGCTGAAACTCAGTGGCACAGAATAGGTAGGCCTTTATCCATCAGTGAACAGAAAATGCTGATGAAGAAGAATGGCTAGAAAAAACCTAGAATAGTCCCATCTGAAGCACAAGGGCCTTTATATGGATTTTCAGCTAAAATGAAATGCAGATATAATGCAGAAGCATTAGGTTTTTTATCTCCAAAATATAGACAATAACAGATACAGTTAGGATCACTAACCTGTTATGACATTAATTAGGTTTATATGACCATTCAACCAAACATGCTAATGGGGAAGATGAAAGTTTTTACAATCACCAAGTGATATCTGTAAGATAATAAAATCTCTGACTGTATTCTTTGCATAACCAGTATATGTGTTCTATAAGTTTTTCTTATATTTTTAAAATTTTGTGGAGTCGTAACTTGTATGAATTTGTAACTTAGAAAACAAACAGAAAAACAACAACAAAAAGTTTTATTTTAACTATTGTTTTTGGATGGTTGTAGTAGTTGTTGGATGGTTGGCAAAACATTTGCTCCACGTCTTCAGTAATTCTCAAATATCCTCAAAAAATATTATTCTACATGGAATGATGAAAATAAATGCAATTTCAAGAATAGGAAAGCTGACAAAAGAATTAATACTTAACTGATTATGGGAGCTTATTTTTCACTTGGTTAGACTATAATAAATTTAGTTTAATCCTTTATCCAAGTGTATGCAAACAAAGTTTACGCCTGAAGCATCTTCAGGTTTGAGGCAACTCGTAGTAAAGGTGGACCAAGCTCTCATCACTCCTTGTCTCAGTATCTCCCATAATGCAAAGCACATTTCCTTGCGAACATGTATAATGCTATGCATTAAGAGAAGGGCCACTACCTAGACTGGTTTCGACCTTTATTGAGGTCTCGTTAAATGGAGCCAGACCCAGAATTGATGATACTAAGGCAGAAGCAATGGATAGGTCATATTTACTTATGTGAGTTGCCAAAAGGTGTACCACCTTATTATTAAATTATTCTGGATTTAGAGAAAAATGTTGGAAGTTTATTTTTCAGTTGGTTAGACTCTAATAAATTTAGTTTAATCCTTTATCCAAGTGTATGCAAACAAAGTTTGCGCCTGAAGTATCTTCAGGACTAACCAAGCGAAAAATAAACTTCCAACATCTTTCTCTAAATCCAGATTAATTTAATAATAAGGTGCTACACCTTTTGACAACTCATATAAGTAAATATGACCTCTGCATTGCTTCTGCCTTAGTATCACCAATTCTGATTTGGCTCCCACTGATGAGACCTCAATAAAGGTCGAAACCGATCTAGGTAGGTAGTGGCCCTTCCCTTAATGCATAGCATTATACATGTCCTCAAGGAGATGTGCTTTGCATTATGGGAGATACTGAGACAAGGAGTGATGAGAGCTTGGTCCAACTGTACTACGAGTTCCTCAGTCTTGAAGATACTTCAGGCGCAAACTTTGTTTGCATACACTTGGATAAAGGATTAAACTAAATTGCTTAACTGATTAGTTTTTACTTGGAATAAAAGACAGGATATTGTTAAGAAAATGGATGTTGAATGTCTTCAGAAATCATTTACTAGTACTGAAAAAAAGGTGATGTAGATATCCTGCAGGATATCTTCATTACTTTTATCAACTATTGTTCTCAGTTTTGTATCATCATCAACTGAATATTTCCCTTAAAATTTTTCCCTATATCAGTGATATACAAATTAAAGAGTAATGGCCCTAGCACAGAACTCTAAGATACTCCAGTAGTCACTGCCATTCACCTGGATTCCATGTCACCATATACTACTATCTAATGTCTGTCTTTCAGCCTCCTCTCCATGCTACCAGCTTCTATTTTATTCCCATTTGCTTCAACTTTTGTTATAGTTTTCCATGCAGTATTCTGTCAAATGCCTTTGCAGAGTCACAGTATCATAAAAAAGGATAGTAATTTTTACTATCCTTTTTTCCGGACCACCATCACTGGGATCCAATGCTCTGCTGCAATGTTTGGCATACAGTGTGATCCATGGGGATCCTGGTGGTCTTGCACTACTTTGGCCTCTGCTTCAGCAAGACAGGAGGTCCATTGGGAGGTCCATCCCGATTGATCTAGGCCGGGATGGCCTGGCTAAGATCAATTAGCTAGTGAGCTTGCCTGCAGTGGTTAACGGTATTGCAGTAAGTCTCTCACCCCATGGTTCAGGGTCGAGAGCCAAGGCTTGCTATAGTGCGATATAGTGTGTTGGTCGGTCTCTCGTTCCACTCCTGAGCGCATTTATTGCTTGCTGGTCAGTGGGCATCAATATGTGGCTCTGTGGTGAGTGGGAAACTCTGGCACTGAACCAAAAACTCCTTGAGCATGAATTCTTCATTCTGAAATCTTTCAGTGGGGCCCTAACAAAGTCTCAACCAAGTACTGATACTATAGTAGATACAACATTTGATAACAGAAGTAAGAAACAAGATATATATGATACTAGTATAAATGTACCAGTGTTTTTGATCATCCATGCAACAGGTGAAAACCCAATAAGGAAAATGTCGCTCTTCTTTATTCAAAAAGGTTTAGAAGGACTGGCTGACCTACCCAAAACTGTTAAGAAATAACGTTCTGGTGATATCCTCATGTAAACATTGTGTTAGTAACATCAATGGATGGAATGCCAATCACAGTAACACCTCATAAAACACTCAATTCCTGTAGAGGAGCAATATCAGAATGGGATGTCCTTGATGTTCCTGATGAGGAGATGTGTTTAAAGCTTAAAGATCAGGGAGTGATGGTGCATTCTGATATGTAGGGATGGTCACCTGGAATATCGTCCTTACTTTTGATACATATAAACCTCCAACATCTGTAAAAGCAGAGTATCTCAGCTGTCCTGTTAGAGTGTACATCCCTAATCCACTAAGGTGCTTTAAATGTCAAAAATATGGGCATGTCCAAACTTCCTGTCGTGGTTCCACCACCTGAGCCCGATGTGGTAGTAAAGAGCATGATAACAAATCCTGCTCTGCAGAAAAAGCTAAACATGTCAGGGAGATCTTCCAGTTTACTCTCATGCATGTCAGAAGTGGAAAGATGAAAAAGAAATGCAAAAAAATTGAAATAGAACAAAATATATCATATAAGGATGCGAAAAAAGAAAGCTAGCCGCCACTACACCTACTCTGAGATCCTCATATGCTGAGAAGGTAACAATTAAGAAAATATCGACAGCACTCAAACTCCAACATTATCTATTTGTTGTCAAACTCCAACATTATTTACAAATTGAATCCAACATTATCTATTCCACCATCTGTTAATTCCACCATACCTGAAATAAATTTTCAAATCATAAATTTGTAAATTTATGATTGCAAATGCTTTTCTGTTGAGTGCATCAATTGTGCACCTATGGCTTTACTCCAGAGACAACTCCAAAAATGGTCCCATTCGATGAGAAGCCACTTGTCAAAAAATTATGGCAAAGATATCACTTAAAGATAAACCACCCTACAGAAAAAATGGATGCATCAGTATCCACTGAATAAATTAAACTTGCCAACTGACCCTAACACATAAGACATATTGAATATTTTACCAGAGGAAGAGATGGACACTGGCCATCCTTACTTCCCAAAAACAATTGATAAATATTATTCAAATTAAGTGGATATTAAATCCAACATTATTTCAAATCCGAATAGCGAAACCGCAAGAGTTTCATGTCGAATATAGAAACTATAAAAGTTTCAACGGATCCAAGCATAAGCAAACCTTTCACGACAGGGCAACTCGTAGTAAAGGTGGACTAAACTCTGATCACTATCCTTAGTATTACCCAGACATATATGATGTTCTACATTATTGGGGGGTGGGTCACTAACCAGACCGGTTTTGATCTTTATTGAGGTCTCATCAGTGGAAGCCAGACCCAAATGTAAATAAATACTCAGGTTGAAGTGATGCAGAACTTACACCTTACCATACGAGTTGGTAAAGTATAAGTCTCAAACTTTTTTTACTTATACTATAAGTAAAAAAGGTGTCACATCACAAAAGCCATCAAGAATTACTGAAAAAGAGAGCCAAAAGGCTTCATTTCGGCAATGCAAAATTATTCAAATTAAGTGGATGTTGAATCCAACATTATTTCAAAGCTGAATAGAGAAACTGCGAGAGTTTCAGAGAAACTACAAGAGTTTCATGCCGAATATAGAAATTATAAAAGTTTTGGCGGATCCAAGCATAAGCAAACCTTTCATGACAGGGGAAACTCGTAGTAAAGGTGGAGTAAGCTCTGATCACTATCCGTAGTATTACCCATAATGTAAAACACATCTCCAATGTGTTTTATATTATTGTAAGTTTTACAACAATGTGTTTTACAAATTGATAAATATAAACTGGACATGGGTAAGCCCTCAACCTCTCGAAAACCAGTCAAGTCTATAAAGCCAAAACAATAGGAAAATTTTTACTGTTTAACTGTTGTGGGTTTTGCCAGAATATAGATGATATCAAGATTTTGCAGAAACACAAACCTTCCTGTTTCTGTCTGTCTGTCTGTCTACAGGAAACATACTTGAGACCCAATGAGGACCCTACCTTAAGGAATTTCACTGTTGTATGCAGGAACAGAACTGGAGGTGGTCCTGCTCATGGAGGAGTAACTATTGTAATGGATAGTCACATTCCTTTCCATCATGTCCAACTTAATACTGCTCTGGAAGCAGTAGCGATTTGGCTCTCTGTGGGATTTCTTACTATAGTATGTTCAATTTAATTTATTTACCACTGAGTGGCAAGTTAAATGAAATTGATCTTGATAACCTTATCTTCCAGCTGCCTTAACCCATACTTCTGATGGATTACTTTAATTGTCATAATACTCTGTGGGTAAATAGACGAGGTCGATTCATTGAAAGAATTCTTGGAAATAATGATCTCTCCCTTTTGAATAATAGACTCAGTACTTTCTTCCATATGCCTATCCACTCATATTCTGCAATTAATCTTACAGTCTGCTCCCCTTCAATTCTTCCACTGCTCATATGGGACGTTGAAGAGAAGATATATGGAAGTGATCACTTTTCTGTTCTTTGCACAATGTCTTCACAGGAACTATGTTCATCCCAACAAATACCCATATGGAAAATGGACCAGGCTGACTAGAACATGTTTTCTCATCTTGCAATATTTCATGCTGATACCATCAGTCAAACACCTATCAATGAAGTGGTTAAAGTATATAACAGAGTGCATTATACAGGCAGTATCAGCCTCCATCCCGAAAACATCATCTCGATTTCCACTCTATCCAAGGCCTTCATGAAACCCAGAATGTCAGAATATTTCATAGATGCCCAACCACATGAAACTTAACAACTTTTAAATGTGTTTGGACCAAAGCATGTTATGTGAGACGTCAGAGTCAAAAACAATCATGGATCCAATTTACCACATCAGTTAATCAAATGACCAGTGCAAAAATTGTATGGGATAAAATCCAGAAAATGAAAGATAGATATAGAACATGTCGTTTGTCTATCTTAGACCATAATGGAAGTGTTATTGCTGATCCCAAAGTTATTTCAAACACTTTGGGAGAAAATTTTGCCAGAATCTCGACAACCTTCATATCCTCCTGAATTTTTAATACTGAAAGAGCAGCAAGAGAAACAAATGCTAATTTTTCTACCAGTGAGTTTGATCCATACAATCAGCCATTTGTTAAGAAAGAACTAAAAAGAGCTCTTCTACTATCTCACCCTAGTGCAGTAGGGCTTGATGACACCCATTACAAAATGATAAACATCAACCATATTTTCTATGGATCTCCTTCTTTTAATATACAACAGAATACTTGCAAAGGAAGAGTTTCTGGATTCTTTACATAAGTCAGTTGTCATTGCTATCCCAAAACCAGGAAAATATCCAACACAAGCAAATAATTATCAACTACTGCTCTTACCAGCTGTCTTTGTAAAATATTAGAAAAAATGATAAATTTTATTATTATTATTCCTGATACCTCCAAGGAGTCCGAAGACTCATCGCGGGAGGACATCTTCAACTGTCTCTACACCTTACCTCTACTACGAATCAACGCCATCTACCGCCCACCTCCAACACCACCACAACTAGTAATTTTTGTCTGTAAATTGCGTGTGTTCTGAAGGGCCGATTTGTATGTATGCGGGATATGCCAGACTTCTCATATTTAGAATGCAATGATCTTCTCTCCAATACACAGTGTGGTGTCCATAGACATCGTTCAACTTTAGACCATTTGGTTCATATAGAAACTTGTATAAGAGATACATTTCTGAAGCAAGAACATCTTGTTTCAGTTTTCTTTGACATGGAAAAAAGGCTTATGACACAGTCTGGAGATATGGCATATTCAAAGAGCTCTATAACCTGGGTTTCAGTGGACACCTTCCTGTATTTATTAAAAACGTTCTGTCCAGGTGAACTTTGCAAGTCAGAATGGGAAGTATGCTATCTCAACCATATCTTCAAGAACAGGGTGTTCCCCAAGGCTCTGTCTTGACACTTTTTGCTATCAAAGGTAACTCAATCACTGAACAGCCACCTTCCACTGTAGACAGTGCTCTATATGTTGATGACTTCACAATTTACTGTCACTCTCATAACATGAGGGTAATTGAAAGACAACTTCACAAGTAGTTGATCATGTTTCTCTATGGGCTCTTGGTAGTGGGTTCAGGGTTTCAACAGAAAAAATGTCTTTGTACGCTTCTGTAGAAAATGCACTCTTCACCCAGATCCTGAATTAAGAATGGGACAAACTATTATTCCAGTTGCTTCAGAAACCAAGTTCTTGGAACTCATCTTTGACAGAAAACTTACATTCCTTGCACACAATTGTCAACTAAGAGAAAAGTGCAAGAGAGCATTAAACTTCCTTCACACTCTATCATCTACTGAGTGGGGTGTTGATCGATCTTCATTGCTTTGTCTTTATCATGCAGTTATATGTTCAAAGCTGGATTATGGGTCTCAAATCTGTGGTTCTGCAAGATAAAGTAACCTGCGATGGTTGGATCCCATCTATCATCAAGGTATACACATAGCTACTGGTGCCTTTTGCACATCACTCACTCAAAGTCTTTATATTGAAGCAAATGAGCTGGCGCTATCATTGAAATGGAAACAGTTGTCTCTTAATTATGAATTAAGTTAGTGAATTTGAAATATATGTATATGAATGCCAGAAGTAATAATAATAAAAAGAAATAAGAGGAAGGAGTTTTTAGCAGCTCGACTTACTAAGCCAAAAATTATTGGCATCAGCGAGACTTTGTTGACAGATAATGATATAGTTACAGGTATAGAATGTAATGGGTATTGTATTTTCAGAGAGTGTAGGAATAGGACAGGAGGAGAGATATTATGAGTGAGAGCTGAAGAATCTCAACCATCAAAAAAAAAAAGAAAAAAAAAAGAAGTTAAGGAGGATTTTAAATTTGATGGAGATGGCTCATTTAAGTCTATCTGGTTGAGATAGCAGTCATTAGGACAAAATATATTGTTGGTTGCTGCTGCTGCTATAGGCCAAAGAATGGGGTTCACAGGAAGATGATGATGCCGTGCATCGACAGATTAGCACAATGAGTGCAGACCAAGCAATTATCATGGGGGACATGAACTATGGAGATATAAATTAGAAGTAGGAAAGGGCATATGGCAAGATGGAAATGGAGGTTATACAGTTATTAAGAGATAATTAACTGAAACCACTTGTGATGAGAAGACATTGAGAGTGTTGAATCTGATAACATCAAAACATCTGAGTTGTTACCATAGTAACAACTCAGCCTTCAGTCTAGAAACTAAATCTTATCCATAGAAATTAATAATAAAACAATGTTGAAATACCATTGTATTATGTACTTCTTCTTTAGAATACAAACAAGAAAATGATGCAGAAAAAATTAACAACTACCAAACCACCTTCCACTATCCTGTTAATAATAATATGGACCTCTTGAATATGAGGGGGTGGGGCTGAAAAGTTCTGATAAACGCCTAGAACAAAAAATGATATTAAAGCAACTGATGTAACCACAAGAAAGAACATATCTTGAAACCCTTTAACTCCCATGTTTCATCAATTTGTAATAATTTGTTTTTTTTTCTTTTGAGATGTATAAGAAGACATGTTCGAGGTTTTGAAGAAATTTGAAAATGCAGAGGTGCAGGCCATCATCAAGTTTTTCATGCTGCAAGAAAAGTCCACAACTAAGATTCACCAAATTTTGTGTGAGACGGTAGGGAACTGTTCCCTAGCATATCCAATGGTTACCAGCTGTATGGCCAAGTTTAAAACTGGGCATCCTGAGACAACAGATGTCACAGCTCAGGAAGACTTTCCACAGCAATCACACCTAAATACATTGATGCAGTGCATGCCATGATCCTTGATGATAGACGAATACCAGCCACAAACATTGCAAAGACTGGTGATATCCAGGGAACAAGTCAGGGTCATTATCCACTAACACCTGGACATGTAGAAGCTCTCAGCGAAGTGGGTCCCCAAATGTTTGAATGACGACCAAAAGAGAAAATGTGTGCTGTCATCTCAAGGGATTTGAGGTAATTTTGAGAAATCAGGTGCAAATTGTTTGGCTCATATTGTGACTGTTGATGTAACCTATACATAACAGCATCAGTGTGTGAATGTATTCCAAAGGCCAAAAGGCTGAATAAAGTAGGTGTAAAATGGATGAATGAGTTTGGAGAGGGCTTAAGTATGAAATCTGGAAGAAGGTACTTTGTAGGTAGTACAAGATGTATAATGGTAATAATCAGTTACATGAAGAGTATAAAGAACAAGCCAGGAGAGAGTTAGTAAGGAAAACAAAAGTGCAGTAGGTAGAAATTTACAAATCAGGTGAAGGAAAACCCTAGAGGGTTTCTTCGATATGTGGTGTCTAGAAGGAAGAATGAGTATGGTAAGGTGATGTTAATGGATGAAAATGGTAACTGCAGAAGACATTGTTGAGGTATTCGGTGATCAATTTTTAAAGGTATTTCATCCTTATCAGGGTGGAATCATGAGGAACATTAGTGTAGAAGATATAGGAGAGGATGGCTTAATCGTGAGTGAGCAGGAGGTATTTTAAAAAATAAATAATTATGATGTCATTAAGGCAATAGGATTTGATGACATATCACCATGCGTCTTAAGGGAATGTTCCAGGAAATTGACAGTGGCATTTACATGCCTGTTTAATAAGACTCTTACAATGGCACAGGTTCCAAGGGAGTGGAAAGAAGGTAAAATTGTTCCACTGCATAAAGGTGGTGATAAGGCTGTAGCTACAAATTATAGGCCAATCTGTATATCTAGAGTCATGGTGAAAGTACTAGAGAGAGAGAGATTGGTGAGAAGTAGGATACAGAAATGGGTATATAACAGCAATTTTCTCTGTGGTTATCAGCATGGGTTTGTTAAAGGGAGATAATGTTTTAGTAACTTACTTATGTACTATAACAAGGTGAAAAATATCTTGGACAGGGGAGATGCATATACAGTGGTTTACTTGGATTTTGCAAAAGCTTGTGATAGGCTCCCACACAGCAAGCTATTAAATAAATTGAAACAGATGGGATTGGATAACAGACTTCTGAGTTGGATCAGTGACTGGCTATCAGATAGGTATCCGAAAGTTGTATATGGGAATGCAGTATCCTGAAAGAGGAAGATCACTAGTGGTGTGCCACTGGGGGTCAATTTTGGGACTATTGTTGTTCAGTTTGTATATTATTGATAATGGGATGGGTTTAAAAATGTGATATGCAATTGTTTGCAGATGATGCAAAATTGAGGGAGTCAAGCAGATGTTATGGCCTTACAGGAAAACTTGAATAGATTATATGAATGGGCAGATAAGTGTAACTGTCATTTCAGTGTTGCAAAGTGTAAGGTTTTGAAATTTGGTAAGCAACAATGGGATGCAAAGTATACACTTGGGGAAACTTTAAAGGAGGTAGAGGAGATGAGAGATCTGGTGGGGGGTGGCGGTAGTGGACAAGGGCCTGAAATTCAGGGCCACATTGCACAAGTTGTGAAGACATCACATCGGATAATGGCAATGATGCAGAGGCCCCTGACATGCCGAAATAAAGAGGCTATGATGCCATTCTATAAGACCTTGATCAAACCTCATATGGATTATTGCACAGATTTGGCCAAGTTTTCATAGTGATGAGGGTATGTTAGAAAGGGTCCAGAGAAGATTCACAAAGGTGGTCAGTGGTCTTTGAGATGTAGAGTATGAGGACAGGTTGAGAGAATGTAAATTGCAACACCTCATGAATAGGAGGAAGAGGGGAGGGAGATATGATTGAGACATATAAGCTAGTCAGGGGTTGTTATCAGGTTGATATGGAAGAGATTTTTCATAGAATGGGAGAAGGGGGGGGGGGTAGAACAAGAGACCATTGCAGGAAACTGTATAAGGAGGGTGTCAGCAGAGGAGTGTTCTTTGCATGGAGAGTGGTTGGTGAGTGGAATGCATTGCCTGAGTGCGCTGTGAATGTAGACACATTGAATCAGTTTAAGGCATGGTTGGATGAGCAGTGTGTGCAATAGTGTCTACCTCTCACAATGAGTTTTTGACTCCATGGAGGTCAGATAATAATAAAGATACCTGATATGTTATCCTCAAGAGGTGTACAGGATACATGGAATTGCATGGGGGGGGGGAGCTAGATAACTAGAAGGAGACCTTCGCATCTCTTATGGAATGTAGAGAAGAACCAACTGGGGCTTCTGACCTAATGTATGATTCTCACTTTCTTGTGCATCCTGTTAGTGGGTATATTCCTGGATACTAAACAAGATGAGCTCTCAGTTTGGAATTCAGCTGACCAAATTGTGTTTTATATTGGCTTAAATCAAAAGACAGTGATGGTTCAAGATGAAATAGGATATCAGGCTTCATAAAATGAAGTTTCTTTTGTTGTTCATAAGACTCATATTTATTTCTGTATACCTCTCCCCCCCTGAGTGTATGTACAGTGATCTCTCTCTATTATCCAATCTTCAAATGCGACCATTCAGTTGACAGCCCTTGAATGGCTTAGTGTGTAAACTGACTTTTGGTACAGCACTATGTAATTGTATCTTCTAGTTGGATAAGGTTTGCTGTTTTGATTCTGTATCTAATTAAGACTCATCCCAGATGGTTACAAACCAAAAATCTATGACATTTTTATTTCAAATGTATAAGTAATATTCCCTGCCACTAATGAAAATTAGATTTCGTAAAATATCAAGAAACGTATATAACAGCAGAAAAAATACTCATGTATGACTGAATGCTAAATTGATACATACACTTCTTTATTGATTTAGGCCATTAGATTTGAGTAGTTTTTCAGTCTCACCACTGTTACTGCTTCATATTAGAATGCACAGTTCTTAACAGGTTCTTAAATGCCTATGACTGTCTGAAGCATCCTTAGATTTTCTAACCATTGTTCCAGATAAGGTATTAAGTGCCATCTCTATAGTATATTATGTATGTAAATTGCATGTGTTCTCCTGGCTGGTTGGCCTGTATGCATTATGAAAAACTTGAATTTCTAGGAAAAAAATTCTGCCACCTCCATGTGAGACCAACTTAATCACCTTATTTAAGCCCTGATAAAGGTTCTTCGTGTCCTAGACAGGATTTGAACCCAGGTCTTTCCACCCGAATGGCATCATTGAAACCGACAGCTACAAGAGGGTCTATTAGAATGTAATTTGGCGTTACTAATATTTAAAGATATAAGGAGAGAGAATCCAAGATAATGTGTTTAACTAGATTGGAAGATGAAATAGTGAAGATGCCAAAGCAAAAAGCCGGGTTTCAGATCGATGTTCTAGAAATGGAAAAGTAACATTTATCAAACAAGTGACTTCAGAATGACAGAATAAATTCAAAAGAAAATGGCTGATAGGAAACTAGTGATGAAATTTTGTTACTCCCTTGTAAACTCATTGAGTACAGATTCAAGGAAATGATTATGATGCAATAACCAATAACTTCAAGGAAATGATAATCAAATGGTTTAATATTCTGGTTACATGCTTTGTGAATTGTCATTGTATTTATTATCAAAAGCCATTTTGTGGCCTAAACTTTTGGTCATTGGTGATTTTATGTGAAGGTTTTTCATGTAAATTAAGGAAATGCTTAAAGATAATTAAATAAATTGCTGCTGATAAATTGCAGATGATTTTTAATGAAGTGCTAGTGAAAAGATGTATCTATATAATGGAAATAAGCAATGAAAGCATAATTCCAAAGAAAAGCAATTTCTCTAAATGTAAAAATTGGAGAGGAAGTAACCTATTATCAGAACTTCCAAATAGTTTTTGTAAAAGTTTGAAGTTTGAATTTTAAAAAAAAATGATATAGGAAAGATATTAAGAATATTATTAAAATTGAAATAGAAAAGGTATGAGCAGGTTTTAGAATAGTTGGAAGACCTTGCATCACATCATTCCTTTAAGGAATATAATTGAACAGAATATAAAGTTTAGAACCTTATCCTAAATTGATAAAGAGATTATTAATAGAGAGAACATTATGAATAATTATTAAAAGGTACAGAATTCCTGATGAGATGTGAGAATAAGAGAAAAAAATGTGTAAAGAAAGTAAATGCTGTGTAATTGCATAGCAACAACATTAGAATAGTCTGAGATAAGATTTGGTGTGACAGTTTTAATATAATCACAACATTCTGATATATAAGCAGAATCAGAAGATTGTGTAAGGCAGCAGAAAAATGTTGGACTTAATATGAATAAAATAGAGGCTCTTAAATTGAATAGCAGATGCCAGAAAGTTATTAAAATTGCAGAAGTAGCTAAGAGTTTTTCTTAGCTACTTCAGCATTATTCCCCATACCTAGGAGCTAATATTAATACAGAAGGTGGAATTGACAAGGATATAGCACAAACTTTGACAGAAGCAATTGAAGCTTTTAGAAGATTGAATAATTTGCAGAAATCATCCAAATATTACAATAAATTCATAATAAATATCTTTGAAGACATTTTTATTATGTGGATTAGAGATATGGAAATTTAAAAAAAATGGGAAGCCAAATGAAATAGTTTTCAAAGTGTTTGCATAAAATATTAAAAATATTTTAACCACAGCTTAAACATATAAGTTTATGAAAAGGCAAAACAAAATAAACAAAAAAAAAACTATTGTCATTAAAAATAAAAGACACACATTAAAGTTATTGGCTATTAGCTAAGAATGGACACGAGAGAAATTTTGTGGATGGTTTTGACATGAATCCCAGAGGTGAAGGATGACTAACATGGTGAAGGAGGAAAGTAAAAAGAAAAGAAGGTGGTTAGTTAGATAACTGGAAAGAGAGGTAGAAATAGGTATAAAGTGAGAATTATCGAGGGTTCTTTTTTCTTTCCAGTAAAAGAATATGAACTAGATTACACAGGAACACACTAGTTGAATGTACTCCATGATGTCTTTGTGCTGCCATGAAACGTTACAGTGCATGTCCCATATCATTAGATAATTTCCATCACCTGCAACTGTTAGTTTTTTTTTTTTTTTAATTTATTGAATACAGTTTTCACATATTCTTTATTCTTCTAACATGAATATCATAAATAAAATTGTTATCATAACAAATGCCAGAGACAAAGTGAGAAACTCTGATAACATCATTATCATCGAATTCCTGTCATGTACCCACAAGGGGTGTACAGGATATGATAGTACTACATGAAAAATTTACATCATTACTAACTTCCTATCTACAATTTTCCTCCAAATCAGTCTGTTACTTGTCAAGACTCCAACATTATCAGATCTTATATTTCTATCGTCTAAAGCACTTTGCACCATATCAATCCACCTATATCTTGGTCTTCCTCTGGGTCGTTTTCTTGTCAACCTGGCAGAGAATACTTGTTTTGCTAATCTTTCCTCACCCATTCTGTTTAAGTGACCATACCACCTGAGATTAGCTCTGTTAACGCATTCCTGGATGCTGACAATTTCAAGTTCTTTCCTAATATCCTCATTTTTAATATGATATTGCCATTGATGCCATCTGTTCATGCCTCTAATCTTTCTGAGGACTCTCATATCTGCAGTCTCTAGTCTTTGGTCAAGTGTTTTACTTCTAACCCAGCTCTCAGATCCATAAGTTAAAACTGGTTTGAACACTGTCTTGTGTATACAGCTAATTTAGTGTTCCGATAATTTGTCTCTTATTCCATATGAATTTATTCAATTGACTTCCTACCATACCAGCTTTGTTAATTCTGTTGTCTATTTCCATATTTAAATTACCATCTTCACTAAAAACTGTGGCTAAGTAGCTGAAATGTTTCACTTGTTCCACAGGTTTTCCATTTCTGAATGGAAAAACACAGTTGACATTTTCCATGATTCTGCTTATTTTCATTGTCTTTGTCTTGTTATTGCTGACCTTCATACCATATCTATTACAACAGTTATTCAATTTAGTCAGGGAATCTTGCAGACTTGTAGCATATTTATTTAGAAATATAACATTGTCATAAAGCAAAGAGCTGACATTAACATCTCCCATTTTGATATCATATTTAACACCACTTTACTTCATAATGTGATCCATATGGATAATGAATAACACAGAGGATAATGTACATCCTTGTCTGACACCAGATTTAACATTAAACCATCTTCCTGAACTTCCTTCAATTCTAACTGCTGACTTACAACTCAAATAAAGACTAAGTATTGCCTGATATAATGTTCCATTAACGCCATATAACTGTAGCGTATTGAACAACTTCTCTCTTGGCACCTTGTCATATGCCTTTTTCAGATTGACAAAACTTAAATACAGATCTTTGTTATATCCCCATGCTTTCTCAACTATTTGTCATAAAGTGAAGATCTGATCCTGATCTGAGCCTCTATTTGGCCTGAAATCCAGCTTGTTCTTCACCCAGCTTTTCTTCCACAATTCTTTTCAACTGTTTCTCAAGTATACTTGCATATATCTTACCAGGAACACTCAGTAGGGAAATATCTCTGTAATTCTCACATTCAGTTTTATTTCCCTTTTTATATATGGGTACAATTAGAGCTCTACTCCAATCAGCAGGAATTCATCCCTCTGTCCAGGCCTTATGAACTATGCAGTGTAGCCACTGCAAGACTTTTATACCACCATACTTCAGCATTTCTGGTCAAATATCATATATTCCTGCTGCCTTTCCACATTTCAAGCCTTTGATGGCTTTTTCTACTTCAAGTGGTGTGGATATGTATTCCTGACTGTATGCCTGTTGAGTGTTTTTTACCACTGTGCTATCGCTGCTTGTTTCATTTAGCAATTTCTCGAAGTAATTACTCCATACGTCAAGTATATCTTTTTCTCCAGTTTTCATATCACGTTTATCATCTCTAATTCCTTTTACTGCATTCTTTCCTTGTCTTTGTCTAAGCTTCTTCAATAACCTCCAAAATATTTTGCCAACTTCTTGATATTTATTTTCTATGTTCTTGCCAAAGTGCTTCCATGACTTTTGTTTAGCAAGTTTTACACAGTGTTTAGCTTTCTTACATTTGTCTCTGTATTCTCTAAGAGCACAAGCTGACTTATTTGCCAGGAACTTTTGATATGCTTTCTTCTTTTCCTTCACTGCCTCTTTAACTTCCTGTGTCCACCAGGGAGTTCTGATTTTTCTATCCTTGTAGACAACCTCACAGCATGCCTCTCTGGCAGAATCAATCAATGTTTTCTTCAGAGTTTGCCACTGAATCCTGTTCTCAAACTCTTTCATTTTTTCTTCAATAATCTTTGTGTATTTTATTCTACAGTACACATCTGAGAGCTGCTCAACTTTTATTCGCTTTAAAACTTTCTTACATGTTATTCTTTTCAATATGAAATTCAATTTTATCCTGCTTAAGACTAAATAGTGATAACTTCCAATTTCAAATCCTCTGTACACTCTGGTGTCCTGCACCAGGGAGAAAACATCACTATCAACAATAACATAGTCAATGAGACTTTTCTTATTTCTTGCCTCTTCTGTCCATGTGAATTTGTGCACATTTTTATGTTGGAACATGGTGTTAGTAATAACCAGTCCAAGTCCTGAGCAGAAATGCAACAAATATTTGCCATTATTATTAGATTTGCTCTTTTCTTCAAATTTTCCCAAAATATTTTTGTATGTCTGACAATCATTTCCTTCTCTGCTATTTAGATCCCCAACAAGGACCAACTTTTCCTTTTTCATTGTGTCAGATGCTTTATCTAAAGCCTCAAAAAATTCCTCCACTTCTACCTTAGTAGAACCTTCTGTGGAACCGTAGGCACAAATAAGTCTCATTGTCCAGTTCCCCATTCTGATATTTGCCCACATCATTCTACTTGAGACTGCTTGCCCTTTAGATTAGCCTCATATTGTATGTTGAATACTATGGCTACTCCTTCTTTTCCTTGATTCTCATTGCTTGAATATAGCATTTTGTATTTATTGCTCAGAAAGATCTCACCAGTTTTTGTCTTTTTTGTTTCAATCACACCTATTATGTCAATCTGGTACTTATCTAATTCCTCAGCTTGCTCCATTTCTTTGCCATTCAGGCTTCTTATGGTGATAATACCAATCTTTAACTCTGGGGATGTTGAGTTGGGGTGTGTTTTTGGATTTCTTCCAGTAGCTGACTTTTCGCTGTTTGCTATGATTCTTCCCTGGCGAAAATAACAGGTGCCTTGTTTAACCAGTTGATGCCCGAGCCATCATGAAATTCTGTCATGTTGTGCCATCATTTTGTATTTTGGTTTAAGCCAATAAGAATACAATTTGGTCCGCTAAATTCCAGACTGCCAGCCCATCCTCGTTCGTTCAGTATCCAGGTTGATACCCAACATTGGATCTACCTGGGTAACAACTTGGATAACATTCTGATAACTCTGATAACATTGATTAAAAAAAAAAAAAAAAAAAAAAAAAAAAAAAACTCATCTTCACTAAAAGCAGTGTGTTTGAAAGGATTCAAAGGCATTCATATAATCACACGTTTTTAGAAAACTCTTGCTAGCCTTCTACTCCTTGATGGAAAGAGGAGGAGGATTTAAATTATTGTATAATTTAATGATTTATTTATAATTTAATGAGTTCAGATTAACAAGTCAAAATTCAAGTTATACAGCAGACAAGTTATAGAGAATTGGTCATGTAGAGTAATAGAATTTCATAAAATTTCAGTTAAGATTGCTGGTTTCATATGAGAATAACAGGGTTATTTTGCCTTAAAAACTATGTAAACTGGCCTGAGAACACATGTGGTTTTCAGATGTGATAGTCTTATTTGCTTTGCCATAATCTAAACAACCAGATATGAAATTTAAAGTGAAGTTAAGATTTAAAAAACAAAATGAAAATTTGAATTGTAATTAAGATTTATTACTTCTTTGGTACTGCAAACAAATATTTTAAACAAATTTATAAGACAATGGTTTTTTTTTATAAAAGTAATCTATTTTTATCTTGCTACTTAGGGATATAAATCCACATATACCCCAGTATATAGCATCTGCACCATGGTATTTTGGAGCCAAAGGTCCTACTCTAAAGCACCAGCGGCCCCAACCTGAGAGAGAACAAGAGTTTAACAGAATTGATGACTATTATTCAAGAGGTCAAAAGGTAATTATTTAGAGCATGTTGCATGTTTGGAAATGTATTAATACATGAGTTATAGAAATAATGAAAATATTTTACAAATTGACTTTTCAATTTTCAACCAAGTCACATGACCATCTTCATTTCAAACAGTTAGGCTGAAGCGATGCCATAGAAAGTAGAACTGACTAGAATACTATTTCAAGTTAGATGTACAGCAATAAAAACTTATGATAT
This sequence comes from Typopeltis vanoorti, assembly GCF_054136105.1. Classification (NCBI taxonomy): domain Eukaryota; kingdom Metazoa; phylum Arthropoda; class Arachnida; order Uropygi; family Thelyphonidae; genus Typopeltis; species Typopeltis vanoorti. The sequence goes on along the minus strand of NC_143553.1, from coordinate 68,982,346 downwards.
ATGTGATGTTATAGGCAGAGCTTGATCTAAAATGCCATTAGAGTCAAGTAGCAATGAAAGAACAGATATATTTTCAGTGTTGGGTGTTTATCAGAATTACTTTCCAAAATTGGGAAAGTTTAAGACAGCAATTTCTGTTTAAGTTTGATCTATAAAGCAGAACTTCATAATAGGAAACAGTTTATGTATCAGATTTTTGTTTTGCTTTGAACTCTGTGACAAAAGGAAATACATGCTGAGCAGTATGTCAGACTTGTGGTACTAAATGGAGTCTTTATCCTCTTAGATGTTCTAAGCAGGATAATGCTGACTTTCATGTTTGACAAAAGTATAATAATCCACATAGAGGATAAGGAGAAGGTTAACTTACATATTGGATAAAAGGGGTTTATCACTTTTACAATGCAATGGTCTAGCTGTCTTCTCTAAGATACTTTGGACATAAGTCATAGAAACTCTTCCTACAGATCTCTTTAGGAGAGAAGTAGAAAAATGATTGTTAGATTGTAGATTCTTATTATTTTATTTGTGGGATGACTTGTCAGAATCGTTAGAAAGAAATGTGGATTTGATGAATTGTAATTCTTTTTGTTACAATTGACTCTCACTATAGCAGAATGCCAACTTGCTCACTATAGCAGATTATTAGAGAATCCCATCCAGAGCACCAGAGACGTAGTACTGTTGTAAATGAAATTCACTATAGCAAACCACCACTATAACAAGCTATTTTTGCATTCCCTAAAAGTTTGCTATAGTGAACAGTTAACTGTAATAGGGCATGTGTGGAGCAAAGAGTGAGCACAGTGGATTAATGTTTTGATAGTATCCAACTTTTGGGTGGTATGATGAAACTTATAAACCAATATAGTGAGATACTTCACATTGATGTATCTTGCTATATTGGTTTTCTTTCTTTAAACAAGAATTGCTATTGTCTAATTGTTTAAGTATCAGAGATTAATAACTTAACACGTATAAAACCAACAGTAATAACTTGAATGAATTAAAGGTACAAATATTTCATACTGAAAGTAACAGTACATCATCAGTGTAGAATAAACAGTTAAAGTAATGGAATGAAATTTTAATTTAATTAAAATTGAAATTAAAATTGTCGCCGCATGCCAGAAAATTTATTATTTAATAATAAAATATTATTAAATACTTCTTAAAAACTATTTCATTGATGGTTGCATAAGATAAGAAATAGTTTTTAAGAATTATTTAATAATATTTTATTAATATTAATTTTCTTGCACACAGCAACAATTTTAATTAGTAATCCACAGACTGTTCTGTACTTTGTATTCCATTCCTTTAACTTTGTTCTACACTGATGATGTACTGTTACTTTCAGTATGAAATATTTGTACCTTTAATTGATTAAAGTTATTACTGTTGGTTTTATACGTGTTAAGTTATTAATTTTAATTATGCCACAGATATTTCTAAAGATAAGTATCAGAGAGTCTAGGAAGGGAAGACCATTATTTAAATTCTAAATTAGAATTTAACGAGAACAAGCTTCTCTAAGTTTCTCTACAAATCTGGACTTGACAACTCTCATATAGGGGTTGCCAGGACTAGATTTTTTGCTTTAAGACAGATAATGAGAAATTATGGAAATATAACAGGAATATAACAAACTCCCCCCCCCCCCAGGCTCGAGTAAAAAAAATTATAATCATAAAAGTGATTGAGATATGTAACATTAAACCCTCAGCCATGGAAAGTTTTGTCTGTCTTAAAATTTTATTATGAGTTGGCCTGTTTTGGCCCACGCCTGGGTAGCCATAGAATACGTGTTTTATTGTTGCAATAAAAGACGTGTTTCTGTTTTTGGTTCATCTTTTTCTGATTTGTGAACAGCTAGACCAGTTCGTTTGCATTCTGTTTCTAGCGAGTCACTGAGTGAAGTGTAAATTTATAGTGAAATAAATTTAAACAGAAAAATACATTTTTAAAAGGTAAGTGTATGTAATTTAATATTATTTTACTTGTTAGTTTTATGATTTTTTTTTGCTTTTAAACTGAAATAATTTAATTTAGGATTTGTGATTAATTAATTAGTTGATTTTTAATAAAATATGCTGGTCAATTTTTTTTATATATGAAATTGTGCTAAAAACTGTATTAATTCTGAATACTTTTTTTTTTCTTCAAGAATTAAAGATCATTGAAATCAATGTAAAATGAAAAGAATGTACTGTATTTATAGTTTACATTGATAATTACATCAGAAAATGCTTTATTGATGTAATTATTTGTCTCGAAGCTCCCCCCCCCGGAAAATTTTCTGTGGATGCATGCCCATGCATACAGTCAAATTGACGTAAAACTGTAGCGCATGTTGATGTTTATGCACGACAGCACACCCAACTGAAATGGGCATGTGATGCCACTGATATATATATATATATATATATATCATATGAGCACTGTATGGTTTGGCAAGTGAAAAAGAACAATGGAGAGTATTATCATTGGCTAAACTATGGATGGGATTTGGGGTTAGTGGTAGAAACACTTTATGAATAGGAGAAATGGTGTGGGCAAAAGTATACAGAGTCTTGAGAAACTTCAAAGGAAATTGAAGAAAGGATTCTATCCACTATTATATGTAGTAAATGGCCAGACAGGAAATTAACAATCAAATTGCAAAGGGTGTATTGGAGTAATTTGGCAAGTAGGTCTTTCTCTTGAAAATCAAGCAACCACATGGGCTCATCAATTCACCCCTATTATGTCAATCTGGTACTTATCTAATTCCTCAGCTAGCTCCATTTCTTTGCAATTCAGGTTTCTTATGTTGATAGTACTGATCTTTAACTCTGGTGATGTTGAGTTAGGGATGTCTTTTCAGATTTGTTCTAGCTAAAATGTTTTACTTGTTAAATAGGTTTCTCCATTCAGGATGCAAATTTTCATTGTCTTTGTTATTTTATTGCTGATTTTCATACATAATTTATTACAATAGTTATTCATCTTAGTCAGGGAATCCTGCAGACTGATAATGGATTTATTTTGAAGTATAACATCAGCTGAGATTAATATCTCCAATTTTGATATCAGGTTTAACATGACTCTCCTTCATCATGCGAACCATATAGATGATGAATAACAGTGGTGATAATGTACACCCTTGCCTTGCACCTGATTTAACATCAAACCATCTTCCTATACCTCATTCAATTCTAACTGCAACTCAAAGTCAATATTGTTCTTTCCTCGCAATCATTTCCATGATAATACCTATTCCTGTCATAAGCACAATTATATAACATTGTTGCTGTTACATTCATATTCTCACCATTCTTCTCATTGTAATTTAGTTTCCCTGATTCTCTGTGTTAGGTCTCATACCAATTATTAGTTTTTCTCCTGATGCCAGACACATTTAGGTATAGACCATCCCTCTTATATGAATCTAATCTTCCCTCAAACTCACTCCACACATTCAAAAACTTGGCATCCATTCCTTCTACACAGCCTATGCATCAAATCGTTAGCCATCACAGCCCTTCTTAATTCATTTTTATCAGATCGAGATAATATGCTTACTATTTTCACTTTCTCACTCTTATGTCATCTTTATCATCTCTGATTCATTTTACAGTACTCTTTCATCCATTTTGGATTGTTTTCCATAGTCTCCAGAATTTTTACCACCTTACTGATATTTATTTTCTATGTTCTTACCAATGCTTCCTGTGACTTTTTGTATGGCTAGTTATACACTTTGCTTTCTTATATTTTTCGCTGTATTCTCTAAGAGCACAAGAAACTTGCAAGGAACTTTTGATATACTTTCTTATTTTCGTCTGATTGCCTCTTTAACTTCCTAAGTTCCCAATGGAGTTCTGATTTTTCTACCCTTGCAGACCTGCCTCACCACATGCTTCTTTGGCTGAATCAATCAATGTTTTTTTGAGGGTTTGCCATAACATCTCCAAGATTTGTTTCTTGTTTTCAGACTTCTAATTTTTTTCTCGAATAATGTGTGTTTTACTTGAGTCTACATCGAAAACATTGCTGTCATCGATAACATAGTGAGACTTTTATTATTCCTTGGATCTTCTCTCCATGAGAATTTGTGCACATTTCTATATTGTAATGTGGTATTTGTAATAACTAGTCTGTGTCCTAAGCAGAAATCTAGCAGGTACTTACCATTATTATTAGCTTTGCTCTTTTCTCCCAATTTTCCCAAAACATTTCTATATATCTGTTAATCATTTCCTACTCTGCTGTTTAGATCTCCAACAAGAACCAACCTTTCCTTTTTCGTTGTGTCAGTTGCCTTCTCTAATACCTCATAAAATTATTCCTTTACTATCTTTTTTAGTAGAACTTTCTTTGGGACCATAGGCACAAATAAGTCTCATTGTCTGGTTCCCCATTCTGATATTTGCCCACCTTACTCTATGTGATATTGGTTGCCATTCAAGAAGGTTATCCTCATATTTATTGTTGAACACTGTAGCTACTTCTTCTTTTCCATAATTGCTCTTGTGTGTGAATATAACATCTTGTATTTGTTGCTTAGAAATCTTACCTGATTTTGTCTTCTTTGTTTCGGTAGTATCTATTATTTCGATCTAGTACTTATCTCATTCTTCTGCTAGTTCCATTTCTTTGCCATTGATGCTTCTTATGTTGATGATACCAATCATGAACTCTGTTGATGTTGAGTTGGGATTTGTTCCAGTAACTCACTTTTTGCTGTTTGTCCTTGTTCCCTGATTAAAACAACTGGGATCTTGTTTAACCAAGTGATGCCCCAGCTGGTATGAAATTCTGTCATGTTGTATCATCATTTTGCATTATGGTTTAAGCCCATAACAATGAAATTTGTCTGGCTAAATCCGAAATTGCCAGCCCATCTTTGTTTGTTTGTTATCCGGGTAGATATACTTAACAGGTTTCACCATGAGAATGTGAGGATTGAACATCAGCTGAGAAGCAGTGGTTGATTCTCCACATTCCTTAAAAGGCTATATGTAGGTTTCCTCCCAGTTATACAGCTCTAACCCTTAAGCATCCCATATCAAAATCATATGTTAAATTCATTTTTTTACCTATTATGATTGTACTCCTAAATAAATCTACAAATTTTTAAGTCTGTAACTAAAATGAATAATTTTTCTAAGATTGATATGAAATTTAGCAATAAAACATTATTATTATTATTATATCACACCTCCAGGGAGTCCAAAGACTCATCGAGGGAGGACATCTACTCTACAACTCTTTGTCTCACTACTCCACTAACCTTCATCTAACACCAACGCCATCTACTGCCTACTACCACTACCACTAGTACTTTCACAGACAATCACAAACATCCATGCCCAAGGCGGGATTCGAACCTGCAGCCTTTTGGCTGGAGAGCAGATACGCTAACCACTCGGCCAACCAGGCTGGCATATGAAATAGGAAAATATACAGTTAATGTGTCTGCTATTCTTGACTATTTTTAGGCATCTTGAAATGTTTATTAAAATATCACAGAAGTTTTTTCCAGTTTTATATTTCACAAGCCCTCAGTCCTATATGTGCTGTTAACATTATTTTTAGTTATAATGTTATATACATTATTCCTTCCAGATTACCAATTGAAAATAATGCTGACCTGAAAGCCTTTTATAACATGATGATGTTATCATCTTATGTGAGTAGCACATAGGATGAATTTGTGTTGAATACTAAAAAAATTAATTGTAAACAGTTTATATTTATAAATATACTTGAAATGAAAATAATAGAGAATTTCAAAACTTTGTATTATATAAAACGTTTAGTAGTAATTTTGTCGAGTGTTGCCATTAATATTCTGTGTTTACCAACATGCTATGTCAAGATTTGATCTCTGATTGAAGAAATTTTTGAAACTCTAACAGAAAACCAAAGAAGGTAGATATCATATTTACCTTCAAAAGGAACATACATCATGTATATCTTTTGTAGAAAGAGACAGATGACAACTATGATCCATAATCAGTTTGCTCAATGTAGACAAAAAAAAATTTCTGTAGAATAGGGGGGAAATAATAATGATTGTTTTTTTTAAACATACCTAAAATGAAAATAATAAATTCAGAATTTAAAAACAGTGTGTACCATATTTTTCGCCTTATAAGATGCACTTTTTTGTACCTAAAATTTATCTGAAAATTAGGATGCATCTTATAAGCCAAATGTGTCTTATAAAGTGGTGCATCTTATACACCAATATGTTTATGTATGCACAGTTACAATGCATCATTGCTTGTTGGTAATGCATGATCACTTTGAACAGTTGCATGGTCATTAACAGTCATGCATTTAAACTAGTATTCAATACATTATTATATTAATTTTTTTTTATAACCCATGGATTCCCATGGATTCTACGGAGCACAAACATAGCTATACAATTGCATTTAAGCATAGTGTGATTGAGTATGCAAAAAAGAATGGCAAATAGGGCAGCAGAAAAAATGGTATGAACTTGGAGGAAACAAAAGCAGCAACTAATAGAATAATTCTAAAAAATACAATCACTGCAGAAAAATCGGCAAAATGGCCAGAAATTGAAAATGAATGAGAAACTTAGATAATGGATCAAAGATCAGGTTGCTGCATATCTACAAAAATTATTCAATGAGAAAAATTATTGGTAACAGAAAGAAATATCATCGATTTTAGAGGATTACCATCATGGTGCTTTTGATTTATGAAGAGAAATGATTTATGCATGTGTGCAAAAATGAAAATATCAAAAAATTCCAGATAAATTAGAAAATAAAATTGAGTTTCTCAGATTCATCATAAATGCTAGAAAACAAGACAGTTTTGAATTTTCACAGATAGCTAATATGGTGAAGTGCCTCTGACTTTTGATGTGCCTTCAAACAAGACTCAACTCCAAAGTAAAAAAAATATTGTTAAAACTTCTGGTCACGAAAAAACCCACTATACTGTTTTGTCATGCTGTGCAGGTGGAACAAAATTGCTACCTTTTCGATTTTTAAAAGGAAAACAATTCCCAAAGAAAAACTTCTCCAAGGAGTTTACGTTTACGTTCATGAGAAAGGTGAGAAAGGGATGAAGTTATGGATAAAGGTGTGGTCCAGATGTCCTGAAAGTTTATGTCAGAAACCTGCTTTGTTAGTATGGAATCAATTTAGATACCATGAAACCGAAGCTGTTAAAATTGAACTTCATAAAATGAACACAAAAATATCTGTAATTCCAGGAGGATTCACCCCATGCTTCAACCTTTAGATGTATTAATGATTAACCATTTAAAGGATTTATGAAGGAAAAATGGGTCAGTTGGATGTACCGTGTTTACTTGAATATAACTTGCCCTCGCATATATCTTGCACCCTTGATTTTACTTTATGAAAAAAGAAATTAAAAATGTTCGCATATAACTTGCACACGAAAAAAGTTTAAAACTTTAAGAAATAGATAGTGAATGTTGTTATGGCAGTTTCAGATATTTTGGAATTCAGTTAAAGAGAATCAGTATTTCAACTCAACATTGTTGGCTTGCCTTTGTCATTGAGTTGTGCAATCTTTTGTTAATAATGTACTAATCATGTGCACATCTTCATAACTGTGCTCTCTCTTCTGTCCTAATATTGCTATTAAATTAAAACAAACAGTTTCATTATTGTTTTCACTTCTCATTAGTCATTCATGATGGTTCATAACATATCTCAAATCTTGTAAATTACTGGTAAGTTTTGTTTGAAATATGGAGAAACATTCAATTTATAGTGCTGGTTTTAAACTTAAAGTTATGATAAACTCCAAGATCACATGATTCCAAAATGATAAAAGGACAAGCAATAATGAAACTGTTTGTTTTAATTTAATTACAGAAGCATTGTTGCTAAAGATTCAAATATATATCTGGTAATGAAGATGAGCCAGCAATCGCTTAAATAACGTTGATAATTAAAATTTAAATGCATTCATTTTATAAATAATTTGAGCAGTTATAAATTATATTGAATACTGAGGATTTAATTATAAACATCAATTTAGTTTTTTTCCTGAAAAACTTTAGTTTCCACATATATCTCATGGCATGATTTTTTCACTTTAATTTTGGGGAAAATTGTGAGTTATATTCAAATAAATATGATAATCTCCAAATTTTGAGGAAACATTTATAGGTAGGAGAAAGAAGGTCACAATTTTGCAGGTGTTCGAATGTGTAAAGAGTTCATGGAATGAAGTGAAAACTGTAATTATAAAATCTTTTCAAAAGTGTGCCATTAGTCATTTTCTTGATGGTACACAGGATAACTTATTTCAAGACAGTGATGACCATTTCTGGTGAAGAATCAAGCCAGAAAATTTCAAGAGTGAAGATGAATAACAATTCGAAAAGATTAATGAGATTTATAAAAATTGTTATTTATGTTATTATATTATTCTAATGTTAGATTTTTAATAACTTGTTCTTTGAGAATTGTTTTCTTCATCTAATGAATGGATAATATATGTATTAAAATTTAAATAAAAATTAATATTTACATGAAAAAATGTGATGTGTATGATGTGAAAAAAATGTGTATAATTGCATCTTATGCTGCGAAGAATATTTTTTCCAAAAATTCTACATGAAAAATGTGATGCGTTCAATACAACGGTGCATCTTATAAGGCAAAAAATACGGTATTTTCTTTTGTTGAATATAATTTTTCTTAGTAATTTTAATATGTGTAATATTCATCAGATTAGTGTTCTAGGGTTAATATCCAAAATTTGTAATGAATATTTATTTTTGATTACAACTATTAGTCCTTTGTAATCAGTATTATTCAAATAAAACTATGACAGGTAATTTTTAGGACATCGTTGTGTGAATAATGGTTAGTGAATTAGTGAGCAGCTTCCTGCAGTCATTCTACAAACTCCATGGAGGTACCGTTAAAATAATAATTATTATTCTTGTTGATGTTTCTTATTTTAAATTTAAATTATTGTGTTGTAATGACAAAATCATTTAATTTAAAAGGTACATTCAGCTACCCGCTACAGACCAGGAGCATGTGAGAACTGTGGGGCTATGACACACAAGAAAAAGGATTGTTTTGAGGTCAGTTTCTATTAGATTGATTAATTCTTAATAATTTTTTAACAACAAATAATATCATCTATTAGTAGTAAATAATGGTGACCATTACAAACTTTGTACATTCTGTATTAGTGATGTTTCATGCCTTAAATTAGTTCTGTTTCTCTTCTGCTATAAAGAGATTTTTTATATATTTGCAATACATTTCCCAGTATATTGTGAATATGAAAATATAGTTATCATCTGCTGTCTTGTTTTCTTGGTAACTCCCAGTCATTGTGATTTTTTTTTTTAATTTGCGAAATACATTTTTTTTTCAATTTACATTTATGAAAATGCATACACATAAAGAAATATGAAAGTGAATGATTGTTTGATATACAAATTGGCATCATTGAATATGTGATCACAACATATTGCATTGACCTTTCCATTTCTGATTAGAGAAGAAGCATATGCTGTTTGAATGACAATTCCTCCCCCCCCCCTTTCCTCTACCTCTGTAGTGGCTTTTATCCACCATGAATTACAAAATTCATATTTACAAAGAGGTTTGTAAATATGAATTACAAAATTCATATTTACAAAGAGTTTTGTTTTTTGACACATGATGAAATGAAAAGCAGCATGAATGAAAATGAAAGCCTTTAGTTAATTATATGAGAGTTAATCCCATATTTATAAAAACATGGATTATGCATATATATGTGTATGTATGTATGTATTTACCTTTTTTATTTTTTGTTGAAAAACAGGAATTATTTATTACTACGATGCTAAATATTGTCCAGCATACGTTTCTCTGCCTCACTTTCATTTGGTTTCTCTGGAGTTTCTGGAGTATTAAAAGACACATGATTTTGAAAAGTGTTTTCAGGCATGTTCTGTGCATGTGTTGCACTCAAAGAAGGCCTTTACATAAGTGTGACAGGATATAAAATGGCTAATTAAAGGTAAAGGTTTATAATTATGTTATGTATTAGTTCTGAACATTTGAAGGTCACTTCAGTTGCTCATATATTGCCCAGTTCTTTGTTCAGAAAACAAGAACAAAATTTTGAGATTCGTTGGCAGATCTTGAAGGAAACATTGATTGATTCAGACACAGAGTCAGGAAGTTAAAGTGGCAGTCAAGAGAAAGAAGAAAGTATTGAAAAATCATGGCAAGTAAATCAGCATGTGCTCTGAGAGAATGTATAGAAAAATGTAGGAAAGCAAAACAGTGTGTAAAACTAGTAAAACAAAAGTTATGGGAAGACTGGTAAGAACATAGAAGATAATTATCAGAAAAGTGGCAAAATGCTAGAGACTATTGAAAAAGCTCAGAAATGGAGGAAAGAGAACTAAATGATAAGCAGACTGAGAATAAAGGTATTTATTCTCAGTTTGCTTATCATTTTTGCTTTGTTTGAACACTGTATACAAGTCAGTGTTCAAACCAATTTTAACACTTGACCAAAGACCACAGATATGAGAGTCCTGAGAAAGATTAGAGGCATGAACAGATGGCAATATCATATTAAAAACGAGGATATTAGGAAAGAACTTAACATTGTTAGCATTCAGGACTCTGTTAGCAGAGCTAATCTCAGGTAATATGGTCATTCAAACAGAATGGAAAAGGAAAGATTAGTAAAAAGAAAAGGAAAGATCAGTGTTCTCTGTCAGGTTGTCAAGAAAAAGACCCAGAGTAATACCAAGATATAAGTGGATTTATACAGTAAAAAGTGCCTTAGAAGATAGAAATATCATAATCAGTATGCCTGTCATGGATTTCGGCCCAGAGCCTGTTCCATCCTTAGAAGTCATCTTGAATCTCTTAAGAAGACGTCCTGGTTTTCTTTTTCCTAAGATAGAAATATAAGATCTGATAATGTTGGAGTCTTGACAGGTAACAGATTGATTTGGAGGAAATTTGTAGATAAGAAGTTAGTTATGATGTAAGTTTTTCATGTTGTACTATCATATTCTGTACACCCCTTGAGGGTACATGTCAGGAATTTGATAATGATATCCTGTATGCTCTCCCCCTAAGGATAAATATCAGGAATACGATAAGGAGGAGGAAAGCATACAATAGTAGTTTGCCAAGTGGCTATGAAATTATACTTTTTTTAAGAAATTTACTATGACCTCTCTTTTTGAAAGAGAAATTGGATTTATTTATTTTTAGATGTTTATTATCTCATTTCTAAGTTCTCCAGGCATTAGTATACAGCAAACAAGTTACTTCTACTAATAATAGTAATCTGTGGTATACTTACAGTCCCTTAAGGCCAATGACCTTCTATGTATCCTTGGCTTTCATAACTCACTTTTTTTTATAAGAGTGGCAGTTGAGTTGGATAATGGGAATGGCTACACATTGCTATTGCTGTATTTTGCAAAGGCATTTTACAGGATACCACTTGGAATCCTGTTACATATATTGGAGTAAAAGGGGTTGGATATGAATGTGTTGATATGGATGTGAGTGGGACTAATAGATATCAAAGAGTAGTATATGGAACAGAATCCAGGAGAAGGCAGGTGACTAGCACTGTGCCATAGTGCTCTCTGCCTGGACCACCTATTTAATTTGTACATAAATTTATGTATTTTTGAATGAAATTACAAGCTTTCTCTACAATAGAACTGTACTCCAGGATATTTAAATGCATGGATAGGCTTGTGTTCATCACACACATGTTGAATTGGATTTAAATGGTATTGATGCAAAGACAGATTTATAAGAAAATAACTATTTATTAACTTAAAAGCTAATATTTTGCTGGTATTCAGTGAACACAAAAAATATATCTGGCACTTTCGCTACGGCAATTCGGGTATGGAAGACCATGCTTTGGATACCCCAGCATCACAGGATCAATTGAAAAAAACAAAACAAAAGTACTGCACAGAAGTGTCTACAAGTCCAAACATACTCCAAACCTTAACAAATATGGCTGTATAAATCTACCAAAGATTTGGGAGACAGTCATCCTAAGACCAAATTAATATTTATTTATTTTAATTTTATTTATATATTATTTATTTTTATTTTATTTTTTTCAAAACTTTCAAGGACTACTATTTGGACTACTGTTTTTTTTTTTTTTTTGTAACTTAGATGGTGCTGTATTAAGAGTTAGTCTTGTGTTGCATGCTGCAATTACTTATACTAGCCCCACTGTTACACCGAATTGTAGTTGTCTTGCATTTGTAATAAACTTAGTTTGTTTGCTCTGAAGATGCTGGATATAATACCAGCGAAATATTAGCTTTTAAGTTAATAAATAGTTATTTTCTTATCAATCTGTGTTTGCATCAATACTGTTTAAATCCAATTCAACATCTACTCCAGGATATTGATGAAGCTATGTATTCGGGAGTGCTGGTTAATAGGAAATTAAAGTTCAAAGGGCATATTGCAAAAGTGGCTAAGGTTAACTCATAGGATTACTTGGTTATTGAGAAATGCACTGACAAGCAGAAATAAGGAAATTATCATTCCTCTTTATAAGGTTTTGATACAGCCACATATGGATTAATATTCACAAGTGTAGTCCTCTGAGGTTTCTTGCAAATGTGGAAGTGGTGGAGACCATTTCTGAAGTGAGAGAACAAGATGATGAGTAATTTTGTGAATGTGTCCTTTAAGGATAAATTGAGGGTTGTGGGTTGCAGAAGTTAGTTGGCAGGCAGTGTAAAGAGAGGATATGATAGAAATGATTGCTCAAAGGGTTTTATACGATAGATACAGAGAAAATTTTTTTAGCACTTGGCTGGAAGAGGCTGAACATGGAGGTCATCCATGGAAATTGAGTAAGAGTGTAGTTAATAAAGGATTCAGAATTAGATTTTTTTCTTTGGAGAGTATTGAAGGAATGGAATGGGTTACCAGAGTTGTAACTGCTTTATTGATGAGTGCATTCAAAGAGTGGAATGTAGGTATTGTGTGGATAAATAGTCTGGGTTTCCTGTGATGAGTCTTCTGATTCCATGGAAATTCCCATGGAACGATGAGTTTCTATGAGAGAGAGAGAGAGGAGGAGGGAAAAAATCATACCAATTCTTTCTTGAGACTAATTCAGGTTACATCAAAGTTCTAGTAAATATTCCTTTGTGTATGCACGTATAGGCTTATGTGTTCATCAGACATGTTGTAATAGATTTCACGGTATGATATGAACACAGATGGATAAGAAAATAACTATTTATTAATTTAAAAGCTAATATTTCGCTGGTATTATATCCAGCATCTTCAGAGCACACAACACAAAGTTTGTTACAAATGTAAGACAACCACAATCCAGTATAACAGTGGGGCTAATATAAGTAATTGCAGCGTGCAACACAAGACTAAAGTCCTAATATGGCACCATCTAGGTTAAAAAAAAAAAAAAAGTTCAAAGTTTTGAAATAGTAGTCCAAATGATAATCTTAGAAAATTTGAAAAAATAAAACAAAAAAATAAAATAAAATAAAAATAATAAATATTAATTTGGTCTTAGGATGACTGTCTCCCAAATCTTTAGTAGATTTATACAGCCATACTTGTTAAGGTTTGGAGTATGTTTTAAGGCTTCTGTTGATTCCAGGAACAACCTCTCTGACTTGTAGAAGCGTCTGTGCATTACTTTTGTTTCTTTCCAATTGATCCTGTGTGCAGGGGTATCCAAAGCATGGTCTGCAAGACCTGACTTGCCATAGCGAAAGTGTCCAATATATTTTTTGTGTTCACTGAGGCGGATGTCCACAGTTCTTCCTGTCTGTCCGTAGAAGGCTTGATTGGCAAGAACAGGGCACTTCATAGACTCCTGGATGTGATAAAGGAGTGCATTTGTCCTTAGGTGAATGGATGAGAGTTGCTAATTTTACATAAGATTTAAATACTGTGCGTAGTTGGTGTTTGTTAAGCACCCTAGATATCTTTTCAGATGTGCCTTTAATGTATGGGATGGTGATAGTTTTGTTGTAGTCTTCTGTGGTAGATAGAGGGGATTTCTGGGTAGCATTTAGTATGTTATCTTTCTTATGGGGATTATAACCATTGGTTAAGAAGGTGTGATGTAGGTGAGAAAGTTCAGCAGTGAGAGCAATGTCATTGGAACAGATTGCTCTAGCTCTATGGGTTAGTGTTTTTAAGATGCCATATTGTTGAGAAGGGTGATGGTGTGATTGTTTGTGTAAGTATCTCCTTGCATGTGTGGGTTTTCTATAAACCGAAAATAATAAGGAACCTTCCGGAAGACTTGGATCAGCGTGTGGATCAATGGGATCAGTGTGTGGATCAATGAGATCAGTGTGTCCAGGAAGGGCAGGTAGTCATTGGCTTCTAGTTTCATTGTAAAGTGGATTTTAGGGTGCTGGCTATTTAGATGCACTAAAAATGTATTCAGTGTGTCTGGGCCATGTGGCCAAATAGCAAACACATCATCAACATAGCTGCCAGAGACTAGGTTTGAGAGTGGCTGTATTGATAGCTAATTTTTCCAGATGTTCTATGTAGAAGTTGGCTAAGGCAGAAGAAAGGGACGAACCCATAGCTGTCCCATCTAATTATTTGTATATTTTGGTTCTAATCTAATTATATAAGGCTGGAGGGTTTTTTAGCCTTCTTAAAAAGGTGCCGAGATACCAATTTGATACCAAACTGTATAAAAATTATGAACAAGTTTCACTCAGCCAAAGCTCAACATATTTATAAAAGAGCGAGTTTAGCACTATTACGAGACAGGTATACGCTACTCGCCGAGAACTTCCAAAAATAAATTCCTCCATCAGTGTACTACATGATATATTATCTGACATTTTGAACCCGGAGCTATGGGATATCTTGGATAAAATCTCTGACTCGACAGCCAATAAAGAATTTGCTAAAGTTAAAAACCGACACCACAAAAAATTCGAAATCCTCCAGCAACGCCATTTTACTCACGGCCGCAATTTCATCAAGATGGCGTCGTTGTGAACCTATCATTGACAACCTTATCCAAAGAAGCCATGAGTGCATTAAGTCTTGGACACAATTTTGCCATTACTCCTAAAGATGTGCCTAAAACCAAAATAATGGCTTCTGTTGAATGCAGGATTTACCACTTGCCTCCAACTATAACCAATATTAGGTTAGACGTGGCCAATATCCTTATCCATTCTAAGCCTCCCAAAAATAATATCCCACATAAAAGAACTATGCAATAATAACCACATTACAATAACCAAATCACACAAGGAAAAGCCACTGTAGTAATGGATACACCAGAATATGAAAGCAAAATGCATGCACCTCCAAGACTGGTCTACATATCAAATCATAGATCGAGATCCCACCAACTCACAGAAGAATAAGGTGTGAAAGTTACTGAACAAAGTCACTTCCTGGCCAAAAGAAATTGTCAAAAAACTCAAACCCTTGCACGTTAAAACACCTAGAATATATGGTGCTCCTAAATTACACAAACAAGGTACACCTTTATGTCCTATTGTAGATAGTATAAACAGTCCTGCATATAAACTAGCTAAACATTTAGCCAAATTACTAACCACTTACATAAACAATTCTCTCTCTTTTGTTAAAAATTATACCCACCTAAAAAGTATTTTAGAAAACCACACATTAAATAGTTCAGACCTAATGGTGAGTTTTGATATCACCTCATTATTCACTAATGTACCACTGATTGAAACACTTAACTTACTAAATTCACAATTTCCCCCAGATATATTTCAGCTATTTAAATTCACAGTACAAGCAGGTTATTTTACATCATCATCATCATCAAATTCCTGCCATGTACCCTCAAGGGGGTACAGGATATGATAGTACTACATGACAAAAATTACATCATTACTAACTTCCTATCTACAATTTTCCTCCAAATCAGTCTGTTACTTGTCAAGACTCCAACATTATCAGATCTTATATTTCTATCGTCTAAGGCACTTTGAACCGTATCAATCCAACTATATCTTGGTCTTCCTCTGGGTCGTTGGCAGAGAACACTTGTTTTGCTAATCTTTCCTTGCCCATTCTGTTTAAGTGACCATACCACCTGAGATTAGCTCTGCTAACGCATTCCTGGATGCTGACAATGTCAAGTTCTTTCATAATATCCTGTTTTTAATATGATATTGCCATCGATGCCATCTGTTCACGCCTCTAATCTTTCTCTGGACTCTCATATCTGCAGTCTCTAGTCTTTGGTCAAGTGTTTTAATTCTAACCCAGCTCTCAGATCCATAAGTTAAAACTGGTTTGAACACTGTCTTGTATACAGCTAATTTAGTGTTCTGATTAATTTCTCTCTTATTCCATATGAATTTATTCAATTGACTTCCCACCATACCAGCTTTGCTGATTCTGTTGTCTATTTCTATATTTAATTTACCATCTTCAGTAAAAATCGTGCCTAAGTAGCTGATAGGATAACTTGTTCAACAGGTTCTCCATTCACAACACAGTTGACATTTTCAATGATTCTGCCTATTTTCATTGTCTTCGTCTTTTTATTGCTGACCTTCATACCATATCTATTACAACAGCTATTCAATTTAGTCAGAGAATCCTGCTTACTTGTAGCGGATTTATTTAGAAGTATAACATCATCCGCATAAAGCAAAGAGCTGATATCATGTTTAATACCACATTCCTTCATAATGCAATCCATATAGATAATGAATAACAGAGGGGATAATGTACATCCCTGTCTCACACCAGATTTAACATTAAACCATCTTCCTGTACTTCCTTCAATTCTAACTGTTGACTTACAACTCAAATAAAGACTAAGTATTGCTTGATATAAAGTCCCATTGACACCATATAACTGCAGCGTATTGAATAGCTTCTCTCTTGGCACCTTGTTATATGCCTTTTCCAAATCGACAAAACTTAAATATAGATCTTTGTTATATTCCCATGCTTTCTCGACTATTTATCGTAAAGTGAAGATCTGATCCTGACAGCCTCTATTTGGCCTGAATCCAGCTTGTTCTTCACCAAGCTTTTCTACCACAATTCTTCTCAACCGTTTCTCAAGTATACTTGCATAGATCTTGCCAGGAACACTCAGTAGGGAAATACCTCTGTAATTCTCACATTCAGTTTTATTTCCCTTTTTATATATTGGTACTATAAGAGCTCTACTCCAATCATCGGGAATTCGTCCTTCTGTCCAGGCTTTCTGAACTATGCAGTGCAGCCACTGTAAGACTCTTATACCACCATACTTCGGCATTTCTGGTCGAATATCATCTACTCCTGCTGCCTTTCCACATTTCAAGCCTTTGATTGCTTTTTCTACTTCAAGTATGGATATGTATTCCAGACTGCATGCCTGGTGAGTGTTTTTTACCACTGTGCTATCATCACTGCTTGTTTCATTTAGCAGTTTTTCAAAGTAATTACTCTATACTTCAAGGATATCTTTTTCTACCGTTTTCATGTCACCTATATCATCTCTAACTCCTTTTACAGCACTCTTTCCTCCATTCTTAAGCTTCTTCATCAACCTCCAGAATATTTTGCCACCTTCTTGATATTTATTTTCTATATTCTTGCCAAAGTTCTCCCATGACTTTCAGTAACTTTTGATATGCTTTCTTCTTTTCCTTCACTGCCTCTTTAACTTCCTGTGTCCACCAGGGAGTTCTGATTTTTTTTTATTCTTGCAGACAACCTCGCCACATTCCTCTCTGGCAGAATCAATCAGTGTTTTCTTCAGAGTTTGCCACTGAATCTCCAAGGTTTGATTCCTGTTCTCAAACTCTTTCATTTTTTCTTCAATAATCTTTGTGTATTTTATTCTACAGTTCACATCTGAGATCTACTCAACTTTTATTCGCTTTAAAACTTTCTTACATGTCATTCTTTTCAATATGAAATTCCATTTTATCCTGCTCAAGACTAAATAGTGATCACTTCCAATTTCAAATCCTCTGTACACTCTGTTGTCCTGCACCAGGAAGAAAACATCACTATCAACAATAACATAGTCAATGAGACTTTTCTTATTCCTAGCCTCTTCTCTCCATGTGAATTTGTGCACATTTTTATGTTGGAACATGGTGTTAGTAATAACCAGTCCATGTCCTGAGCAGAAATGCAACAAATATTTGCCATTATTATTAGCTTTTCTCTTTTCTCCAAATTTTCCCAAAATATTTTTGTATGTCTCACAATCATTTCCTACTGTGCTATTTAGATCCCCAATAAGAACCAACTTTTCCTTTTTCATTGTGTCAATTGCTTTTTCTAAAGCCTCAAAAAATTCCTCCACTTCTACCTTAGTAGAACCTTCTGTGGGGCCATAGGCACAAATAAGTCTCATTGTCCAGTTCCCCATTCTCATATTTGCCCACATTACTCTACTTGAGACTGACTTCCATTCAAGAAGATTAGCCTCGTATTTTGTGTTGAATACTATAGCTACTCCTTCTTTTCCTTGATTGTCATTGCCTGAATATAACATTTTGTATTTATTGCTCAGAAAGATCTCACCAGTTTTGGTCTTTTTTGTTTCAGTCACCCCTATTATGTCGATCTGGTACTTATCTAATTCCTCAGCTAGCTTCATTTCTTTGCCATTCAGGCTTCTTACGTTGATAGTACCAATCTTCAACTCTGGTGATGTTGAGTTGGGTTGTGCTTTCAGATTTTCAGTTATTTTACATGGAAAGGGAAAATATACAAATAATTAGATGGGACACCTATGGGTTAACCCCTTTCTTCCCCCTTAGCCAACTTCTATGTTGAACATCTAGAAAAATTAGCTATCAACACAGCCACTCTCAAACCTAGTCTCTGGCAACTATGTTGATGGTGTGTTTGCTATTTGGCCACATGGCCCAGACACATTGAATACATTTTTAGTGCATCTAAATAGCCAGCACCCTAAAATCCACTTTACAATGAAACTAGAAGCCAGTGACTGCCTGCCCTTCCTAGACACTGATCACATGTCTTCCAGAAGGTTCCTTATCATTTTCGGTTTATAGAAAACCCACGCATACAGGGAGATACTTACACAAACAATCACACCATCACCCTTCTCAACAATATGGCATCTTAAAAACACTAACCCGTAGCGCTAGAACAATCTGTTCCAACGACATTGCTCTAATTGCTGAACTTTCTCACCTACATCACACCTTCTTAACCAGTGGTTATAATCCCCATAAGATAGATAACATACTAAATGCTACCCAGAAATCCCCTCTATCTACCACAGAAAACTACAAGAAAACTATCACCATCCCATACATTAAAGCACATCTGAAAAGATATCTAGGGTTCTTAACAAACACCAACTACGCACAGTATTTAAACCTTATGTAAAATTAGCAACTCTCATCCGTTCACCTAAGGACAAATGCACTCCTTTATCACATCCAGGAGTCTACGAAGTGCCCTGTTCTTGCCATCAAACCTACTACGGACAGACAGGAAGTATGGACATCCGCCTCAGTGAACACAAAAAATATATCGGACACTTTCGCTATTGCAAGTCTGGGTCTTGCAGACCATGCTTTGGATACCCCTGCGCACAGGATCAATTGGAAAGAAACAAAAGTAATGCACAGAAGCTTCTACAAGTCAGAGAGGTTGTTCCTGGAATCAACAGAAGCCTTAAAACATACTCCAAACCTTAACAAGTATGGCTGTATAAATCTACCAAAGATTTGGGAGACAGTCATCCTAAGACCAAATTAATATTTATTATTTTTATTTTATTTTATTTTTTTGTTTTATTTTTTTAAATTTTCTAAGATTATCATTTGAACTACTATTTCAAAACTTTTTATTTTTTATTTATTTTTTATTTTTTATTTTAACCTAGATGGCGCCATATTAGGACTTTAGTCTTGTGTTGCATGCTGCAATTACTTAAACTAGCCCCACTGTTACACTGGATTGTGGTTGTCTTGCATTTGTAACAAACTTTGTGTTGTGTGCTCTGAAGATGCTGGATATAATACCAGCGAAATATTAGCTTTTAAGTTAATAAATAGTTATTTTCTTATCCATCTGTGTTCATATCATACCGTGAAATCTATTACAACATTCCTTTGTGTAATTTGACAAGATTCAAACCTTGAGCCTTTCCAGCGGAAAGACATGTTATTCTTCCTATTGTACTTTCCAGAAAGTACTTGTGTATATTGCGTACAGTGAGAAAACTTCCATAATGATATGCATTACTGGTAATAAATATTCATATCTCTATAAGAGATATGCATATTTATTACCAGTTATACAAGTTTTTTTTTTTTTTTTGTAAAATATTCACACACATACGCGTGAAGTTGTAGAATGTATAGCACATTAGTGTTATGTGTAAGCAAAGATTTAGAATGGAGAATCTATTAATATTCTTCTCATAGAGCCAGAGATTGTAGTTGTTGAGAAACACTGAGAAATTTTTTTCTGAGAATAGACACAGATGAAATATAAGCGTAAAAGGAGAAGCAGGTTTGGTGAATTTGCAGACTGTAAAAGAAATTTGGGCAGCTGCTTTCCAGTGGTCTTGTGAAAACATAAGTTTTCACAGGCTCCATTGGAAAGTGTCAGAATAATAGAATACATGTATTTCTATCATTGCTCCACTGATAGAAGTATATGTAGAAAAGAAATAGTGCTGAAGCAAATTGTGAGATAGTTACTGAAGTAATTCAGTGAAAGAGAAATTATCTTTCAGCCAAATCACCTCTCTCTGGATAGCATCAAGAATTTTTAGGGAGGTTTTTGATGCATCACCCAATACATATGAATGGTATTCTAAGGTTGGGTGTATTTGAGATTTGTATCAAGTTGGTAGCTAATAGGTGAAAAGGGTATCTAGTTTTTTAGAAGCTGAGGAAGCTATTGATGTGAAGGTATGTGTTTATGAGAGGGAAGGTTGGAGCAAAATATCCAAGTCCAATGAGAAAAGTCTGGGCTTGCTTGATGTTTTGTGTATTATTGAAGATAAGAAAAGATGAACTGAGATCTTTTGGTGAGAAAAAAGACTATGTTTTGGTAGCATTGAAGACTAGGAGTTTAGTGTTATAGAGAAATAAGTATGACGAATAGAGTATACTGTTGTCAGCAAAACTATGGATAGGGTTATTAGTCAGTGAGTGGATGATCATTTATATAGAATATAGCATACTATGAGCAGTATTACTGTGTGTGGATAGAATTCTTGGCAAGCAAATAGAAGGTTATTTATATATAGTGGAAAGAGCATTGGCTATATTAGCACAATTTTGTGGTGGAAAGAGTAATCTCAAAATCTTTGCTGGACATGACGACACATTTCCAGTAAAGGAAATGTGTAGGCTAGTAGATTTGCCATGAATCTACTAGCCTACATTACATGAGTGGAGAAATCCATAGTAGTAGTTATTGATTTGTAGATCTCCAGATAATGAAGTTGACCATTGACCTCTATTTATCTTCTTTTTTCTTTAGAATGTTCTGAATATAGGCTTTGCTTCCATGCTGTGGAACAGATGCCATTAGAGCATAGTGATATGCAAGATGAGTGTTAGTTCTTAAATACAAACTTTGAGTACAACTAGAGTGATGCTATCAGAATCAGTTTATTTTATTTATTTTTTATTTTTTTTATAAGTTATTTAAGATTCTTTGTCTTTGTGTAAGATCACAGGCCTTTGGTCCACTGTTTCTAGTATGCCGATTTGTGGTGGGTCCTCTGTAGTTCAGTCAGTACCGATGATGTCATCTGGGACATAAAGAACTTTTATAAAGGTTCTATAGGAAGTTTTCAGTGTTGAGACCACATTGTAATATAAGGAGTTTTTTAAAAAATAAATACTTAAAACCTGACAAGTTTCATGTGTCCTAAGACTTATATCATCAGGGGTGGTGGTACATCAAAGTTTTACACAACAAAAGCCTATTAATAATTAATTACATATATTAGATGCTTTTTTTTTGTAACTTCACAACTGTAACATATAATTGATAAACCAGAATACAAATAGCAAATTCATTACTCTTTACATTTTATAAGTTTTTCTTCTTAAGATGAGTTAGCTGGTTTTATACAGAAGTGCAGGTTTTTCATCCCACATAAACAAACAAGCCAACAGAAAAATACACACAATTAACAAACAGAATACTTGTCTACCTTATAGCCTTAACTGCTTCAATCATAATTCCAAACAATCAACTAGCTACAACCACAGTCATTTTTACATAAATTGAAGGAGGATAATAACTGTCATATGTACAGTATATAAGATTTCTGCACTTGGTACTTTCAAAATCAGATTTGGATTTCATTATGATGGCATTCGGTTTGTTATTTTACTGTAGCTGAGATTGAGGATGGAATTATTGTCAGACCACTTATGGAAATCAGAATTTTTTTTTTTTTTTTTTTTTTTGGACTTCTTAGCACACCTGTTTTTTAAAATGGCTTTGATAATGGATATAAATTTTGAATGAAGTCCTTCATTTCAGTAATTTATGTAACTCAGACAAGTTTTTTTAGATTAGGGGAGTGGAAGGAAAGTAGGATTTCTATTAGTTGTCCAGTTTTACACCACACTATGTAGTACCAGAGAACACAAGATGAAGAGCATTTTGCTGGAGTGAAAACTCAGTTATCAAGAGGCAGATTGCTCCAAACATATTTGGAGGGATGGCTAATTGAAAATAATTTTCTGTTATAATAAAATTGTATCTTCTCTAATAAATTATATATGGGGGGCTGGAAAGTTCTGATAAACTCCTAGAACAAAAATGATGATATGGTTTGTGCGACAAGGGAAAGACTTTTTTTCTTAGAAGATTGCAAATAATGTAGCAGCATTGTAACAAGTGTCTAACACTTTGTGAGAAATATGTAGAATGTGTAAGTTACATGGTTCCACCTCAATTCTTTCATGGTGATTATCAGAACTTTCCATCCCTCCCCCTTTCCACTCAATAATACCTTATTCATTTAATATTATTTACTGTTTGTATGCAGAGACCCAGACGAGTGGGAGCAAAGTATAATGGTGAAGATATTGCTCCTGATGAAATATCATTACCTAATCTTCACATGGACTATGATGGTAAAAGGGACAGATGGAATGGTTATGATCCTGCAAATTATCAGTCTATTGTAGATGAATATGCTAAAGTTGAAGAGGTAAGGTATACACAGAGTGCTGCATGTGAAGAATATTGATCTAATAAACAGATCTATCAGCTGTTGTTTTAATGCATTCATGTTTTTTTTTAATTAAAAAAATTTAATGTAAATCCCAATTGTGAAAGTTTATAAATCTATAGTATCTTAATATTGTGGATGGGCTAATAACTATCAGATAATGTGGAAATCCCGTTCTAGAAATCAAACAAGGCCAGCAAGCAGCGTGGTAATATTTTTAGTGAACAATGAAATGTATCTATAACCTAAACACATTTACCAACATCCATACCATAGCAGGATTCAAGAGCATAGCCTGTTTATTGGAGAACAGATAAGCTATTTACATGGTCAGTATTGGCCAGAATTCTGATTGCACTCTTATGTGTAATGTATAGGAAGAAGCAGTATTAAGCAGTTTGTAAATTTTTTTGAAAGGAATTTTTTTTATCGTTATTTTCATTTACAGTTAGTGACATTTTGAAGTAACTTTTTTATGCTAATTTCTAACTAAAATCATTGTAAATGATCAGTTGGTCAACATTTTTTGCTATGTAAATGACATCTGTTTACTGGGTAAACTACCCACCTTTACTTCAAGTGCATATTTAAGCTTATGGGTTCAATATACATTAGCAAAATAGTTCTAGTGGCCTATCACAATGCAACACAATAGTTAAAAACATTTTAATTTAATATTTTGCCTACACTAACCTTGCATTTCATTTAATTTTTATTTTGTCTCTACCATTCCCCCAATTCGGAAAATCATTCTGACCATTTTGACTTCTTATCCTTGGAGCTTGATTTCTTGTAATCAGAATCCTTATGAGTGAAGTTCTCTTCCTCTTAATGTCTACATATCTAACTCGCATTCTTTTTCCAATTTTACTGACCAAGGCTGCTTAAGGGTCAAAGCCATATAACTAGCACGAGACCTCCATGTAGCCTTTTAAGGAATGCAGAGAACTGACCAGGGATTCTGACCTGTCCAGTCCTCACCTTTTCATGGTGCACCCTGTTAAGTATCTACCTAGATACTGAAAATGAACACGGATAGGTTGACAGTTTGGAATTTAGCAAATCAAATTGTATTCTTATTTGCTTAAACCACAGCGTAAAATTATGGTACAACATGTCAGAATTTCATGCCGGCTGGGGTGTTACTTGATTAAACAAGTCTCCTGTTGTTTTGGTCAGGGAACCACAGTGAACAACACAAAACCAGTTACTGGAACATATCCCAGAACATAACTCAACATCAGTAGAGCTCAAGATTGGCACTATCAATGTAAGAAGCATCAGTGGAAAAAGAAATGGAACTAGCAGAAGAATTGGATAAGTACTGGATTGACATAATAGGCATTACTGAAACAAAGAAGACAAAAACAGGCAAGATCTTTCTAAGCAACAAATACATCATCATCAAATTCCTGCCATGTACCCTCAAGGGATGTACAGGATATGATTGTACTGCATGAAAAAAAATTACATCATTACTAACTTCCTATCTACAAATCTGAAAACAAACCCCAACTCAACATCACCAGAGTTAAAGATCGGTACTATCAACGTAAGAAGCCTGAATGGCAAAGAGGTGGAGCTAGCTGAGGAATTAGATAAGTACCAGATCGACATAATAAGGGTGACTGAAACAAAAAAGCCCAAAACTGGTGAGATCTTTCTGAGCAATAAATACAAAATGTTATATTCAGGCAATGACAATCAAGGAAAAGAAGGAGTAGCCATAGTATTAAACACAAAATACAAGGCTAATCTTCTTGAATGGCAGTCAGTCTCAAGTAGAGTAATGTGGGCAAATATCAGAATGGGGAACTGGACAATGAGACTTATTTGTGCCTATGGTCCCACAGAAGGTTCCACTAAAGTAGAAGTGGAGGAATTTTTTGAGGCTTTAGAAAAAGCAACTGACACAATGAAAAATGAAAAGTTGATCCCTGTTGGGGATCTAAATAGCACAGTAGGAAATGATTGTGAGACATACAAAAATATTTTGGGAAAATTTGGAGAAAAGAGCAAAGCTAATAATAATGGCAAATATTTGTTGCATTTCTGCTCAGGACATGGACTGGTTATTACTAATACCATGTTCCAACATAAAAATGTGCACAAATTCACATGGAGAGAAGAGGCTAGGAATAAGAAAAGTCTCATTGACTATGTAATTGTTGATAGTGATGTTTTCTTCCTGGTGCAGGACACCAGAGTGTACAGAGGATTTGAAATTGAAAGTGATCACTATTTAGTCTTGAGCAGGATAAAATTGAATTTCATATTGAAAAGAATAACATGTAAGAAAGTTTTAAAGCAAATAAAAGTTGAGCAGCTCTCAGATGTGTACTGTAGAATAAAATTAGCTGTATACAAAACACTGTCTTGTATACAGCTAATTTAGTGTTCCGACTAATTTCTCTCTTATTCCATATGAATTTATTCAATTGACTTCCCACCATACCAGCTTTGCTGATTCTGTTGTCTATTTCTATATTTAATTTACCATCTTCAGTAAAAATCGTGCCTAAATAGCTGAAATGTTTTAC
The DNA here is from genome assembly GCF_054136105.1 of Typopeltis vanoorti. Classification (NCBI taxonomy): domain Eukaryota; kingdom Metazoa; phylum Arthropoda; class Arachnida; order Uropygi; family Thelyphonidae; genus Typopeltis; species Typopeltis vanoorti. The sequence continues at coordinate 68,956,580 of NC_143553.1, read as the reverse complement.
TTGTTCCACAGGTTCTCCATTCACAACACAGTTGACATTTTCAATGATTCTGCCTATTTTCATTGTCTTTGTCTTTTTATTGCTGACCTTCATACCATATCTATTACAACAGCTATTCAATTTAGTCAGAGAATCTTGCAGACTTTTAGCAGATTTATTTAGAAGTATAACATCATCCGCATAAAGCAAAGAGCGGACATTAACATCTCCAATTTTGATATCATGTTTAATACCACTTTTCTTCATAATGTGATCCATATAGATAATGAATAACAGAGGGGATAATGTACATCCTTGTCTCACACCAGATTTAACATTAAACCATCTTCCTGTACTTCCTTCAATTCTAACTGCTGACTTACAACTCAAATAAAGACTAAGTATTGCCTGATATAATGCCCCATTCACACCATATAACTGCAGCGTATTGAATTGCTTCTCTCTTGGCACCTTGTCATATGCCTTTTCCAGATCGACAAAACTTAAATACAGATCTTTGTTATATTCCCATGCTTTCTCGACTATTTGTCGTAAAGTGAAGATCTGATCCTGACAGCCTCTATTTGGCCTGAATCCAGCTTGTTCTTCACCAAGCTTTTCTTCCACAATTCTTCTCAATCGTTTCTCAAGTATACTTCATAGATCTTGCCAGGAACACTCAGTAGGGAAATACCTCTGTAATTCTCACATTCAGTTTTATTTCCCTTTTTATATATGGGTACTATGAGATCTCTACTCCAATCATCGGGAATTCGTCCCTCTGTCCAGGCTTTCTGAACTATGCAGTGCAGCCACTATACGACTCTTATACCACAATACTTCAGCATTTCTGGTCAAATATCATATACTCCTGCTGCTTTTCCACATTTCAAACCTTTGATTGCTTTTTCTACTTCAAGTATGGATATGTATTCCAGACTGCATGCCTGGTGAGTGTTTTTTACCACTGTGCTATCATCACTGCTTGTTTCATTTAGCAGTTTTTCAAAGTAATTACTCCATACGTCAAGGATAACTTTTTCTCCCGTTTTCATGTCACCTTTATCATCTCTAATTCCTTTTACAGCACTTTTTCCTCCATTCTTAAACTTCTTCAACAACCTCCAGAATATTTTGCCACCTTCTTGATATTTATTTTCTATATTCTTGCCAGAGTCCTCCCATGACTTTTGTTTAGCTAGTTTTACACAGTGTTTAGCATTCTTGCATTTGTCTCTATATTCTCTAAGAGCACAAGCTGACTTATTTGCCAGGAACTTTTGATATGCTTTCTTCTTTTCCTTCACTGCCTCTTTAACTTCCTGTGTCCACCAGGGAGTTCTGATTTTTCTATCCTTGTAGACAACCTCACCACATGCCTCTCTGGCAGAATCAATCAATGTTTTCTTCAGAGTTTGCCACTGAATCTCCAAGGTTTGATTCCTGTTCTCAAACTCTTTCATTTTTTCTTGAATAATCTTTGTGTATTTTAGTCTACAGTTCACATCTGAGAGCTGCTCAACTTTTATTTGCTTTAAAACTTTCTTACATGTTATTCTTTTCAATATGAAATTCAATTTTATCCTGCTCAAGACTAAATAGTGATCACTTCCAATTTCAAATCCTCTGTACACTCTGGTGTGCTGCACCAGGGAGAAAACATCACTATCAACAATAACATAGTCAATGAAACTTTTCTTATTCCTAGCCTCTTCTCTCCATGTGAATTTGTGCACATTTTTATGTTGGAACATGGTGTTAGTAATAACCAATCCATGTCCTGAGCAGAAATCCAACAGATATTTGCCATTATTATTAGCTTTGCTCTTTTCTCCAAATTTTCCCAAAATATTTTTGTATGTCTCACAATCATTTCCTACTGTGCTATTTAGATCCCCAACAAAGATCAACTTTTCATTTTTCATTGTGTCAGTTGCTTTTTCTAAAGCCTCAGAAAATTCCTCCTCTTCTACCTTAGTAGAATCTTCTATGGGACCATAGGCACAAATAAGTCTCATTGTCCAGTTCCCCATTCTCATATTTGCCCACATTACTCTACTTGAGACTGACTGCCATTCAAGAAGAGATTAGCCTCGTATTTTGTGTTGATTACTATGGCTACTCCTTCTTTTCCTTGATTGTCATTGCCTGAATATAACATTTTGTATTTATTGCTCAGAAAGATCTTGCCAGTTTTGGTCTTTTTTGTTTCAGTCACCCCTATTATGTCGATCTGGTACTTATCTAATTCCTCAGCTAGCTCCATTTCTTTGCCATTCAGGCTTCTTACGTTGATAGTACCGATCTTTAACTCTGGTGATGTTGAGTTGGGGTTTATTTTCAGATTTGTTCCAGTAGCTGACTTTTCGCTGTTCGCCCTGGTTACCTGACGAAAACAACGGGGGGCCTTGTTTAACCGGGCGATGCCTCGGCTGGCATGAAATTTTGTCATGTTGTACCATCATTCTATATTTTGGTTTAACCAATAAGAATACAATTTGGGCGGCTAAATCCCAAATTACCAGCCCATCCTCGTCCGTTCAGTATCCAAGTAGATACACAACAGGGTGCACCACGAGAAGGTGAGGATTGGACATTAGGTCAGAAGCCCTGGTCAGTTCTCAGCATTCCTTTAAAGGCTATGTGGAGGTCTCCTCTCAGTTATACAGCTTTGACCCTTAAGCACCCCATGATTTTTACTACAGATGGTAAATTAAATATAGAAATAGACAACAGAATCAGCAAAGCTGGTATGGTAAGAAGTCAATTGAATAAATTCATATGGAATAAGAGAGAAATTAGTCGGAACACTAAATTAGCTGTATACAAGACAGTTTTCAAACCAGTTTTAACTTATGGATCTGAGAGCTGGGTCAGAAGTAAAACACTTGACCAAAGACTAGAGACCGCAGATATGAGAGTCCTGCGAAAGATTTTAGGCTTGAACAGATGGCATCAATGGCACTATCATATTAAAAACGAGGATATTAGGAAAGAACTTGAAATTGTCAGCATCCAGGAATGCGTTAGCAGAGCTAATCTCAGGTGGTATGGTCACTTAAATAGAATGGGCGAGGAAAGATTAGCAAAACAAGTGTTCTCTGCCAGGTTGGCAGCTAAACAACCCAGAGGAAGACCAAGATATAGGTGGATTGATATGGTACAAAGTGCCTTAGACGATAGAAATATAAGATATGATAATGTTGGTGTCTTGACAAGTAACAGACTGATTTGGAGGAAGCAACAAATACAAAAAATTATATTCAGGCAATAACAATCACAGAAAACGGGGAGTAGCTATAGTATTAAACACTAAATATGAGAATAATCTTTTATGGCAGGCAGTATCAAGTAGAATGATGTGAATAAATATTAGAATAGTATTTCTGATATTTGTCCTGGAGAATTAGACTTATTTGTGCTTATGATCCCTCAGAAGGTTCTGCCAAGAGAAATGGAGGAATTTTTTGAGGCATTAGAGAAGGCAGCTGGTACAATGATAAAGGAAAAGTTGGTCCTTGTTGAAAATCTAAATAGCAAAGTAGGCAATGATTACCAGGCATATAGAAATGTTCTGGGAAAATTTGGAGAAAAGTGCAAAGCTAATAATAGTGGTAAATGCTTGCTGGATTTCTTTTCAGGACATTAATTCGTTATTACCACTACCATGTTCTAACATAACGTGCACAAATTAACATGGAGAGAAGATGCAAGAAATAAACAAAGTCTCATTGACTATGTTATAGTTGATAGCGATGTTTTTCCACTGGTTCCGGACACAAGAGTATACAGATGATTTGAAATAGGAAGAGATCACTATCTTGTTTTGAATAAGATAAAATTAAATTTCTTATTGAAAACAATAGTAAGAAAGCTTTAAAATGAATCAGAGTTGAGCAGCTTACAGAGGTGAACTGTAGACTGAAATACACAAACATCATTGAAGAAAAAATGAGAGTTTGAAAACAAGAACCAAACTTTGGTGAATGACAAACCCTAAAGGAAACATTTATTGATTCAGCCAAAAAGGCATGTGGTGAAGTTCTCTGTAAGGATAGAAAAAGCAGAACTCCATGGTGAACTCAGGAAGTTAAAGGCAGTGAAGGAAATGAAGGAAGACTATTAAAAGTTCCTGGCAAGTAAGATGGCTTGTACTCTTAGAGAATACAGCAAAACAATACAATGAAGCAAATCATTGTGTAAAACTAGCTAAACAAAAATGGGAAGACTTTGGTAAGAACATATAAAAAATAAATATCAGGAAGATGGCAAAATATTCTGGAGGCTATTGAAAGAGCTTAAGAATGTAGGAAAAAGTACTGTAAAAGGAATTAGAGAAGATAAATGTGACATGAAAACGAAAGATAAAGATATTCTAGATATTTGGAGTAATTACTTTGAGAGACTGCTAAGTGAAACAAGCAGTGTCAGCACAGTGGCAGAAATCTCCCAACAGGAAAGCAGTCAGGAATACATAGCCATACTTGAAGTAGAAAAATTAATCAGAAACCTTAAATGTGAAAAGGCATGAAATTTGAACAGAAATGTTCAAATATGTTGGTATAAAAGTTTTATAGTGGCTACATTGCATAATTCAGAAATCCTGCTCAGGGGATCACATTCCAGTTGATGTGGAGTATAGCTCTCATAATACATATCTGTTAACAGAAATATAAAACTGAATGTGAGAGTTACAGAGGTATTCCCTTCTGAGTGTTCATGGTAAAATTTATACAAGTATACTTGAGAAACATAAGGAAAACTTGGTGAAGAACAAGCTGTATTCAGGCCAAAGAGGTTGTCGGGATCAGATTTTCACTTTAAGACAAATAGTTGAGAAATCTTGTGAATATAACAAGTATTTGTATTTAATTTTAGTGTTATTGATCTGGAAAAGGCATATGACAAGGTGCTTTAAGGAAAACTCTTCAAAACGCTATAGTTATATGGTGTAAATGAGACATTATATCGAGCAATACATAGTCTCTATTTAAACTGTAAGTCAGCAGTTAGAATTGAAGGATGTATAGGAAAATGGTTTGATGTTAGATCAGCTGTGCAACCAAGGTGCACATTATCTCCACTGTTATTCATTATCTATATGGATCACATTATTAAAGAAAGTGGTTTTAAATGTGATCAAAATTGGAGATGTTAATCTCAGCTCTTTACCTTATGTGATGATGTTATACTCCTAAATAAATCCCAGACAAGTCTGCACAATGCCCCGACCAAATTGAATAACTGCTCTGTAATAAATTCGGTATGAAAATCACCATTAAAAAAGACAAAGACAATGAAAATAGGCAGAAACATTGAAAACATCAACTTCATCCTGAATGGAGAACCTATAGAACAAGTAAAACATTTCAGCTATTAGGCACAATTTTTAGTGAAGATGGCAAATTAAATATGGAGATAGACAGCAGAATTAATAAAGCTGGTATGGTAGGTAGTCAGCTGAATAAATGTATCTGGAATGAGAGAGAAATTAGTCAAAACACTAAATTAGTTATATACAAGACATTGTTCAAACCAATTTTAACTTATGGATCTGAGAGCTGGGTTAGAAATAAAACACTTGACCAAACACTAGAGACCACAGATATGCGAGTCCTGAGAAAGCTTAGTGGAGTGAACAGATGGCATCAATGGCAGTATCACATTAAAAATAAGGATATTAGGAAAGAACTTGCCATTGTAAGCATTCAGAAATGTGTTAGTATAGCTAATCTCAGGTGGTATGGTCACTTAAATGGAATGGGAGCAGAAAGATTAGTAAAACAAGTGTTCTTTGCACACTGGCATGAAAAATACCCAGAGAAAGACCAACATGTAGATAGATTGCAGTAAAAAGTGCCTTAAAAGACAGAAATATAAGCTCTGATAATGTTAGAATCTTCACAGATAATAGATTAATTCGGAGAAAAATTGTTGATCAGAAGTTAGTAATGGTTAACCTGAGTGTACATATCAGGAATTTGATGATGATAACAACCTTGCATTTCATTTCATTTTCCTTTTGTCTGTCTCCACCATGACCCCAATTCTGAAAATCATTCCGACTATTTTTACTTCTTATGCTTGGAGCTTGATTTCTTGCAGTTCAAATCCTTATCAGTGAAGTCTTCTTGATGTCTACAAATTTAACTAGCATTCTTTTTCCAATTCTGCTGAGCAAGCAGGAAAAGAAGTGGAAGAATATGCTGTAAACATTGACCTAAAGCAATGTTTTTCTCCCAACCAGAATTCCTTACAGTCCTCACCCAACATTGAATATTTTCTTAGCCAGTTTTCTACTAGCTACATGTTGAGGTAACTGCTTGCCTTGGTAATTCAGGTCACAATGTCATTTAGTTTCACCTCTGGTGGAATGGCCTTCAACTATTTGCAACCTCATGTACATTGACATTACCCAAGTGGGAAGATCTCTGTGACTTTTATTCTTTTCCTTGGTCAGACTACTGTTATCTTTCAGATCCAGATAACTTGTTGCGATATTGTTATAGAAATTATCCATATTGGAATGAAGACCTTCATTTCCCACTTCATTCAAAATTCCCACTCTTTATCTAAGCTGTGGTTTTTCTTAAATGTGTACAAGTGGTCCAAGAAAATGACTTATTATAGGTGGCTTGAGACACTTCAGTTTTATTCATAGCCCAAACTTGCCTCTTATGCCAGTGGCAGTCGTGTTTTATGGTTCCTTGCTAAAACTGTTATGCACAATGTCCATCTGATATTTCCACCTTTTTCTCACTCATTTGGGTGAGATAGAGGTAGAAGATTGCACCATCACGTGAAGATAAAGTTGACCTCCTATTATCATTCTTCTCACCCAATTTACATAGATAACCAAGGCAAATCACCTCCTTCCTTACCTGGAATATTGCATCACGTGCATCCTGTGACTTTCTGTCAGAAAGACATCAGAAGAATCTTAAACAATATACCAAAAAAGGCTTCTGGTCCTGATAGAATTCCACCATTTGTGCTCTTGAATGCTGCTGTCCTTTATCATCTGTATGTTATATACTACTAGCATCCATTCCCACTGCATTCAGGTATGCTCATATTCTGCCAGTTCCAAAAAAGATAAGTGTTTGCATCAAAGTATGAACTTATTGTTCTCACCTCTGTGTTTGCAAAGTAATTGAGGTCATCCATAGTTAATTTGTTCCACAACTGGAGAGCGATCACCACTATGGATTTCATCAATCCAAATTGTTATTTATATGGGCACTCAATAGAGTCAAAAGACTCATTGCGGGAGACCCACTTTATCCAAAACACAATAGCTATCATACATCTACTTTAACCTATTCACTGTTGGAGCACTTATAACCACCTCTCCATTCCACTCCAACCACTCTCCAGGGGAAAAAACCTTGTCCACACACCCTTACTAACCACACTCTTAGACAGCTTCCAAGCGTGACCCCTTGTTTTTCCCCTATTCCCTATGTATTGAAAAATTTCTTCTATGTTAATCTTATAGTAGTATCTCTTTAGTAACTTATAAGTTTCTATCATATCCCCCTCTCCTCTGCCTGTCAGCTAAACTCTGCAATCCACACACACTCAATCTATCCTCATAGAGAACATTCCACAGACCTCCTACCAGCTTGGTTACTCGTCTCTGAATCCTCTCCACCACCTCCTAATCCCCAAGAAATGCAGGTGACCTCCAAAGCGGGAAGTCAACATGTGGCTGAATCATAGCCTTATAAAGAGGAATAATAACCTTCCTATCTTTACTTGTCAATGTGCTCTTCTGCATCCAAGTAATCCTCTGAGCTATTTGCCAACTCTTGTAATATGTCCTCCGAATTTCAAATTTCTATCCACCCTCACCTAGCCTCATCAATTTCCTGTAAACTAGTACCAGACAGCCTCATAGGAACCATTTCCATCAGATCTACAATCTTCCTTAACTTTTGTTTTTGTTGGTTGAAGTTCTTCAGCTCTCAATAATACCCCTCCTCATGCCTATTTCTTCTGTCTTCTCTGAAAATACAATATCCATTACATTCTATCCTTGTAACTATATTATCCTCTGACAACCAGGTCTTGCTAATGCCAATAATTTTTGGTCAAGTTGAGCTGACCAATGCTAAAGTCTCCTTTCCTTTATTTCTGATACTTTGGGCATTTCTGTACATGTATTTTAACATCCCCTTTGGCTCACAGTTACCTTTACATAATGTCATTAGCTGTCCAGTCAGATTTGAAACCTGGTTTCACAGAAGAGTTCTTGGACTACATCACCCACCTCTGAAAATGTGCTGCTGAAAGGTTTGGAGAAACTGGTGCTTGTTGCACTTGACATTTCTAAGGTATTTGATAGAGTTTGACATTGAGGATTTTTCAGTAAATTTTCATCATTTGGTCTACCTTCTTTCATTCGTAATTGGATTGCTACTGTAATGGTGGGAGACATTCTGTCTTCAGATTTTCCTGTTAATGCAGGTGCTACTCAGTGCTTTGTTATGTCATTACCTATCTAGCCAGATTTGAAACCTGGGTTCACAGAAGATTTCTTGGACCTCATCACCTACCAAGTAATTTGTCTTTTTTTTTTTTTAATACGCATCTGATCCACACACGAAAGGCCAGAAGACCTATAGCACATAAGTGCCATGTGTGAGCAAGAGGAATAGAAGAAGAAAGGAGGAATCTGTTCACATTTTGCTTGAACAGCTGACAGTTGTAAACTTTGGCAAAGGTAGAGTGGGGGGGAGACTGTTCCAAAGGACAGAAGTAGATGGAATGAAAGAGAAAGCAGAGAAGTTGGTTCAGTGAGTTTCAAGATGGACTGTAAAAGGGTGGTGGTTAGCAGTGGCTCTTGTTTTAATGATTTTGGAGAAGAGTGGAGGCCAATATTAGCCAATTCAGCAGAGTACTGTCTATGAAAGTATCCATAGAAGAGGTGCAAGGCAGAAACTGGAATGTCTGTGTGAGAGAGGGATTGAAGTGGGTTTGTGAGACAGAGATCATTAATTAGCCAGATGTCTCTCTTCTGGATAGAATCTAACAATCGTAGAAAGGATTTTGATGCACCACCCTAAATATGGGAGCAGTATTCCATGGCTGGGTGGATTTGGGCTTTGTATAGAGTTAGCAGCTGCGAAGATGTGAAGTAGTGTCTTTTGTGAAAAAAGGGCACCAAGTTTTTTGGTGACTGCAGAAGCTATAGTTGAAATGTGGTTGTGCCAGGAAAGATTGGAGGTGCAGGTTAGTCGAAGAAGAGAAATCTGATCATGTTTGGATATCTGAGTATTATTGAAAATAAGAGAAGGGATGTGAGTTCTTTCTTGTGAGAGATCAGATAGGACTGAGTTTTGTTAGCATTGAATTTACAAGGTTGTCCTTTCCCCACTGGGATATAGCTAAGAAATCTGAGTTCAGGTGGCCATGGTAAATCTTGGGGATTCTAATACTTGAGCACTAAGAGGTTTGCCAGATGAAAAGGAGGAGTATATTGCTGATTATAGTACTCTCCATCAGCAATATACTCATCCTACTCATATGACACAATTTGCTTTACTCGAACATCTCAAGTTTCAAGGTTATTTATAATAAGTACCTTAAACACTGATCAGCACACCATCCTTCAATGGGTCAATAACAATTTAGTCACCTTCAGTTGCTCCCAGAACACACTATTGTCTGTTTTCTTGCAAAACACTTCTTTCCTTACCTTTGATACTGCTCACCTTAACAGTCAAAACAAGATCTTTCTTTTTGGACTTACTCTTACCTCGTCTTTCCTGGCATAATCACATTGCTTCGATAGCATTCTCAGCTTCTAAAAAACTAGGTGTCCTTTTTTGTTTAAGATGCTACTTTTCATTTGTCCACTTACTTGCTCTATACTAATCACAGATTGCCAAACTTCAATTACTGCTCTCACATTTGGGGTGAAGTACCTAAAATCTACAGATTGGATGGGAAATATTAAGGACCAGATCTTTTTGTCCTACAAAAAATGTAAAAGAGAAGCACAAAAACATACATGGTGGAAGCTCATGGTAGTCAACCTCCTGGAATGAGATGACATCTGACAAGACCTAAAATCTCTAAAAATTCTTGAAGCTGTTTAGAAGAGAACAGTTAAGTTGATTGATGATCTCTCACATAGACTTTCTTCTGCTGTCATCTCATAGATCAGTGATGGCGAACCTATGACACACGTGTCAGCACTGACACACTTGAGGGTTTCAGGTGACACACCTTGGATGTTGAAAAATATTGATATTCGACGAAAAAACTGTGATAAATCGTATAAGATTGCTCTCATTTAAGGCAAAGGTAGGTTTGTTCATCGAAAAACTTTCTACCAGTAGTTAGCAACAGAAAAGTCATTAAATGTAATAATGTAAGTTTGTAATTTCAGTTTATTAAATTAATTGTATAATATGAATTCATAGATTTTATATCAATGTCCTGTTAAATAAATAGCCTAATACGATGTATAAGTCACCATCTATGATTATGTAGTTACATTTATAATGCATGTATGCAAGTGGCACATCAACAACGTCAATATTTAAAAAAAAAAAAAAAGTTTGACACACCTGGGTAAAAAGATTTGCCATCACTGTCATAGATGGTTAGTTTCCATATTGTGTCTTTTCTATAGATATTTCCATTGGTGTTGTTTATCAGAAATAGCATCTACTATGTCTTCCCCTTCACCCATTTTTGCTGACCTTATAGCAACACACCAGCAACAACTGCCTTTCATCTTTTTACTGTTGAACTCAATCTACCTCAGTTTTGTGGAACAGCCTTTCCAGCACAATGAAATAATTATACACCAGTTTAATAGTTCCATTATTTTATCTCTCCTGCAGAGACAAAATATTGTATCCCAAATGATGACTCTGGGACATTGAGTGGGAGATATGAGAATTACCATTTCCAAATTTTGGGAAGTTTCACACAATTATAATTCTTTGGATATTTTATTTTATTTTTTAAATCTGCTGTTGATTCAAAAAAAAAAAAAAAAAAAGTCTTTCATACATTGAAGTTAAAGAACAGGCATGAAGTCATCAAAAATTCTTAGAAAAAGTTCCCATCTATGGTATGGTGCAACCCCCCCCCCAGTACTGAACCTCGACCCCCCCCTCCTTCAGCACACATGCAATGAGATATGCCATTTGACTGCATGCACATTAATAGAAGAGCATGTGTAGAGTCTATGCCATTATGTTTAGCTTTAGCAATGGTGTCGTTGGAAGAAATGTTTAATGTTGAGCATTATTTTTGTTCATACAGAGTTGGTAGAGCAAATGGTCTAAGCCTATGACATGTTTATGAGCAGTTTGTTTGTCTGTTTTTAATAGCAACTGATGATTATGCTGCACAACAGGAATACTGTGCACTCGTGCTGGCCAGTGTCTATGAAAATCTGTCCTTCCTCTATAATGTCTGGTTCTTGGATGAAGCACATTTCCATCTAAGCGGTCATGTAAACAGACAAACCCACAGGTTTCTTGGTTTCTCGAGACCTGAATTTGTCCAAGAGAAACATCTTCACAGTTAGAAAGTCATTGCATGGTGTGCATTTCTGGCCATGGCATAATTGGGCCTTACTTCATTCAAGAGAGTACCCTTCACATTCTCCTAATCTCAAATCACTTGATTCCTTCGTTTGGGGTATTGAAGGAATGGGTATTCCACCATGACCTGCCTTCAAAACTTGAACTAAGGGATGACGGAGAACCTTTGCATGCACTACAAAACCTGTCTTGAAAGACAAGATGCCCATTTCGAGCATGCAATCTACCATTATTAATGCTTTATTTGACCAAGATTTCACTGATAATGGTGGATGTACATATCGTGTGTAAACATATATTTCTTTGTTAATAAAACCCATTTACTCCTAACATATATCGTTGCAGTTATTTAGTACTATTTTTTTGCACCATACTGTATTATTTTGAAATAGATTTTTAGGGTAGTTTACTGTGTTTCTTTCTACATAAAATTTTTTGTTATGCATTTGTCTGTATAGTGCAGTGGTGGAGGAGTTAGGGGATTTATTCAGTGTACTATTTATTCACAAATTCCCCACTGTTCTTCTTCTTCTTCTTTTTTTTTTTTAAACATAACCTCTTCCTAAATATACACATACATAACTAGAGTTTATATGATGATATGTAATTCATTCCCTATCAGTAATTTATTGTGCACTTATAATACCACAACTGTAAATTGGATATTTATTTATCTATAATAAACCTGTTTGTATTCAAGCTTATTTCCCCCCCCCCCTTAGATATGCTAGTCTTATACAAATAGTTCATATCTGATTAATGCAGATTAAAATATAGTTACCTACAACTCTTAGAAATTTAAACATACCAAACAATTATAGAAATCTTAATTATTGGTTACTTATATATCCTGAGAACAACTGAGGTTACCCCTTTTAAATAGCTATGATTTCTCTGCAAAGTACATGTAACAATTTGTTGTATGCCCACCAGAATGCCAACTGGAGGTACAAAACAATTTGCCACATCATGCTGGGCAAGTATGCAGTGATACCATTTATACGGTGCTCAGCATGACTCCATTAAAGTTGATTCACAGTATGAATTTGATTTAGCTTCTGTCAAGATACTAAATATAAAATTGCTGTATAAGGTGGTGAAAAAAATCTAGTTTCATCATTTTTCCTTTATTTTGTAGTTTTAATAAAGACCACATAAATTGTATGGAGCTTTTTCACAGCATTACACCCAATAGCTGTATTTTTAGAGCAACCCATTAGTGTAAACGTTGCATTAAACTATCTCACCTCTAAAGCATAGTGACTTTTCATGTCCATTGCTACAGCAGCTTTGATAATACATGTTGTCGTTGTGCTGAGTAGATCAAATTAAAAATATATACAGCTGTTTTCATCAAATTAAAATTTTGGGGTATGGATTGTGACATCATTTGTTAGTAAATTCACTTTGCTGTTGTTAAGGTTTTTTCAGTAGTGAGCTTAAAATAGCATTGGTTCTATGGGACTCAGACTTTTCAATAGCTTGTTATGATGCATCATTTCACTATAGTGGTGTTCATTATAGTTCTCATCTACTGCATTATTGTGAGTGAGCTGATAGATAAACTGCAATCTACTCTAGAGGCTAAAGATGGAATTTTTCATGTTGCTACAGAGTGGTGGTTCTACACTATGCAGTGAAGTTCATGTACCATTTCAAGACATTCACAAAATATCCATGCCCACAGTGGAAATTTGAGCCTACAGTCTGTTGGTTGGAGAGCAGCTGCCGACTTGGCCAACCAGGATGACAAATTACATCTTGGATTTTTTATAAATCTAAGATGTAATTTGTCATCCTGGCACATATTCTCTTAAGAATATGTGCTTAAACCTAGTTTCCTGTGCCTGTCAATAGGAATTACATTGATCTATTGTAATTATATGGATTTTGTAGTAATTATGTTAATCATTAAATAATGGTTATTAATCTAATTTATCATTATTTATTATAATTATTTACTATTTACTAGTCATTTCTAAATCTGTTTTATGTTTTTATCTAGGCTAAACGACAAATAAAGGAAGAAAAACTTAAAGAAGATCTCCTAAATGGAGAAGCAAACACTAAAGAACAGGTATAAATTTGCAATAATTTGATTTTAGCATTCAGCTCTTCTTGACATTTTGTGCACAAGTAAATGTGGTTCATTCTTCTTTATACTCTTGCATTGCTTAACTTTTTCATTAACATTACTGAAAAAAGTTTTAGTAGTGCATTTCAGAATTAGGTATGTAAAGAATATCTCCAGTAAAGAGATCTTTGTGTCTAGTTTTGAATCATCTGCTAAACTGTATTTGCATATCCTATGGGGGGGGGAACAGGTATCTGTATATTTGGGTTAAATAACTAATATATATGTAAGCACACACACACATGCCTCTCCCACACACATTCACTCTGTTCATCAAACTTAACAGAACAAAATGTTTTTCATAAATATTTTATTTTTAGCAGTGTTGCTGAAGGTAAAATTTGGCAAATTTTGAGTAGCCAGTAGAAATTGATCTACCACTTAGTTAGTCTGCTCACAGTGCATATTACTCATTCCTCATAACTACATCACTTCATCCCTGTTTTTTGGCTTGCTCAGTGGATTGGCCACATCTCCAGTACCTTTCAGGATGATGTCATCATCATTTAAATGATCCTTTGGGATGGTAGGCCATTGGTGACTTGAAGCCAGGCAGTTGAAGGTAAAGGTGGCACACTGGCATAATGTGTCAGAAAGCATCATCATCAGTTTTAGGAGATGGAACCATTAGTTGGCAAAAGTCACCTGAGGGCTACCTGAACCAGAACAGACAATATCTGGTTCTAACGGCAAGATGGAACTCTACATCCTATCATCAACTCTCTTGAGGTTGCTGCAGTCATAAGTAAATTTCCATCTAAACTGCATTAGGAAGGTTCAGTTCAAGTGGACTCTACATAAGAAAGCCAGTGGTTTGTATTTCATTAACCAGAAACTACTACAGAGCTCATCAAAACTGGTAGTACGAACATATGACTTGAAACCGAGACAAATGGGGTACAGTTCTGTTCTCTGGTGAGTCCCTTTTTAGTCTACAAATAGATTCTAAATAGTGTTTAATCGTAGAGAATGAGGAATGCAGTACCATTCTTTCAACATCAGAGAAAGGGATGCTTACAGGGGAAGCAGTGCTCTCATGTAGAAACAGAATATTAATTAGTGGCTGCACTCTTCTTAATATTTTTGATAAGGATACTATAACTGCTCAGAAGTACTGAGAACATATCCTTGAACCCTGTGTGCAACTTTGTAGAGGTGAGGTTGGCCTAGATATCTTCTGGATATCTAGCCAACCACACTCTGACTATCTTCTAGATATTTTCTAGAAACTGAAGATACCCTGTGGCTAGTACAATCACCATACTTATATTCAATCAGATGTGTGGGACGCCCTTTAATGTCGCATTGCATGCAGCCAGCCATGATCTCATCTGTCGCTTAGTAAGCTAATGTTATGTTACCATATTTTTGAGCATATTGTGTGGATTTCTGTGATGTGTCTTGTTTGGTAATTCTTATACACCTGTATGTTCCTTATAACTGTCTAATATTTCTTGCTGTCGCCTCATTTCATTGTTATTCTATCGTACACCACTATACCACATTTTGTCCCACTTCACCAAAAACTGCACGAGTTACACTAGATTTTTTAAGTGTTTTGTTAATTTTGTTGAGCAGTGTCTTTCATATCAGTCCCACACATGCACGGTTGTAGAATCTGTAGTATGCTGGTGCAATGCATGGACTACTTAGACTCCCCTCCAAGCATGATTTGACAGAGTATGTAGCAGCAGGATTGTAAACCAGCTGGCAAATGAAAAGTTATCTAGTTATGCATCAGAAAGCCTCTTGACACAATATCATCAGGTTGATTCCTCTGGCCAGCCTGAAGAAGTGCTTTTTCCAGTAGCTGTACTCTTGTATGGAGGAGGTTTGGAATCTCCACAATATGTTTTGCATGGGCTTGAGGTGTATCACTCACACTTCAACCTATTTTGGAGATCAAACATGGCATCAGCTACTTCAGGCTTTCAGTAAACAAGGTGGTGGTATTTTACTAGGCATTGAAGATCATCTATCATCTAGAAAATGTATATATATGAGTACAGCAGTTCTTGACTTATCTTGTATGTGACCTTATGACTAGTTATACCTGTGATGGCTATCTCATTAACATGTTTACCAAATACCACTTTACTCCTGCAACCTATGGACCAGAGTATTATTGTTGTCTTCAAGTAATTTATTTAAGAAATATTTTTGCTCATGCTATTGCTGCTACTGAAGGTGAGAAAATCTTCAGAGACTTCTAGAAGGAATATATCTTGCATCATACAAAGAATGTAGGTGTATTATGGAATGAGATGACAACAGAGTGTATGAATGGTGCTTGGAAGAGGCTGCTGAAAATATATATTCATACATTCACAGGATTTGATAAAACCTTACAAGAAATTGTGACAAGATAGTGCTACTTGCTAAAGACTTGGAATTGGATGTTAATGAAAAAGTTGAGTATTTAGTTGAAGCTGTGGAAGAAAAGCTCTCTCTCACATGGAAGACCTTATAGTGCTAAAAGTACAGAAAGTTGCAAAAAAAGAAGAAGAAGGAGGAATAAAAGAAAGCAGAAGAATAGGAAGAAGAAGCTAAGTCTCCTCCCTCCCAAATTTTATAGTGAAAAAATTGGCAGAGGCATTTATTTCTATTAATAAGGCAGTTTTGTTGCTTGAGGAAATAGACCCCAACATGGAGAGATTTAGCAAAGTAGTCAGAATAATGAGATCTCCAATTAGAAATTTATGCAGAAAAGAAAGGAAACCTGTGCCGACTGAGTTTTACGTAACATACAAATTTTTAAAGAAACCTACTCTCGCTGTCACATCCTTCCACAAGTGATGCATCTGGTGAACCATCCTCAGAATGTTTCTTTGCATCGCCTGAATTTGAAGAAATTGTTGTTAATTATCTAACCTCTCCTGTCTCCTCTGATGAATCATCCAGTTAATAAAGCAGCAGTTTTGAGGAATTATTCTTCTCCATGTGTTCCATCTGATTATTTTACTGATAAGTACAGGGAAGCACTGTATACTCATGTTTCATTGTTATTGTACAGTACTGTATACAGTGATTTTATATTATAATTTATAAATTGTATTTTTTCACTATAAATAAAGAATAAAAGTAGTTAAAAATATAAGAAAGGCAGACTTACATATTTTAGCGTTCAGGCTTCAACATATAGTAATTTCTGATTTCCAACCTTTTTTTGACTTGCAACAAAATCATTGGAATGGAACCCCATCATAAGTTATGCACTGATAGTTTAATTTAACTTAAACTTACACAGAATGATTGTATAAAAATTTTATGTAATAATTGCTAAGTGAAAAATTTAAATAATTTGTTGGATAATAAAAACAAAAGTTTTTAATCATCTTCCAAATTCAAATTTAGTCCACTTCTACTAATAGCTCTTGAAATTGGGAATTACTGGGAAGGCAAAATTTTTTTTGAGAATCCACAGTGAACTTGGATTTCCATTTTCACATAAAATGATATTATTACATACTAATATTGTTGCAAACTAATATTATTGCATAGTGCCGCAGCTATAAAATTGATATTACCGATAAGAAAAAGGATATATTGTGCAATTTCTGTTGCCACTGGCTACATGCTTCCTGTGATAGAATAGAGGAATCAGTGCACAAACTTATCTACCTCAATCAGCCCTCCTTCTGCTTACTGTGCCTGTCTTCTGTAAAGCAGCTTCTGAACTTAGGTAAACAAGTCAAAAACCTTGAACAGCACCTTAACGCTATGAATGAAACTTTCTCCAAAATCTGAACACTGGAAGCTAAGCTTGAACTACTCAATGATCAGTGCCTCAACACCAGTGCATCCTTGCCCGACAACACTAATGAACTCTGCAACCTATTCAGCTAGATCTAATCTATAGTATTTTAGTAATAAGGTGTGACACCTTCTGACTACTTATATATGGGAAACGTGACTTCTGCATTACTTCAACCTTGGTATCTTATCTCTTCTGGGTGTGGCTCCCACTGATGAGACTTCAATAAAGATCCAAACCGGTCTGGGTATTGACCCTTGCCATAATGCACAGCATACATATCTGTAAGAATATATGCCTTGCATTATGGATACTAAGGTTATTGATGTGAAGTCATTAGCCTCTATATACAAGTAGACCTGTCCTGAAGCTACTTCACATGCAAATTTGTTTGCTTACACTTGGATAAAGGATGAAACCAAGAATATAATTTCTTGGCATCTTTAACTTATATTGTAACCAAGGAAAAAGCTTTCAACATGTATCTCTAATCCAGAGTATTTTAATAATAAGGTGTGACACCTTTTGACTAGTGCCGCACCCCAGGGGGTCCCCCACCAAAAGAAAAAAGGAAAACACACTAGAAAATTTTCCAAAAATCTTTTCCTAGTTAAAATTAATTATTTTTATTTATGTTGTATCGTGTCTTCGTCTCTATACTACTTATCAGTTAGCAGTCACATAAGGTGGGAATACCCTATAGCTCTCGGGAATTACGGCTGTTGTGAACACAAGGCAAAATAAATAGTGCTTGGGCAGACCAAGCGCTACTTTGTTTGCCTGAGCAGGGCCAGAGGAGATCACAAGTATCATGTATTGGTGATCACCTGCAGATGCTCAGTCATAGGTTGTATGCAATGCGTAGTGTGTATTCTCAAATTGTATACTCAACTCTTCCCCCACCCAAGATTAAATCACGAGTGCTTCTCCCCCCCCCCTCGAATTAAATCCTGCATGCGCCACTGCTTTTGACTGCATATGTTTTGGAAATATATGGCTTCTGCATTGCTTCAACCTTGGAATCTCTTCTAGGTCTGGCTCCCACTGATGACATTTATTAATGCTCATCATTAAGTTTGCTTACTTCCTGGGAAGTAGAAAAGTTTTACTCAGTGTGGGTTTTTGCCTGTCACTTGGTGGAACCACTGCTCAGTTCCCTGCCCTAGAGTGATTCAGGTTAAGAGTAATGAGTTTAGTAGTTGATCTTTCTTTAGTGTCACTCAGTAAGATTTAGAGCGATCTTGTAGATCACTCAGAGTTTTTGGAGAGGTATCCCCACACTTAAACATACCTCAACAATAAGTTTAGTTTAATCCTTTATCCAAGTGTGAGCAAACAAAGTTTGCACCTGAAAGTATCTTCAGGACTGGGGTAAGGTAGTGCAACACCAGGCAGAGAAAACTCTCATCACTCCTATCTCAGTATTTCCCATAATGTAAAGCACATCTCCTTACGGACATGTGTAATGCTAAGCATTAAGGCAAGGGCCACTACCCATACCAGTTTCGACCTTTATTGAGGCTCGTCAGTGGTAGCCAGGCCCTCTAGTGGAGATACAAAGGCAGAAGCAATGAGAGGTCATCCTAACCTATAGGAGTTGCCAAAGGGTGTGCAACCTTATTATTAAATTACTCTGGATTCAGAGAAAGATGTTGAGAGTTTATTTTTCACTTGGTTAGACTATAATAAGTTTAGTTTAATTCTTTATCCTAGTGTGAGCAAACAAAGTTTGCGCCTGAAAGTATCTTCAGGACTGGGGTAAGGTAGTGCAACACCATTGCTCACACTTGGATAAAGGATTAAACTAAACTTATTATAGTCTAACCAAGTGAAAAATAAACTCTCAACATCTTTCTCTGAATCCAGAGTAATTTAATAATAAGGTTGCACACCCTTTGGCAACTCCTATAGGTTAGGATGACCTCTCATTGCTTCTGCCTTTGTATCTCCACTACTGGGCCTGGCTCCCACTGATGAGACCTCAATAAAGGTCAAAACTGGTATGGGTAGTGGGCCTTGCCTTAATGCTTAGCATTACACATGTCCGCAAGGAGATGTGCTTTGCATTATGGGAAATACTGAGATAGGAGTGATGAGAGCTTTCTCTGCCTGGTGTTGCACTACCTTACCCCAGTCCTGAAGATACTTTCAGGCACAAACTTTGTTTGCTCACACTTGGATAAAGGATTAAACTAAACTTATTAAAGTCTAACCAAGTGAAAAATAAACTCTTAAACATACCTCAGTAAAGGTCAAAATTGGTCTGGGTAGTGGCCCTTCACATTTTGCATAGCATTGTACATGTCTTTAAGGGATACTAAGGCAATTGATATGAATCCTTTCTTTTAGGCTTGCACGGTGATCCGAATGCCTTTTTGGAAATTATGGAGACAACTACCGTGTTTGAATAAAAACTTTAGTTTACTGTTACTAAAATTTTACGTTTCGACCTTTATGTCAAGGTCATCTTCTGGAGTGTACAAATATACACAAGAAACAAGCTATACTACAATCATTCTGGTTCGTTAAAGACACTGACTAACTGCTACCACAATTGTTGGCCTGACCTCTGGTGAAAAAAAAAAAAAAAAAAAAAAATTATACATCAACGCTAGAGTCCTATTATTTGTGTTGTCTACTATATACATATATTAACATCATTCCAGCCAGTTGGAGTGGAATGGTTTCTAATAATAGCAGATTGGCTAGAGTCCTGACTTATGTTGAATCTTTCAAATTAGGTTGGCTGAATGTGTGCCATCCAGATCCTTGGAATTTTCATACCATCTTTATTGTTGATATTTGGGTGGTTTATCAGGATTTCGCAGGATTCTTTAAATTTTCTTTCGTACCATGTTTTTGTGCGGTGTAAGGAGCAGGTGCTTTTCTAGTTGATTTGGTGTAAGGTGTTGAGTGCATGGTCTGAGAGGCCTGCTTCACCATAATGGTTATATTTAATGTGTCTAATGTGTTCTTTCTTGCGTATAGGGATTGTCTGTCCTGTTTCACCAATGTACGGTAAGTTACAGGTGCAGCGGATGCAATAGACTCCAGGATGTGCTAATGGGATGAGAGGATCCTTAGAGGAGCTGAATATGGTTTTAAGTTTAGTGGTTGGTGGTTTAAAGGTGGCATTGAGGTTATAATGTTGTAGGATTCTGTTGATTTTTTCTGATAACTCTTTAATGTATGGGATGGCTATGGTTTTACTGTAATCTAGATTCGTTTTTGTTGTGGTTTTATAGAGTATTTTATTGACAGTATTTTTGTTATAGCCATTGTTTATGAATGTGTCACTAATGATTTTTAGTTCTTGTTTCAGGGCTTGCTGGTTAGAGCAAATAGTTGTTGCTCTGTTTTTAAGGGTGTTTATGACTCCATATTTTTGTGCTGGGTGGTGATATGAATTCGCATGTATGTATTGGCCCGTGTGTGTCGGTTTTCGGTAGATTGCCTGAAGGAAGACGTGTAACTAGTGTGTCTAGGAACGGGAGCGAATTTTGGTTTTCGATTTCGATGGTAAATTGTATGCGTTCGTGTTGTTTGTTTAGGTGGCTGAGGAATGTGTTTAGCGTTTGTCGACCGTGCGGCCAGATCGCGAACACATCGTCAACGTATCTGAGCCAGATTGTCGGTCGAAGCATGGCGGAATCAAGAGCCCTTTGCTCAAAGGTTTCCATGTAGAAGTTCGCGATTGGTGGGGATAATGGTGAGCCGATGGCCGTACCTTCCTTTTGTAGGTAGAATTTGTTTTGCCACACGAAGTAACCGGACTTTAGTACGTGGGCAAAGAGGGCCGTAATGTCGGGCGGAAATTTGTTCTGTAGTAGGAGAATTGTGTCATTGATGGAGACATTAGTGAAAAGGGCAGAAACGTCAAAACTGACTAATAAGTCGTCTTTGTCGAGTGTTATGTTTTTGAAGTGTTGTGTGTTTTTTACGTAGGAGGGGGAAATGACCTACCAACTCCTTGAGTGTTGCCGCTAATTTCTTGGCTAGGTGGTAATTGGGACTGTCTATTCCTTCCACTATTGGTCGAAGGGGCACATTTTGTTTGTGTATTTTCGGAACCCCATATATTCTGGGGGGGGGGTGGCGTAGTGGGGTTTGAGTTTTTTAACTGTGTCTGGTGGTCAAGAAGTGACGGACTTTAGTAGTTTTTCTGTTTTGTCCTTTATCCTCTTTGTTGGGTTATAATTTACCATTTTATATGTGTTGTTATCAGCTACTAGTTGGTTCATTTGCAATATGTATGTTGACCTGTCAAGGACAACAGTGGCACTGCCTTTATCAGCTTTCGTTATTATTAAGTTTTGTTTGGCTTTTAACGATTTAATTGCTGCTAATTCTGTTTTAGTCAGGTTGTTCTGTATGGTTTTCTTGGTGTTTAGGACATTACTGGTTTCTAGTCGTATTTTGTCTGCTATGTTGTTAGGTAGGGATCTGATGCCTCTTTCAATGTGGTAGATAAAATCTAATTTGTTTACATTTTTAGGTGCTATTGCGTAGTTCAGTCCTTTATTCAGCAGCGTGAGTTCGCCATTGTTCAGGGTGTGGCTTGATAAGTTAATCACATGGTTCTTGCTTGTCGGTGGTTGGTCGCTTCTTGTCTCCCTTGTTTGTTGTTCATTGTTGTTTCTCGGGGAGGAAGTCCTCTGATTGGCCGCCATATTTTGCCGTTGTTTCAACCTGTGGAATTTTTTCTTGAGTTTTTCTTTGTTCTTTTCCAAGGTATGCTTGGCCAAATTGTCAGTAATTCTTTCAAGTGTTTGTAGAATGTCTGGGTTAACATAGTTCGATAGTTCTGATTGTAATTCAGAAACTAGATTTTGTGTTGTAGCTAGGTTTCGGCGGGCTGTTTGGATCTGTTTTCTAAGCATTGCGTTTTCTGTGCGGTCATAGATACGGAGTGCCTTAGCAGACGTAAATTTCTTTTTTAGCTTGTGATTAACTTATCAAGCCACACCCTGAACAACGGCGAACTCACGCTGCTGAATAAAGGACTGAACTACGCAATAGCGCCTAAAAAGGTAAAGAAATTAGATTTTATCTACCACATTGAAAGAGGCATCAGATCCCTACCTAACAACATAGCAGACAAAATACGACTAGAAACCAGTAATCTCCTAAACACCAAGAAAACCATACAGAACAACCTGACTAAAACAGAATTAGCAGCAATTAAATCGTTAAAAGCCAAACAAAACATAATAATAACGAAAGCTGATAAAGGCAGTGCCACTGTTGTCCTTGACAGGTCAACATACATACAACAAATGAACCAACTAGTAGCCGATAACAACACATATAAAATATTAAATTATTACCCAACAAAGAGGATAAAGGACAAAACAGAAAAACTACTAAAGTCCGTCACTTCTTGACCACCAGACACAGTTAAAAAACTCAAACCCCACTACGCCCGCCCCCCCAGAATATATGGGGTTCCGAAAATACACAAACAAAATGTGCCCCTTTGACCAATAATGGAAGGAATAGACAGTCCCAATTACCACCTAGCCAAGAAATTAGCGGCAACACTCAAGGAGTTGGTAGGTCATTCCCCCTCCTACGTAAAAAACACACAACACTTTATAAACATAATCAAAAACATAACACTCGACAAAGACGACTTATTAGTCAGTTTTGATGTTTCTGCCCTTTTCACTAATGTCCCCATCGATGACACAATTCTCCTACTACAGAACAAATTTCTGCCCGACATTACGGCCCTCTTTGCCCACGTACTAAAGTCTGGTTACTTCGTGTGGCAAAACAAATTCTACCTACAAAAGGAAGGTACAGCCATGGGCTCACCATTATCCCCCCCCAATCGCGAACTTCTACATGGAAACCTTTGAGCAAAGGGCTCTTGATTCCGCCATGCTTCGACCGACAATCTGGCTCAGATACGTTGACGACGTGTTCGCGATCTGGTCGCACGGTCGACAAACGCTAAACACATTCCTCAGCCACCTAAACAAACAACACGAACGCATACAATTTACCATCGAAATCAAAAACCAAAATTCGCTCCCGTTCCTAGACACACTAGTTACACGTCTTCCTTCAGGCAATCTATCCTTCACGGTCTACCGAAAACCGACACACACGGGCCAATACATACATGCGAATTCATATCACCACCCAGCACAAAAATATGGAGTCATAAACACCCTTAAAAACAGAGCCACAACTATTTGCTCTAACCAGCAAGCCCTGAAACAAGAACTAAAAATCATTAGTGACACATTCATAAACAGTGGCTATAACAAAAATACTGTCAATAAAATACTCTATAAAACCACAACAAAAACGAATCTAGATTACAGTAAAACCATAGCCATCGCATACATTACAGAGTTATCAGAAAAAATCAACAGAATCCTACAACATTATAACCTCAATGCCACCTTTAAACCACCAACCGCTAAACTTAAAACCATATTCAGCTCCTCTAAGGATCCTCTCCTCCCATTAGCACATCCTGGAGTCTGTTGCATCTGCTGCACCTGTAACTTACCGTACATTGGTGAAACAGGACGGACAATCCCTATACGCAAGAAAGAACACATTAGACACATTAAATATAACCATTATGGTGAAGCAGGCCTCTCAGACCATGCACTCAACACCTTACACCAAATCAACTAGAAAAGCACCTGCTCCTTACACCGCACAAAAACATGGTACGAAAGAAAATTTAAAGAATCCTGCGAAATCCTGATAAACCACCCAAATATCAACAATAAAGATGGTATGAAAATTCCAAGGATCTGGATGGCACACATTCAGCCAACCTAATTTGAAAGATTCAACATAAGTCAGGACTCTAGCCAATCTGCTATTATTAGAAACCATTCCACTCCAACTGGCTGGAATGATGTTAATATATGTATATAGTAGACAACACAAATAATAGGACTCTAGCGTTGATGTATAATGTTTTTTTTTTTTTTTTTTTTTTCACCAGAGGTCAGGCCAACAATTGTGGTAGCGGTTAGTCAGTGTCTTTAACGAACCAGTATGATTGTAGTATAGCTTGTTTCTTGTGTATATTTGTACGCTCCAGAAGATGACCTTGACATAAAAGTCGAAACGTCGAATTGTAAAATTTTAGTTATATTAAACTAAAGTTTTTATTCAAACACGGTAGTTGTCTCCATAATTTCCAAAAATGCAATTGATATGAAGTCATTAGCCTCTATATACAAGTAGTCCAATCGTGAAGTTACTTCACTTGTAAACTTTGTTTACACTTGGATAAAGGATGAAACTAAGAATATAATTTCTTGACATATTTAACTTATAACCAGAGCAATTCATCATAACTTTTGTCCAACACTATTCCCACCCCTATCATACCCAGATGACTGTATTGTGTCATCACCCACAAAGAAAGCTAATCTCCTGGCTTCACACTTTGCTTCCAATGGACACATAACTGACCATGTTAAATGCTCCTCCAACCATTTCAGATGCCCAATACACAATGCTACTATATCCTTTTGCTAGAAAGAGACCAATAAAATATTGTCCAAATTATACACAAAAAAGTCTCCTGGCCCTGATGGCATTCCTCAAATTTTTCTGAAGGTTTGTGCACTAGAACTGACTCATATCCTATGTCACCTGTATATACTCTCCTCAGCATGGAAATTGGCTTGTGTTCAACCCATTCCCAAGAAGGGTGGCAAATCGCTGCCATCAAACTACCCCCCTATCTCACTCACCTCAGTCCTGTCTAAAATAATGGAGAGAACTATCAGTTCCTGACCACTACACTACCTTGAAGGCACCCAGCTAATAAATGATCACCAGTATGGATTCTGTTGCTGCCAATCAACAGTAGATCTATTCACTTATATTACTCATTTCCATGCAAATGCTAAGGAGAAGTTTGGTGCATCTCAAGTGGTTATTCTTGATATCTCCAAAGCTTTTGACTGGAGCTGCTACGAAAACTTACTAAACACACTCCCATCATTTGGTCTGTCCCAGAACTTCTGCAGTTTAATTGCCAGCTTTCTGTCTGGATGCACACTATGAGTGATGGTGGATTGTTCCTTATCCTCTCACCAATCAACTAATATTGGGGTTCCACAAGGTTCTGTTCTCTCAGTGACCTACTTCAGTTGAACCCCAACCCAATACATGGTTTTGCAGATAAAAGCACATTTTGACGAACCTTACTCTACACAACTCACCTCAACCTACAGTGCATCAACCACCACTGCCCTCAATTCTGATCTCCAAGCTATCTTCCTATGCGGTTCAGATAACCTCATCAATTTCAATGCTAATAAAACCCAGTTTTGTCTTATTTCTCACAAAAAAGAACCATTTTCTCCTGGTATTACTTTTGGCAACACCCAAATTTCCAAATAAGATGAGATTTCTCTTCTTGAAATCACCCTAACATCAATCCTCTCCTGGCATAAACACATCACAACCATTGCATCCTCAGCTTCTAAAAAACTATCGATTTCTCTTTCGTTCAAGACATTACTTCACCTCTGAACAGCTGTTAACCTTATATAAATCACAAATCTACCCAGCTGTTGAATGTTGCTCTCACATCTGGAGTGGGGGCCCTAAGAGCTCCCTAGAAATGCTTGACTCAATACAGAGCAGGGCAGTTAGATTGATTAATAACATATCTCTTACCATTTCACTTCTCTCACTTTTGCAGAGGCATTTGGTTTCTGCAATATGTGTATTCTATAAGCATTACCTTGGCAAATGTTCATATGAATAGCATCAATAATTCCTCCACTCAGTACTTAGTCTGTTGGAACGTGTGGTTGCTGCCCTGCATCCTTTTACAGTACACCTTGAAACCCACACAACAAGTTTCTTTTCTTCTTCCTCCATCCCTGCTACTGCTGTATTGTGGGACATCTTCCACCTTATGTGTTTTCTAAGGAATACGATATACAGTCAGATCGAATCATTCCGGTTTTGTGATCACATTTTTATTAAAAAAAGACTGTTTTTTTAAACTAAACAAGTACTAAAAAACAAACCCGACAAGTTTCGTTAGTTGTCAGACTAACATCTTCAGGGGTAAAGATAACTAACAGTTTAAAGCACAAACTATAAGAAATTACGAAAAAACAAGTTCATTTATTGGTATTATGAACATCGAAAAAGTTCGTTAAAAAACCGAATATCAGATCTATACAACCGTTAATACGTGTTAGCTGGAAACAATACTATTTGATGTCGCGTTCTGGGTTCACTTTCACTCTGCCCAAGGTCTGAACTGGGTAAATTTTTAATAAACGCTGATGAACTTAATTTAAAATCAAGCCTTGATTTTTGTTGCATTGCATATGCATTAGAATCATATTTGCTGCCTCTTTGAATTTTCTTCTGAAACCGTTTTTATCAATGTAGGACATTGATAAAAATGTAAGATTAATTTAATGAAGTTTTTCTGCTGCTGTGCTAAAAGTGATCTTAAAATTAAAGCATTACAAATTTTGGATAAATTAATGCAGCCAGACTTGCTGGGGTTCAGGAAGTGCTTCATTGCTGACTGCAGAATTAGTCTCTCAGAAACCTCAGCGTGACAATATAGTCTTTTAAATCAAATGTAAACAAGTTTCTCTTTTCCCAAACCACTACCTATGTACTATAGGTTGATTAATCAACCTCTAATGTATGGGTTCAACATTAAAAATAAATAAATAAAGCTGCTCCTAGCAGAATTGCTGAGCTTGTTTTTCTACAGCTAGTTACTTAATCCTGATAACTCTTGAAGAAAGTGCACATTGGTAATCATCTTCCTCATTTATCTGTTCCTGTGTTTGTTTAATTTAAATGAAATTTGAAAATGCTACTCTACATTCATAAATTGTAGTTATGAACAGAAGGGTTTTTTATTATTTTGTTTTTACTTTACATTCATAAATTGTAGTTTATGTAGTTATGAACAGAAGGTTTTTTTATTATTTTGTTTTTACATTTCATTTACTTAACAGTATTTACTTAATACTATTCATTTCATTTACTTAACAGTATTTACTTAATTACAGTATTTAGTTAATAAAATATTGCATTATGTTAATATTCAAGGATATAGAAGGGTTATGCATTTGATCATTATGTCATGACCCATAGGTTGAAAACTACTGACCTAAATATTGGTATTCCTGTGGTATCCCTGTTTTGTAAACTTTATTTTATTTGCTGTACTTTAAATTCACAGTTCCTTTAAAGGTGCATATTATTCAGGGAATCTTGAAAAAACTTATTTCTATGTGAATTTGTTATTTCTAGAAGATTCTGGATTAAATACATTCATTAAAAATGTTCATGCATTTTTATATTACTCTTATTTAATATTTATTTTTAGGGTTTAATTTGGTTAACAGTAAAAATGAAAATATAAAGATCTAATAAACTAAAGTAAGAATCTATAATTTACTATTCCAATAAATATTAACATGTTCATGTGAAACAAGAATAGAAACATACACGTGAAATGAAAAAATTAGGAAAAGCTAATAAAACAAAATTTGATAGAATTAAAAAGAAAAAAATCAATAAAGAGATTAAAACTCAAAAGAGATCAGAGCAGATGAACATATTAATAAAATGGATTTAAAAAATGGTAAGTTATTAAGTTATTGGAAATCAAATGCAAAATGACCAATTGACAGATTAGATTTAAAAAGAGAGAGAGGTGGACAGACTGTCTACATTACCTGACTTAGCACTCTTAATTGGTTCCTCGAAAATAGAGCCCTAACTAGAGCATTAATTCCGGCTTTTATCCTCCCACCTCTTCAGTATGAGTGTTACCATTCAAGAGCATGCCAAACATACTGCAGAGATCCAGAGCTTCTGCCATTTTTTAGGGTATAGCAGTAAAGCAGTTCCACATCCAGCCATCAGATAATGTGTGGGCCAAACTTGATGGCAATGCTTGGAAGGCTTCCTAATCAGCTGATGCATAATTCTGCTGCCATCTGCAATGCCAGATTGTGCCCAGAGGAAGGTCATGTACTGGTATGTAGGGGCATTAGTAAGATCACGTTACAGCATAAAGACTGGATGTTCTCTGTATGGATGACATGTCTAAGAGCTTGTCTTCTCTCACTGCATGTTCCTTTGCTCTTTTTTCCCATATCTGAAACACTACCATGGCAGAAAACTCAGATACATGTGGTTTCATTGCAGTTAAAATAAAAAGAAAAAAAAAATCCCAGAAAAATTATCCTCAAAAATTAAAAAAAAAAAAAACTCCTCAAAATAACCTTATAAAAATCTTTTTTCCACATCCACTTCACTAACAATACCAGCTTAAGTGATCTGTACCACTTACAGACTTTAGACCTGACCTATTTTTGACTGAATTACATATTATTATTAAGAGAGACCTCCATAGAGTCAGGGACTCATCGAGGGAGGCCACATACTACACGCACCAGCTATCATATTTATTCTTAAATTCTTCCACATTGCTTGCACTCACAATATCCAATGGCAATCCATTCCAGTTATGCAAAACCCTATAAGAGAAAATTCTAGCCCTCGCCCACTTCTTAGCAGCATTCATTCTCATCTTCCAAGGATGCCTTCTCGGCCTTTCCTCATCCTCCATAAATTGCAAAATTCCATCAACTGAAATCCTCTAATGACCCTTTCAGAAGTTTGTAAGTCTCACTCATATCACCTCTCCCCCCACCCCTCTTTTTCCTGTTTGCTAGTGTCTGCAGTCTACAAATTCTCAGTTTGTCTTCATAATCAGTATTCCACAATCCTGATATGATTTTAACACACTCCTTTGCACTCTCTTCACTATATTAGAATCACATTGGAAACAAGGGGACCAGACCTGCACACAACAGTCCAAGCGAAGTCTTTTCAAGGCCTTATAAAGAGGCCAAATGATGTCCTTATTTTACATGCGAAAGTTCATTTCAATATTGCAATTATGTTTTGAGTTTTATTTGCAATCTTTGCTACATGGCCCATGAACTTCAACTTCCTATCTACTAACACTCCAAGATCCCTAGCCTCATTATTTTCTTCTAGCATAATCCCACCATTTATAATACAACATTGGATATCTAATCATGCCAAAGTGAATGACTTTACATTTACTGACATTATTTTCCCATTCCAACAATTCCAGCTTATTCAAATCATTCTGCAAGTGCTGCATATTAGCAGTATTCCTGATTCTCTACCTATTTTTGCATCATCTGCAAATAGCTATATGTTGCTTGTCAGATCACTTCCCAATATCATTAGTGTACAGATTGAATAACAATGGACCAAGCACTGATCCTTGTGGTACACCTCTGGTTACATTATATCTTGCAGACTCATATCCCCTTGATATCTGTCAGTCAGCCATCCTCTTATTCATGCTAATATTCTATAATTCAAACCAATATTCTCCAATTTATGCAACAGTCTATCATGCTGTATTCTGTCAAAAGCCTTAGCAAAATCCAAAAGTATCATGGTGTATCCATTCCCCTTGTCTAGTTCAATGGTATAAATTATATATGTAGTTTAATCCTTTATCCAAGTGTAAGCAAACAAAAGTTTGCACCTGAAGTATCTTCAGGACTGGGACAACTCATGGTAAAGGTGGACAAAGCTTCGCTTCACTTGCCTTGGTACTGTTGGATTCTGAATATATAGAGATTGGAGTAATTATTATTTGCTTCAGAATCCAACATGATCTTCCATCACAAAGGCTAGACTTGTAAATATTATTTAATGTAAACAACTTATTTACAATTTAATATTCATATAACTACTTTAATTTTGTCTAATATCTAATTATTTAATCAAAGATATATGTATTAATAGTGATAAGACTGTATTAAATATTATTAAGCTATTTTATTCATTACTATGTTAATATTATAAGAACTTGTATTTGATAATTTAACTGCGCATTAATCGAAATCTAAATATTCTTTATTTATTCCTGTTTGTGAAAGTTTAACGTTATGCAATACCACAATTTTATTATATTTTGTTTGGTTGTCATGGAAACATATGTAAGTGAGCGAGCACGTTTTGGAACACCACGTGAGGTTTATTGAAAAGAGTTTTAGAAAGAAATGACGTAAGCAATTTAGGGGGAAAAAACGGATATATAAGCGACGAACGCGGGATTTATTAATTAAGAATTAGGAGATTAGAGCATTAGAGATTTATTAGAGAGAGACTGGCATTAGGTTGGAATCGGGCATTCGAGAATCACAGTGCGATAATAGTGAGTCGGCAAGTCACTCAAGCAACTAAATAAAGTCTGCAAGTTGAGAAGCAGTTAGCTAATAAGTTTCTGAATAACAAATAAAGCAACGGAAGATAGCTGAGTGACTACTGAATGACTAGCGATATTTTAGTTGAGATTTATTTTCAGGGCCGACCTTTCAAGGACACACTGAAACGTGAAGCATAGTAAGAAGTAACTAGAGAATAAATAGAGGCAACAGGGTTGTGTTTAATGATATCGGTGTTTAGAATTATAGTGCCTAAAGAATTATTTGAATGCTGGAGGAATGAACATCTGTACATATAAAACCCCAAGTTAAAGAATTATTGTGTATTGCCCTAATTCAAGAGTAATCAGTAATGCTTCATACAAGAACATCTGATTATATGTATTGTGCCCGTAAATTAATTCAGTTAATGCTAGAAGATTTATTTTAATGAGTGCTGTTTATTGTTAAAAGTGTTTACAGTTACAAAAAGTGTTTGTTAGTATGTTGATGAAGGAAGAAGATTAACGGTAAGATTATTCCAACTTTAATATTTCTGTTCAGAGAAGTGTGTGAATTTCAGTAATACCTCTTTATGAAGAGGTATTACTGCAATTTTCATTGTATTTGGAACTTAAGGAACTATGAAAAGACTGTGTTATAGAGATAACAGGTTTATCTTGTCAGAGTTTGATTGTACTTATCAGAGAAGCTGAAGTGATTGTGATATCTTAATTACTGATTTGAAGTTAAGTGTAAAATTTATGATTTTAAAATTAAATGTTTGTTTTGTTAATGAAAAGTTATATTTTGCCTGAATCTCTTTTACTGCACCATTCATAAAATATTCGAACCAAAGCGGGAAAATTAAGCAAGTTAAATATACTCGGCCAGTACATATAATAACATCATATAAAAGAGGATAGTTGTGAGTTGGTTTTTCTTCAATTCTTGAACTAATTCAGATATAGAGTGGCGCAGTCTATAAATATAAATTTTCTCTATATTGAATTAGAAATCAACTAGCAACTTATAATTTTGTTTAAGAACATCATAGTGACTAACATGTCGGATCCAAAGTATAAATTAAGAAGTAGGATCCAACAGTACTTCCAACATAGTTCAATGGTAACATTGTTATAGAATGTGAGCAAGTTGCTAAAACATGATCTTTCCTTAGTACACCAATGTTGCTCTTTGCAAAGTAGAGATTCACTGTCAACCCATTTCTGAATGCGAGGCCTAACCAATTTTTCAAAAATCTTCGCCACCACCACTCCTGAAATACTGATTGGAGTGATAGTTGGATCATCGGTCTTTGCACAACCCTTGTGCAGTGGAATTACCATACATTTTTCCATTCCTGCAGAATCTTTCCTGTTTTGAGACTCATATTAAACAGCCTGGTCAAAAGAATAGCCAGTTCAGCTGAACACTCGTTTAGCAAATGTGCTGATATCATATTAGTCGCTATTGTTGAATTCTTATTCAGTTTGTGCAACAGCTCTAATACCTCATTCAATGTTGCTTACCATGTTGATAGCTTTTAACAAAATGGGGACTCATTAGTTGAAAAACCTCTTCTGCATCTCTTACCCTCATGTCATCTGCATTTATTATCATTACATAACACCTCCAGGGAGTCAAAAGCCTCATCGAGGGAGGGCACCTACTCCACAACTCTCCACCAATGGCAAGTACATCAACGCCATCTACAGCCTAACACCACCACTAGTATTTTCGCAGACAATCACAAACATCCATGCCCATGGCGAGATTCGAACCTGCAGCCTTTTGACTGGAGAGCAGATATGCTAACCACTCAGCCAACCAGATCGGCCATTTAGAAGAGTTTTTCTTTCATATTCATTCTTTCTTTTACTTGCAGCATATCAATAGAATTCTTGTGGGTTGTCTTCAGCACGCAGAGCCAGTTTCTTTTCATACTCATACTTTGCTTTCCGTACAATAGTTTTTGACTATTCTAGCCTGCTGATTATAATTTTCATAACAGCATCATCCTTATGCACATAGTAATCCTTCCACATGATCCTTTTTTTACGAATCTCTTGCTTAATAAGATTACACATCCATTTGACTCCTATTCTATTTATTCTTCGAACTCTTGGGACACGTTCTGATATCACATCATTTAAGTATTGTTTAAATGCTTCCCATGCACTGTCAATATTCTTACCATCCAGCAACTGATCCCATTCCACTTATCTCAGTATACTCCTCAGTTGGTCATAATTTCTTGCTCTGTAGTTCAGCATTTACCTTTTCTGAATGGAACATTCACAAACTTAGTCACTTCCCAAGTGAGCACCACATGATCACTGTCACCAACTGGAGGTAGAATAGTTATGTATTTAATTAGAAGAAACACACGTATAAACCACAGTGAAAATTATTTAATTGTAAATATTTCATCCTAAGTATCTTAGAACATCATCAGTACAGTATTTAAACAAAAATTAGGAATAACATACAGTTAGGGCACATGATTACAATAGAATCTCATGAAAACGTGCATAACGTGCTAAAGTAGTACAAAAAAAAAACGTTAATTATTTAACACAGTTTTGTATGATAATTTCCCATACTTTAGGAATAGTAAGAACGTCGTTGCGGTTTAGGTTTGGTCTGTGTAGTAGGGCTTCAGAACTTTCTTTGTATAAACGTTCATGTTTAAATATAGATCTATGTAAAAGTTTAGCCTTTTCCCAATGGATCCTATGGTTTGGATTTTCATTTCAATTATAGCCATCCTAAATGGATATAATCCCAAAACAACTCAAAAAATCATCATTCACTTCTGCATACATTAAACCAGACAGGAAGAAGTGTATAGGATTTCCATACTTTACGTTAAAGGCATCTCAGAACGTCTTTCTAAAATTATGAAGAAATACAATTTTGCCACTACTTACAAACCTATCAACCAAATTTACAACTTATTACCTTCTCCTAAGGACAAATTCTCACCCTTGATGTTACCTGGTGTTTATGAGATAACATGCTCATGCAAATTATCTTACTTTGGACAGACAGGTAGGTCTGTTCAGAAACGCATCTTGGAACGTCAAGACCACATTCGTCTTCTTAAACCACAGAAATCTGGCCTCTCTCAACACGGAATTGAAAATCAAAACCATAGGATCCATTGGGAAAAGGCTAAACTTTTACATAGATCTATATTTAAACATGAACGTTTATACAAAGAAAGTTCTGAAGCCCTACTACACAGACCAAACCTAAACCGCATTGACGTTCTTACTATTCCTAAAGTATGGGAAATTATCATACAAAACTGTGTTAAATAATTAACGTTTTTTTTTTTTTTTTTTTGTGTACTACTTTAGCACGTTATGCACGTTTTCATGAGATTCTATTGTAATCATGCGCCCTAACTGTATCTTATTCCTAATTTTTGTTTAAATACTGTACTGATGATGTCCTAAGATACTTAGGATGAAATATTTACAATTAAATAATTTTCACTGTGGTTTATACGTGTGTTTTTTCTAATTATGAACACACCACAGGTTTCGTTATTTAAAAAAGTTATGTATTTAACTGAAACGCCCTCTGACACTATAATCAAATCTAACACTCTTTGACCTCAAGTTCCTTCTGCCACATGCTGCTCGAGGAAGTTATTCTGCAACAGCTCAATAAATGCATTTTCATTGTTCTCATGAGATTCTACTGCTACCAAATTAATATTTGGATAATTAAAGTCTCCCATTATGATTACTCTTTTCACACTCATCTTTTCTATTTGATGATGCATATCTTTATCACTAGCAACCGATCCACCAGGTCAGTAACAACACCCCACTATGTAATTGATTTTGTTAGATTCCACCTCACACTAGATGGCTTCAAACTCACTGCCACATGAATACTGTTAATAGTAGTACTACATTCATAGATCTCAACTCTAACTGGATTCAAGTTATCCAATATCATTAGCTGCACTCCCCCCTCCTCTCTTTTCTTCCTAAAAATACTATATCCTTTACACTCAATACCAGTTAGTATGTCTGATTCTGATAGTCAGATCTCACTAATAGCTACAATCTGAGGTTTCAGCATATTGACCAAAGCAACAAACTCTATCCCCTTTGTTTCTGATACTCCTGGCATTCATGTACTGACATAATAATCTACCTGTTTGTTCTTTTGTATTGTCTTGTTTACAGTCTGCCTGACACAATTGGACAACTTGCAGATCTTTATTCTTCTCTATTGCTTTACACGTGTAGACATCTTTGCACACATTTGATGGATCTGAACCAGACAAACACAAACCCGAAATCGTTCTCTCCTTGTCAATATTTCCATGATAAAGCCCATTCCCATCATTAATACAGTTATATAACATTGTTTCTCTTACACTCACATTCTCACCACTCCTTTCTTTATAATTTAGTTTCCCTGACTCTTAGGTTTCATACAGTTATTAGTTTTTCAAGACTCCTGATACCAAATGCATTCAGGTGTAGGCCGTCCCTCTTATACAAATCCAGTCTTCCCTCAAGCTCACTCCAAACATGAAAAAACTCACATTCATTCCTTCTACATAGCCTTGGCATTGAATCATTTGCCATCATAGCTCTTCTTCATTATTCATTTTTATCATATCGAGGTAATATACTGACGATTTTCACTTTCTCACTTTTCACTCTTGCTTCTTACAGCAACCCTTTCATATCTTCTATCATACTGAACTTATTGCTAGTTAATTCGTTAGTATACCTACTACAATTACAATCTCATTTACTTTTCTTTTCTGTTTTTGAATTGCTTCTTTTATATTCTTAATTTTTGCTCCAGGAAAACTTGAAGTTATGACTCGCTCGTCAATAGCATGTTTTATTATAGAGTCACCATACCAATAATATCCTTTTTACAAACAATATCACTTACCTGATTTCCATTACTTCCCGACTTACCTGTTTCTGTGCTTTTTTGTTTCTTACTTTGCGCTTAATTTTCTTTCCCTCCCTATGTTCATTTAAATTCCTCTCGTGTTTTTAAAATTACTCTGTATCCTTCCTTCTATAATGTGTGATTTTGTGTGGTCTGATATTCATGGCCAGATGATACCAAATCTTAAACATTGTTTTGACCCTCTCTGCCTTAAGGTTTCTTTGTCTCATTCTGCATCATTCATCTGTTGTCTGTACTGTGCTTCCCTAAGTATGCAAATCACTCTGACCTCTTTTGCATGCACCTGAAGTATCTTATAGATGATTAGTCTGCTTGTATATAAAGACCATTGACTTCATGTTATTTGCTTTATTATCCCATTATGCAAAACATAGGCATGTATTGTATGCATTGTGGGTGGTTTCGACCTATACAAGTAGACTAGTTGTGGAGATACTCCATTTACAAACTTTGTTTGCATATACTTGGGTAAAGGATTAAAAGAAGAATTTAATTTCTTATTTTAATATCCTCATAGTAGTACTTTGGTCTGCCTAATGATATTTTACTGGAGGTTCCAGAGACTTTCTTTCTTTGACTTTCATTTGACACTTCCTGAATAATAATAGTAATCAATCAAAGGATTTGTGTGTTACTACCTTTAAAAAAAAAGGTAGTAACACACAAATTAGGTAAATGACAGCAGCTGAGAATTGAATGGGAATAAAAAATGGTTTTTCTTATATGATATCAATTGAGGAATGGAAAAATGTTGTACTGCTGTATCATGCAGAGTACAGTATTAATTACCATGTAGAATTTATTGAGAATATTATAGCAAGGAATGGTTGTACTTGTATATTTTTTCAACTGTAAAAATTTCAACTGTTTTTTTTTTTTTTTTTAAATTCTTAGAACAAAGAAGCTGATTTGGAAGATGATGATGAAAAATATGCAGATAATGCTGATATGCCTGGAACTAAAGTTGATAGTAAGCAGCGTATTACAGTAAGAAATCTAAGAATACGTGAAGATGTTGCCAAGGTATGCTTATTTTCATTTTTAATTAATTAAATTTATTTATAGTACAATAACTATACTAATGTTATTTTTTTTTAATTTCTTTATTGTGATTTTATAAAAGTACTGTAGTCCAAATAATGTTAAATATTTATTAAGTACAAAAACATAAACTAATTGAGGGCAAAGTCTGACTGTCACCTCCTCATGGTACTCTCTGGATAATCTAACAACAGCAGCATTTTTTTTTCCCTGTCATGGAGACATATTTCAGTGATTATAACTATGCTACTGCATACGGGGCAGCGATGCGACTCTTGATTTGGAAATGATGTCAGAGTTGAGAAATGAGCAAATCATTCCACCCATTACAAGAAATATTGATATCATCCAGTGTAATTTAAATGGTACTGTTACTCATCATCATCATCATCATTAATTAATCATCAATCAAATTAATTTTTTCTATTACTGGTTCTTGGTTAATTCTTTCATAATATCTTCGTTTCTTTTGTGATCAAATAGGGTATACTTTGTAGTTTTTCTCATAAATTTCATTTCTGCTGTTGTTAATCTTTGTTTGTCTTTTTCGTTTTATTGTCCAAATTTTGCTTCCATACATTAAGACTGGTAGGGCTAATGTATTGTATACTTTTAGCCTGGTTTGTTTTTGAACTAGGTTTGGTTTAAATATAGAGTTAATTACACCTGTTATTTTTAAATATTTTGCAATTTTTACATTTATATCTTTTTCATTTTCATATGTGATCATACATCCTAGGTAGTTAAATGAATTCACCTGTTCTAAGATCTTGTTATCTAGTACTATTTTAGTTGTTGCTGGATCTTGTCCTTTAAAGGCCATTGTTTTTGATTTTTCTGTTGATATTATCATACCATAATCTTTGGCTATCTCATTTAGATCTAAAATAGCTTTCTGTAGTTTATCTTCAGAATTTGTAATTATTATTTGGTCGTCGGCAAAGAGGAGAGTATTTAAGTTTACTGTAGGAGAAAGTTTAATTCCTTGATGTAAATTTTTATTCCATTTTATTATTATTTCATTTAAGTAGATATTAAAAAGAGTTGCTGAGAGGGAACGTCCCTGTCAGACCCCTTGGTTTATCTCTCTCGTATATGATAGTTTGTGATTTAATCTTATTTGTATTTGATTATTTTCATATATACTTGTGATTGCTTTTAGGATATTATTTGGTATTTGTCTTTCTTTTAATATGTTAAATAATATGTTTCTTTTAACTTTGTCAAATGCTTTTTCAAAGTCAATAAATGCAATATGTGTTTCTAAATTGTATTCTCTTCTTTTCTCTATTATTAATTTTAGGCAAAAGGCCAGGTCTATACATGATCGTCCTTTTTTAAAGCCATTCTGTACTTCTAAAATAGTTTTTGGAATATTTCGTTAGTTTGTTATTTAAGATTCTGCTATATATTTTGTAATGGGTATTTAGTATACTGATACCTCTATAGTTTTTAGGGTCATCTCTATTACCTTTTTTAAAGATAGGAATCACAATTTCTTTTTTCCATTCTATTGGGGGTATACCAGTTGAATAAATTTTGTTTAAAAATAATAAGAGTCTTTCTTTGAATCTTGTTCCTGCGTATTTATACAGTTCTGAACCTAGCTTATCTTCTCCAGGTGATTTTCCATTTCTTGTTTCTTTCAGGCTGGTTTCTAATTCTTCTTTAGTTATTTCCTTTTAATTTTTGTTAATTGTTTGCCAGTTGTCTTTTTTAAAATATTTGTCTGTCCACAATTCTGTGTAGTAATTTAGAAATTCTTCTAATTTCAATTCAGTGTTTAATTTTATGTTTTCTTTGGTATCTGCATTTAAGTGTTTCAAAATTTTATATATATTGGGTCTTATTTTATATAAATCATGTTCTAAATTAGAAACAAATATGTTCCATGATTCTCTATGTCTTTTTCTGACTTCTCTTTTAGCTCTGGCTCTTATTCTTTTATATTCTATTTCATCTTCTAATCTTTTACTGCTTAACCATTTGTGATAGGCTTCATTTTTCTTTTTGATTATTTCTTTCATTCTATTACCGTTACTCCAGCAAGCACAGAAAAGCTAAATGAACTGTTACTACTAGCTGACAAACATAATGCTGATATTATCTGCATCCAGGAAACTAAAGTTCAACAAACCAACAGACTAAACATTAAAAACTATGATATCATATGACAAGATAGGCCTACCGGAGGAGGGCTTCTGACACTAATCCGAAACTTGTCATATAAAATAGTTGAACTAGACATAGTAACAGGAACTGAAATACAAGGAATCCAAATACTGGAACCAAGTAAAAAGCCATTAAACATTTTCAATTGTGATCATCTTCCTAACAAACCTGGACCAAATCTTTCCAGCCTATTCCATCTCATTGAAGAAACTTCCATTATCTTAGGAGACATGAATAGCAAACACCTGTCATGGGATTCTGAGGAAACAAACCCCAAGAGGAGAAAACGAGTAATTTCTTAGATGAAACAGGACTAATAACTTTCAACAGTGGAGAACCCACTTATCTGTCTCATTCTTATGGTACAGAAGATGCCCTGGATATTACTGCGGTGTCTCCAGATCTTCACAACAAAGCTATTTGGTCTGTTTTGGAACCAGTAGGAAGTGACCATACCCCAATATTAATCAATCTGAACCCAAAAATGACTAGACTCACCCAAAAAAAAAAAGAAAATATCATTGGAACTTCCCAAAGTCAAATTGGGAGAAATACAAGGATGAAGTAAGCAAAATAAGTAAGCAAAGTAAGTAATGCTGAAAGATCACACATACTATGATGACTTAGACAAAGACTACATAACTTGGAAGAATACTATCCTAAATGCAGCAAAGAAAAGGTTCACCAGTAACTTGCCAGTAAAATAACGAAACAAAATGAATTATTTAACATCTTAAAAATTGGAAACTCTCCAGAAACCAGGATCGAGTACAACAAGATAAATGCTGAAATTAAACAAAAATACAATGTATGCAAAGAACTAGGTGGCAAGAATTTTGCCACAACTTAAATCCAAACACTTAGACACCAAACTTTTGGAAACTGATTGCTAATTTACAAAGAGACCTACCAAAGGCAAGTGAGACTAACATGCTAAAAGATCCAGATGGAAATGGAGAGATCGCAAATACCTTTGCCTTTCATTTTCAAAATATAAGCGAACTAGAGATGAATACTAGGAAAGACCATCAAATATCAAAACAGGCTCAACAGCAGAAAAATGCTGCAAATTCCCAAAAATATAAAAACAAATTATTATGGAATCACTTACAATCTGAATTGATGAGAGATCCTTGGAGAGACTAGATATAAATAAATTATGTGGACCAGATAACATACAAGGAATTATGATCAAGCATCTTCCTTCCCTAGCTCTAGATTTGCTACTTCGCCTATACAACAATAGCCTAAAACAAGGAAAAGCTCCAAAAGACTGGAAGACAGCCACAATCATACCAATCTTAAAGCCTAACAAACCTCAAGACCAACCAGGAAGTTATAGACCAATTTCACTGACTTCAATTCCAGGCAAATTGTTGGAAAAAATGATACTCCAGTGTTTGAATTACTATCTAAACAAAAATACTACCACATTTTCAGGCTGCCTTTAGAAGAAATCATTCAACAACTGATCAACTTTTCTACTTAACCCAGTCAATTCAAGATAACTTCCAGACTAAATCTACCAAATCCACCATTGTAGTTTTTATAGATTTTAGCAATACCTTTGACAAGGTGTGGAGGCAGAAACTCTTTTCCAAACTTTGTCATATTGGAATAGAAGGGAAAGTTCTAAACTGGATTTATGACTTTCTAAGAAATAGAACAATTTGAGTTAGAATAAATAATACCTTTTCCAAGACAGGGACTCCCTCAAGGTAGGATTTTTGAGCCCACTCCTTTTTTCCATCTACTTAAACAACTTAGATAAAAATATAAATAAAAAAACAAAGATAGCTATGTCTGCTGATGATTTGGTCCTATTCTCAGCTCACAACAACCTAGAAACAGCAGAGGATCACTTAAACAAAGCCATTGAAAATTTATGTACATACTGTGAAAACCAAAAAGTCAAAATTAACCCTACTAAATAAGAAATTTGTGTATTTACCATTAATAACCACCTCAGAAAGGACCAAAGATTAAGCTAAACATTCAACTAATTACATTTAATGAAAACCCCAAATACCTTGGAGTTACTCTGGATTCATCAATAAGCTTCAATAAACATATCAACAATGTTGCAGTCAGAGCAAAAAGAAGACTAAATATCATGAAAAGTATCTCAGGTAAAGAGTATGGAGCTGATGCTAAAACCTTAAAAGTGACA
This sequence comes from Typopeltis vanoorti, assembly GCF_054136105.1. Classification (NCBI taxonomy): domain Eukaryota; kingdom Metazoa; phylum Arthropoda; class Arachnida; order Uropygi; family Thelyphonidae; genus Typopeltis; species Typopeltis vanoorti. The sequence goes on along the minus strand of NC_143553.1, from coordinate 68,915,569 downwards.
TACACCTCTATTATCCGACCCATAATGGAATATGCTTTGCTCATCTGGATGCAAACATCACAAACCAGTTTAGACAAGCTTATAAAAATTCAGAAAAATGCAGCTAGAATCATATGTCGGCTAAGAAATGCAACTGCTGGAAAAATAGCAGAATTCGAATCCAACCTTGTTCTTTTAAAAATTAGGTGACAAGAAAATCTTACTAAATTTGTAGAAAAAAGAGCCAACCTTGCACATCATAGAACAAGTGAACTTTTTAAAAAGTGGCAACGAACAAACAGAACAAAGAAAAAATCAACAATGCATGAAATCATGGAAAATAAAATTCCCTTGGATTGTCCAAATAAAATAGCCACCTACCCCCAGCATTTCTTCCAAATCAAGACAGGAAAAATATATTTATTAATTTTGAAATAGGGAAACATGAGAAAAAAAGCCTAGAAAACCCTGAAATCTTGAGATCAGTATCTTTTTCAAAAATAATGGAATATGGACCTGACTCAATAAAGATCTACACAGATGGCTCCAAAAAATCCAAATGGCAATTCTGGGAGGGGCATCCTCATCTATGGCTTTCAAAATATAGACCTAAAAACAACCAATGGTATAGGATGCCATGCAGAATAAATAGCCATTAACACAGCACTGCAACATTTGGATAAATTCCCAAAGAAATTTATATTTTTCACAGATTCCTTAGCAGCCCTTCAAGCTATTAATAACTGTTCCACTAGCCATCAAGAAATACTTAGAGACATAGCAAAACACATAAGCAAACTACCAAGGATTCTGAAATAATTTTCCAATGGATTCCATCCCATGTGGGATTAAAGGGAAACGAAACTGCAGATGAAGTAGCAAAAATGGCTGCAACATGGCTGATACCACAAATTTTAATCTTTTTAAAACCACTCAAAAAGAAAACACAAAAATTGATTCTCCAGGACATGACTCACCACTGGTATTCAGCAGAAAAACCAGGAGCCACCATCAACTCCAAGTTTAATCGCTGTGCAACTACCATGATCTCTCGCCTCAAGACTGGCCACACAAGAAGAATCAAGTTTAACAATGGCATAAAAGTCTTCCCCATCCGAAAAATCTGTAATGTCGAGGAAGTATCACCAATGCATTTACTAAGTTGTATGAATATTTCTAAATGTAAACTTTATAACGACCCAGAAAAGCTGCTGTATAAAATACATGAATTTGACCTCTATGATCTGATATCATGGGATAATTAAAAAACAAACAAACATAAACTAATGAAATTACAATGGAGACTGAATATTGATTATTCCAAACTGCTCCATTAGATTTTAAATTTTAAGTGAACAGACTAACAAATCTTTTTGTTAGTTTGTTAATTTTAATTTTTTAATTCCATCCTTTGGAATTAACAAAGCTAAACATACAGAATTTTCTAATAAGTTAATATATACACCTCCGAATCAAAAAATTAGAATAATCAAAGAAAATGGGTTGAATGATTTGCAATTCTAATTTATTGCATAGAAAATAATACAAAGTACGTAGATTTAGCATTATCTAAATCTACATACTTTGTAGATTATATAACCATGTAAACACCTAAAAATGTAATATAAATTATAAGAAAACTGTTATTTGAAAACATTCACAAAATCAGAATTATTTTTAATGTGGTTCAAAATATTAGAATAATGCTAAAATAAATGCACAAAAATTACAGTCAAAGGGAAACAACATGATATTAGCTTTAAGTTTAAGGGAGATGGTAAATCCCTTATTATTCTATAGTCGGGTACAAAACTAGGATCGAAATCCATCGAAATCCTAGAGTTTCATGCCGAAAAAACTATTGGCGAGCCCAAGTGCAAGTAATCACTTGGGTAGTACAACACCAGGGCAACTCGGAGCAAAGGTGGAGCAAGATCCATCACTGTCCTTAATATTCTCTCATAATGTAAAACGCAGCTCCTATAAGATGTATTACTGTTTTACATTATGAGAAGAGGTCACTACCCAGACTGGTTTGGCTTGTTATGATAGCCTTTTGATTTGTTATGATATTAGCTTTGTTGCATCTCCCCTTAGCTTTTTATGACCATTCGTAAATGGTTGGGCATATTATTTACTAGCGTTCAGTCTTTTTTTTTTTTTTATCAAAACATGCCCCCACATTGTCTGTAGACTAGAAATAAGTTCATTTTTGTCTCTTGGGGCAACTTCTTGAAGATGTTTCTTCATAATTTTCCACAAATTCTCAGTGGGGTTTAAATCTGGTGAGTTTGCTGGCCAAGAAATTACATTGATTTGCCTTTCTTTGAGCCAGCTGGTAGTAGTGTTGGAAGTGTGACTAGAAGCTAAATCTTTCTGAAAAGGAAATCACCATCATATAATCTTCTGATGCTGGTAACATAAAATGCTCAAGGAATAATATACACTTTGGAATTGACTCTTTCATACACAATACACAGCCTACCTGGACCCTTTGCAGTCATACAAGCCCATACCATGACAGAGGTTGCAAATTTCACCAAACGTTTTGTGCATTCTTTATCAAATGCTTCTTGCTTAAGATGCCAAACATGTATCCCTTGATGATCATTTGACACACAAAACATATTTTCATCGCTGAAAAGTACTTTTTCCAGTCCTCTTGACCCCACAACAGTCTTTGCTTACACCATTGCACTGTAGCTGCCTTTTGCTTGGAAGTCATAAGCAGCTTCGTCTTAGGCACACATGATTTAAAACCCAATTTGTGAAGTCATCTCAACTATGTAGATTTAGACATGTTCACATCTAGTTCTTTTTATCCCCTGTAAAAATACCTTGCACTTTGGAAGCGGTTTTTCTTCTAAGTATTCTTCAATCTCCTCTCTTGATGTAGTTATTACTTTTTGACCACTATTGCAGCAATTATTTTGAAAACTCTGGTTATTAGAATACTGTCTCAATACTCTACTCACACTTGCTTGAGAACATTTCAATTCCTTAGCTATAAACTGTTGAGTTTGGCCTTCTTTGTGTAGAGATTCCATATGAAACTTGTTAGCTTCTGATACGACACTCATTTGACCCATGTTTAGGAAATTATTAACGTAAATCCACTCACAAATAATTCCTCACACACAAGTCAGTCCCACAGCTACTGAAATATATGCTATTTCTATGCTCTCCTCAAAACCAATCAGAAAAATTTGGAATATTCGAATATTTTGAACCACTTTAAAAATTATTCTACTTTTGTGAATGTTTTCAAATAACAGTTTTCTTATAATTTATATTACATTTTTATGTGTTTACAGTTATATAATCTTATAATGAGATTTAGATGATCCAGCTGGAAACACATATTACTTTCAAGTCTCAACGAAATCCTAACTGGACAGAAAACGTGGGAAATGACTGCAAACTGGAAAAGGTTAAGAAACTTTGTAAAAAGAAATACGCAGTGAAATATGCTACATGGAACATTAGAAGCATAGCACATAAAGAAGAAGAATTGGATAAAATTTTAAACGATGAAAATATAGAAATTGCAGTTCTTACAGAAACAAAAAAAGAAACTTAAAGGAACAAAAGAAACAGCTAACTACAATATCATATATAGTGGAGTGGACAAACAAATACATGCAAAAGCTGGTGTAATGATTTCGATCCATAAATCAATGAAAGCAAAATTAACTCATTATACATACTGGAATGAAAGAATATTAAAAGTGCGATTAAAATTAAATAAAGAAAATTTAACAGTTGTTGGAGTGTATGCCCCTGAAGAAGGAAAAGAAGAAGAAAATGATTACTTTTACAAAGAGTTACAAGGAATATATGAAAAATTAAATAAAAACAGACCATATAATTATAGCCTGATATCTTAATGCCAGAATAGGAATGAAAAAAATTAACAATAATATACAAAAATTTGGAGAACCGACAGTAAACAAAAGTGGAAAGCAACTCATTGATTATACAATATATAATAATTTAAAAATAATGAATACATTTTATGCGATAAGAGGGTGCCGATCAATCTGAAAGGCAAAATTTATAGGACAGTAGTGAGGCCAGCTATGACATATGCTATAGAAACTGTGGCCCTGAGGAAAAATAACATTAGCAGGATGGAAGTAGCAGAGATGAGAATGCTTAGGTGGATGTGCAGTGTGACCAGAAAGGATCATCTGAGAAATGACTATGTCAGGGGAACAGTGAAAGTTACGAACTTAGGAGCGAAAAAACAGGAGGCAAGGTTGAGATGGTTTGGTCATGTGATGAAGAGGGAGGACGAATATGTGGGAAGAAGGGTCATGCAGATGGATGTGCAAGGAAGGCGGAAGCGTGGGTGGCCAAAGAAGAGATGGAGGGAGCTGGTAGAAGAGGACTTGAAGATGAAGAACTTGGATGTGGTGACAGCCCAAGACAGGAAGGTATGGAGGAGACTCATAACAAACAGTGACCCCACTTAAGTGGGAGAAGCTGCAGAAGAAGAAGAAGAATACATTTTAAAAACATAAAAATATACATGGTGTGCAAGAGGACAAAAATCAATAATAGACTACATTATAGCAAATGAAAAAACAACAAACCTCTTCATAGACGTAGAAATTGACACAGATCACTATTTAGTACAGGCAAAACTAAGATTTTTACCAAACTGGTTACAAAATATACAAAAGAATAAACAAACTAGAGAAACAAAATCTAATTACAAAGTAAGACTACTAAATGATTCAAGTATAAGAAATTTATACCAACAGAGGATTAATAACTACTTAGAAACAATACAAGAATATGAAGACATTGAGAAAGAATGGAATAATATAACAGAAATTATCCCATCAGCAACATATGAAAGTCTAGGAACACACACAAAAAATATCATAAAAATAAAAAATTACATATATGGAACAATGAAATAAACACAATAATTGAAAATAAAACGCTGGCTTTTAAAAGATGGCTTAGTAGCAAAAAACAAGAAGATGAAATTGAATATAAAAAAAGACGACCAATAACCAAAAGAGAAACCAGAAAGAGTGACAAATCTGGGAAAAATTTGCATCATATTTAGAAAATGCATATACAAAAGGGTCAGGGGGTGCTTAAGGGTCAAAGCTGTATAACTGAGAGGAGACCTCCACATAGCCTTTAAAGGAATGAGGAGAACTGACCAGGGCTTCTGCCCTAATATCTAATTCTCACCTTCTCATGGTGCACCCTGTTGGGTATCTACCTGGATACTGAACGAACGAGGATGGCCTGGCTATTTGGGATTTAGCTGACCAAATTGTATTCTTATTGGCTTAAACCAGTATAGAAAATGATGGTGCAACATGACAAAAAAATTTCATGTGTGCAGAGGCGTCGCCAGGTTAAACAAGGCCCCCCCCCCCCCGTTGTTTTCGCCAGGGAACCAGGGCGAACAGTGAAAAGTCGGCTACTGGAACAAATCTAAAAGCACACCCCCAACTCAACATCACCAGAGTTAAAGATCGGTACTGTCCACATAAGAAGCCTGAATGGCAAAGAAATGGAGCTAGCTGAAGAATTAGATAAGTACCAAATTGACATAATAGGGGTGACTGAAAAAAAAAAGACAAAAACTGGTGAGATCTTGCTAAGCAATAAATACAAAATGTTATATTTAGGAAATGACAATCATGGAAAAGAGGGAGTAGCCATAGTGTTCAACAAAAAATATGAGGCTAATCTTCTTGAATGGCAGGTAATCTCAAGTAGAGTGATGTGGGCAAATATCAGAATGGGAAATTGGACAATGAGACTTATTTGCGCTTGTGGTCTGACAGAAGGTTCTACTAAGGTAGAAGTGGAGGAATTTTTTGATGCTTTAGAAAAAGCAACTGACACAATGAAAAAGAAAAAGTTGGTCCTTGTTGGGGATCTAAATAGCAGAGTAGGAAATGATTGTCAAACATACAAAAATACTTTAGGAAAATTTGGAGAAAAGAGCAAAGCTAATAATAATCGCAAATACTTGGATATCTGCTCAGGACATGGACTGGTTATTACTAACACCATGTTCCAACATAAAAATGTGCACAAATTCACAAGGAGAGAAGAGGCAAAGAATAAGAAAAGTCTCATTGACTATGATTATTGTTGATAGTGATGTTTTCTCCCTGGTGCAGGACACCAGAGTGTACAGAGGATTTGAAATTGGAAGTGATCACTATTTAGTCTTGAGCAGGATAAAATTGAATTTCATATTGAAAAGAATAACATGTAAGAAAGTTTTAAAGCGAATAAAAGTTGAGCAGCTCTCAGATGTGAACTGTAGACTAAAATACACAAAGATTATTGAAGAAAAAATGAAAGAGTTTGAGAACAGGAACCAAACCTTGGAGACTCAGTGGCAAGCCTTGAAGAAAACCCTGATTGATTCAGCTAGAGAGGCATGTGGTGAGGTTGTCTGCAAAGATAGAAAAATCAGGACTCCATGGTGGACACGAAAAGTTAAAGAGGCAGTGAAGGAAAAGAAGAAAGCATATCAAAAGCTCCTGGCAAATAAGTCGGCTTCTGCTCTTAGAGAATACAGAGACAAATGTAAGAAATTGAAACACTGTGTAAAACTAGCTAAACAAAAGTCATGGGAGGACTTTGGCAAGAACATAGAACATAAATATCAAGAAGGTGGTAAGATATTCTGGAGGCTGTTGAAGAAGCATGGAAATGGAGGAAAGAGTGCTGTAAAAGGAGTTAGAGATGATAAAGGTGACATGAAAACAGGAGAAAAAGATATCCTTGAAGTATGGAGCAAGTACTTCAAAAAATTGCTAAATGAAACAAGCAGTGATAGCACAGTGGTAAAAAACAGTCAACAGGCATACAGACAGGAATACATATCCATACTTGAAATAGAAAAAGTCATCAAAGGCTTGAAATGTGAAAAGGTAGCAGGAGTAGATGATATTCAACCACCAGAAATGCTGAAGTATGGTGGTATAAAAGTCTTACAGTGGCTGCACTGCATAATTCAGGAAGCCTGGACAGAGGGATGAATTCCTGATGATTGGAGTAGAGCCCTCATAGTACCAATATATAAAAAGGGAAATAAAACTGCATGTGAGAATTACAGAGGTATTTCCCTACTGAGTATTCCTGGCAAGATCTATGCAAGTATACTTGAGAAACGGTTGAGAAGAATTATGGAAGCAAAGCTTGGTGAAGAACAAGCTGGATTCAGGCCAAATAGAAGCTGTCAGGATCAGATCTTCACTTTACTACAAATAGTCGAGAAAGCATGGGAATATAACAAAGATCTGTATTTAAGTTTTGTCGATTTGGAAAAGGCATATGACAAGGTGCCAAGAGAGAAGCTATTCAATATGCTACAGTTATATGGTGTCAATGGGGCATTATATCAAGCAATACTTAGTCTTTATTTGAGTTGTAAGTCAGCAGTTAGAATTGAAGGAAGTACAGGAAGATGGTTTAATGTTAAATCTGATGTGAGACAAGGATGTACATTATCCCCTCTGTGATCCATATCACATTATGAAGGAAAGTGGTATTAAACATATATCAGAATTGGACATGTTAATGTCTGCTCTTTGCTTTATGCGGACGATAATATACTCTAAATAAATCCATTACAAGTCTGCAAGATTCTCTGACTAAATTGAATAACTGTTATAATAGATATGGTATGAAGGTCAGCATTAAAAAAACAAAGACAATGAAAATAGGTAGTATTGTTGAAAATGTCACTGTGTTGTGAACGGGGAACCTGTGAAACAAGTAAAACATTTCAGCTACTTAGGCACAATTTTTAGTGAAGGCGGTAAATTAAATATAGAAATAGAAAACAGAATTAACAAAGCTGGTATGGTAGGCAGCCAATTGAATAAATTCATATGGAATAAGAGAGAAATTAGTCAGAACACTAAATTAGCTGTATACAAGACAGTGTTCAAACCAGTTTTAACTTATGGATCTGACAGCTGGGTCAGAAGTATAATGCTTGACCAAAGACTAGAGACTGCAGATATGAGAGTCCTGAGAAAGATTAGAGGCATGAACAGATGGCATCAATGGCAATATCATATTAAAAGCGAGGATATTAGGGAAGAACTTGACATTTTCAGCATCCAGGAATGCGTTAACAGAGCTCATCTCAGGTGGTATGGTCACTTAAACAGAATGGATGAGGAAAGATTAGCAAAACAAGCATTCTCTGCTAGGTTGGCAGGAAAACGACCCAGAGGAAGATCAAGATATAGGTGGATTGATATGGTACAAAGTGCCTTAGACGATAGAAATATAAGATCTGATAATGTTGGAGTCTTGACAAGTAACAGACTGATTTGGAGGAAAATTGTAGATGGGAAGTTAGTAATGATGTAAATTTTTCACGTAGCACTATCATATTCTGTACACCCCTTTAGGGTACATGTCAGAAATTTGATGGTGATGACATATACAAAATAAGACCTAGTGCATACAAAATACTAAAACACATGAATGTAGATATAAAAGAAAGCAAATATAAATTGTGAAATAGATGTAAAAGAATTCTTGGATTACTTTACAGATCTTTGGACGGATAATACTGGCATCAAAAATAATTACACCAGAAACTTACAAAATACCTTATATGATATGATAACAATTAAAGAATTAAAGGACAACCTAAATAAAAAAAAAAATGGCAAATCAGCAGCAGAGGATGGGATAAACTCTGAACTGTATAAATTTGCTGGAAAAAAATTTCATCAAAGATTACTAAAATTTTTAAATAAAATATATACAAATGGGCAAATACCAATAGAATGGAATACAAGCATAGTAATACCTATATTTAAAAAAGGGGATAAAACAAAACCTGTTAACTACATAGGTATTAGTTTATTGAATACATGCTACAAAATATATAGCAGAATACTTAATGAAAAACTAAAAATATACAGTGAAAAAAATTTTATTAGAATGTCAAAATGGATTTAGAAATGGACGCTCTACAATGGATGCAGCTTTCAGTTTAAAACTACTTATAGAAAAAAGAAGAGAATTTAATTTGGAAACTCATCTTTTGTTTATAGATTACAAAAAAGTATTTGTCAAAGTAAAAAGATATATACTGTTTGATATATTACAAAGAATAAATATACTTAATATTTTACTACATGCAATTTTGAATATATAATAAAGATAATGAAATAAAAATGAAAATAAATGAAAAGTTGTCTGAAAAACAATCTATAAACCAAGAAGTAAGACAGGGATGCCCTCTCTCTCCAACACTTTTCAATATTTACGTTAATGAAATATTAATATAGTGGAACACCTTAAACAATCAAGGTATAGAAATTTCCTGGAATAACAAAATAAATATGCTATTATTTGCAGATGATCAGGTAATAATATCAGATAAGGAAGATAATTTACAAAGAGCAATATATAATTTAAGCATTATAGTAGAACAGTTTGGAATGAAAATTTCCATAGATAAAACTAAAACAATGGCATTTTGTGGACAAACTCCAATCAGAAGCAAAATAGTTATTAAACTATTTTGCTTCTGATTGGCCTTATAATAGAACAGATAAATTCTTTCAGTTATCTTGGATGTGAAATATCATATGAAGAAGAAAAAGACATAAAATTAAAAACTTCAAAATATTTACAGATTATAGGCCTGATAAATAGAACACTCAACCCAAATATAGTACAAAAAGAAACACACTTGAAAATATACATTACTTTAGCAGTGCCCATATTATTATATGGCAGTGAAATTTGGGCAATAAACAAAGAATAAAAACAAGTGAAATGAGATTTATGAGAAGAACTGCAAAATACACATTATTAGATCAAAAAAGGAATGAAGACATTTTAAAAGAACTAAAAACAAAATCAATAGAAGAATAACTAAACAATTATAAACAAAAATGGATTGAATATATAAACTGAATGGCCAACATCCGACATCCTCAACAAATACTAAAATATAAGCCAATTGGAAAGAGAAGGGTAGACCTCAAAAAAGGATATTGGATGGTTAATGAGACCGGAACAGACCAATATGGTCTATACCTATATTTAGTGTTATGATGATGATGATGATGATAATTCAGATTTGGTAATAATTATTTTCTTTGCAATAAATTTGAATTACAAATCATTCAACCCATTTTCTTTGATTATTCTAATTTTTTGATCCGGAGGTGTGTGTGTGTGTTTATTTTTATTTTTTTTTTTCATGCGAAGAGGTTTATGATATTGAATATTTCACAAGGAGGAGAGGCAAATATTATTGAAATCTAATTTTTCCATCCTTTTTCCATGAGGAATTTGATTATTCGTAATAATTAACTGCCAACATTATCTAACATACAAATTTATTCTTACGTATGAAAACTCATACCACATCTGAATTTTTACAAATAAAAAATGGGGGGGGGGGATAAGAGTTCAGACAAGCAACATGACCAACATCTGACTCATGAGATGTTACTGTCATGCAAATTACCTGTGTAGCTGTGATTCTATACATACACAATCACATAAGAAGAATATATATATATATATATAAAAGCTCAGATGGTAGAAAAGAGAGGTCATTTGCAAAGAAGAAGGGATGAGTACAGCTGAAAGAATATTATGAGTATGCAAGATAGCAGAGTGCAGCAAATGCATAAGGATATCACAGCTGCCATGGAATGAGAAAAGGAGTGGAGAAAATAAAGTAGACCAGCTTAGACATGGACTCCAGAATGATGATTCATTGTGTAGAATATATGGAGACAAGAACATACGTGTTGGGGGTAATTACTTTGCTTCTAATTATGAAAATAACACTCGTCGTTTCAATCACTGTGTTGGTCATCATCAGGATAACATACATATGCACAGGACACAAACTACATGACACGACAAAAGTAAGATAAATCTGAATGCTTTGTTAATCATTTACCCTAGCCTGACCTTTGGGTTAAAAAAAAAAAGAAAAAATAATAATAATAAAAAAAAAAAAAGAATTATGCACAAATATAAATTAACAAAATAAAATAAATTTTTTATTCATATAAGTATAATATACAGATAAAAAATCTAAATAAATAAAAATAAAAAAGTTTTATAGTGGAATTACATTAAACACATCTCTACAGTCCTCTTATATTAAGATTTTCTTTTGTTGGGGTTCTGTCATCGTGTTCTGGGTGTTATATAGGTTAGGTTGGGTGGGTCCTCCAGATTCCAGTCCTCCATAGGATGGGTCCTCCAGATTCTTGGAATTACTAATTCATCATTCTTGTTGAGATTCAGATGGTGTTTCAGCATCTCACAAGCTTCTTTGAACTTTCTTTCAAACCAGGCTTTGGTGTGGTGTAGGGACAACTGTTCCAGTTGATTCTGTGACATGTTTGAAGTGCATGGTCTGACAGAGTAAGGGCAAGGCTGTGAAGTCTACAAAGGCAAAAGTCATATATGACTTCTGGTAATCAGAGTGCTTTGGGAGTAAATATGTCTGATCATGTCTGAGCATAAGATTCCCGAGAATCCATGAAAGCCAACAAACTGTAGAACAGTGTATGCTGTTCCAGTGGAAGATATATGTTCTTGAAATGGAAGTGTTGTCAACTTAGCTGTAATTGAGGTCCTTCTAGAGACTGTTAATAGCGGATGGATGGATGCTTCCACCAAGAAGAAGAAATGACCTCGCCATCACAATATGGCTTAGCATAATTTCTTGATGTGCCTTATATGTTAAGAGAAGTAAGCTGATGTGCTGTTATATTAAGAAGAAAGGCAGAAATGCTACATTAGTGCATGACAGTGCTAAACTTTGATGTTTAAATGTTAATGAGATCTTGCATAGTGAAACGTGGATTATGTTGATTGAATATGTTGTGTTATAAACTCAGTGGTAAAAGAAACTTAACAGGATTCAAGGACTCTGTACCCCTATTCCACTTTAAAATTGCAGGAAATCACTTCCTCACAGAAAACGGCCAATTCCACCCACAGAAAATAGTCCTTTCTTAAGAGGCAACTAAAATATTGTTTGGACAAAGAATTATGAGCAAGAAAAATCCAACTTTGATCGGGCTAAACTCTTTTAACAATGGTTTTGTAAGTGTTGCAGATTCAGCATTTGCCACTTTACCAATGGCAGTCATGCCTTCTGTTCCTCACAAAAGTAATTGGGTGCAACTTGTTTCCATCTATATTTCCACCTTATTCTTCCTCAATTAGTAATATTACAACCTCACCTAAAGGTAAAACTGATCTCCTGGCATCATTCTTCTCATCCACTTCCTGCTTATATAGATGACCAAGGCAACTCAGCTCCTCCTTGATCTGGAACATTGCATTGCATGCTTCTTTATAGTCTTCTGCCAGAAAGCATCAGAAGAATTTTTGACAACCTGGATACTAAAAAGGCTTCTGGTCATGATAGAATCTCACCAATTATGTTTAAGAGATGGGCTCCTGAACTAATACCTGTTCTTTATCATCTGTACGCTATGTTATACTGGCATTCATTCCCACTGCATTAAAGCAAGAGCTCATATTCTGTCTCTTCCAAAAAAAAAAAAAAAAAAAATAAGTGTCTGGCATATCAATCCATTGCTCTCATCTCAGTATTGTAATAATGGAGAGAGAAGGTCATTAATAGTCTGCTTCTTTGATACCTGGAGAACTGTCAACTAATCTATGACTACAAGTATAAATTTTTACAATCAAGATCCACAGCAGATTTCCTGACCTATATCATCTGTCTCTGGATGTGAGCCATGGAAAGGTTTGGAGAAATGTGTACTGTTGATATTTCCAAGCATTTGATAGGGTGTTGCATCAGGGGCTTCTCAACAAATTGCCATCTTATGGTTTGCCTTTCTTCCTTTGTAATTGGGTTGCTAGTTTTTTCTCAGGTCATTCAATGCATATAATGATGGAAGGTCTTTTCTTTTCATATTTTCTTGTTGATCCGAGTATTCCTCAGCACTGTTATTTCATTTTACTCACCAAAACATCATATGCATAAAGGACTTGTTCTCACCAACCTCAAATCCTGTTCACAGTTTCTGATGATAGTGCTCTCTACTTATCCTACTTATGTGACAAAACATCTCAAGCTTTGAGGTCATCTACAATCTTAAACACAGATTTCCACAATATCCTACAATGGGATAATAACAACCTAATTACCTTCAGTTGCTTTCAAAACAATATTTTTCTTGTTATTTGCAATAAACTTTTTCCTTTTCCTTTGATGCTCAACAGTCAGGATGAGATATCTCTTCTTAGACTTACTCTTACCCCTAGTGTTTTCTGACATAATCACATCACCTCTGTATTATCGTCTTCAGCTTTCAAAAAAAAAAAAAAAAAAAAAAACCTTGATATCATTTTTCACTCAAGAAGATACTTTTCTTTTGTTCATTTGCTTGCTTTGTACAAATCTCAAATATTCCCAACCTTGGAATACTGCTCTTGCATTTGGATTGGTGCACTGGATACCTCTCTAAGAATTCTTGATGCTGTTCAAAAGAGGGCATTTTAGTTAATTGATGATTCCACGCTTATAGAGACAATGCAGAAATTGACCTACTGTGAGACAGTGGCTATTCTACACATATTTCCATGTGCTGTTAATAGAACTAACATCCATTATGCATCTGCAAAACCTATAGGAACATGAGTAACAGCTTCCTCCAACATCCTTTTACAGCTGAACTGCCGATTCACTGAACTGGCTGCTCTCGGTTTTCTTTTATTTCATCTGGGGAACAGTCTTCCCCATGAAGTACTCCCCAAGGACCTATGATCTTCAGCTCTTTTAGAAGAATATCAACAGATAATAGATTACTTTGCTCTTGATCCCAGCCCACACACATGACATTTCTTTGCTATAAATTTTGCAGCTCCCTCATGTGCAGGAGTGATATTAAAAAAAAAAATAAATAAATAAAAATAAAAATAAATTGAAAATGATAGGTTTGTGAATATCAGCTGTAATATCCTTCTAAAATGCAGCTTATATCTCAGTTGTGAAATTCATTGTTGCATTCTCACTTTTGAGTTGTCAGTTACAATGAAGATGACTAAATTTCATATTGAAATATCTTTGTCTATATGATACATACAGATCTAATGTAAAATTAGGTCTGTGTGCATCAGTATTATGAAAAAATTGGCATTAAACTTTATCTCTTCAAAATCAGAGACACAACTCAGCTCTTTATGCAGATGTTGTTATAGTCTTAAATAAGTGTAGCACAGGTCTTCAGGATTCTGACTAAATTAATAATGGCTGTTATAAATTTGGTATGCAAATCAGCAATAAAAAGACAAAACCTCTGAAACTAGGGGAAAACATCTTTTGCATTCTCAATGGATAACTTGTAAAACAGCTAAAATGTTTCAGCTATTTACCTATTTCTTCTTCCTCCTCCCATTACAAATCTAGGCTAGAGGGCCTATTTCAGTCTCAGATCAGCGTTTTATTGTGTCTGAATATATGAATTCCTTTTTTGTTGGCTAACCTCCATTCTTTGATTATCTCATTCATATATATTTCAAATAATATTAAAGAAAGGTGAGATCTTTCTGAGCAATAAATACAAAATGTTATATTCAGGCAATGACAATCAAGGAAAAGAAGGAGTAGCCATAGTATTCAACACAAAATACGAGGCTAATCTTCTTGAATGGCAGTCAGTCTCAAGTAGAGTAATGTGGGCAAATATGAGAATGGGGAACTGGACAATGAGACTTATTTGTGCCTATGGTCCCACAGAAGGTTCTGCTAAGGTAGAAGTGGAGGAATTTTTTGAGGCTTTAGAAAAAGCAACTGACACAATGAAAAATGAAAAGTTGGTCCTTGTTGGAGATCTAAATAGCTGAGTAGGAAATGACTGTGAGACATACAAAAATATTTTGGGAAAATTTGGAGAAAAGAGCAAAGCTAATAATAATGGCAAATATCTATTGGATTTCTGCTCAGGACATGGACTGGTTATTACTAACACCATGTTCCAACATAAAAATGTGCACAAATTCACATGGAGAGAAGAGGCTAGGAATAAGAAAAGTCTCATTGACTATGTTATTGTTGATAGTGATGTTTTCTCCCTGGTGCAGGACACTAGAGTGTACAGAGGATTTGAAATTGGAAGTGATCACTATTTAGTCTTGAGCATGATAAAATTGAATTTCATATTGAAAAGAATAACATGTAAGAAAGTTTTAAAGCGAATAAAAGTTGAGCAGCTCTCAGATGTGAACTGTAGACTAAAATACACAAAGATTATTGAAGAAAAAATGAAAGAGTTTGAGAACAGGAATCAAACCTTGGAGATTCAGTGGCAAACTCTGAAGAAAACATTGATTGATTCTGCCAGAGAGGCATGTGGTGAGGTTATCTGTAAGGATAAAAAAATCAGAACTCCCTGGTGGACACAGGAAGTTAAAGAGGCAGTGAAGGAAAAGAAGAAAGCATACCAAAAGTTCCTGTCAAATAAGTCAGCTTGTGCTCTTAGAGAATATAGAGACAAATGCAAGAATGCTAAACACTGTGTAAAACTAGCTAAACAAAAGTCATGGGAGGACTTTGGCAAGAATATAGAAAATAAATATCAAGAAGGTGGCAAAATATTCTGGAGGTTGTTGAAGAAGCTTAAGAATGGAGGAAAGAGTGCTGTAAAAGGAATTAGAGATGATAAAGGTGACATGAAAACGGAAGAAAAAGATATCCTTGAAGTATGGAGTAATTACTTTGAAAAACTGCTAAATGAAACAAGCAGTGATGACAGCACAGTGGTAAAAAACACTGACCAGGCATGCAGTCAGGAATACATATCCATACTAGAAGTAGAAAAAGCCATCAAAGGCTTGAAATGTGGAAAGGCAGCAGGAGTAGATGATATTCGACCAGAAATGCTGAAGTATGGTGGTATAAGAGTCTTACAGTGGCTGCACTGCATAGTTCAGAAAGCCTGGACAGAGGGACGAATTCCCGATGATTGGAGTAGAGCTCTCATAGTACCCATATATAAAAAGGGAAATAAAACTGCATGTGAGAATTACAGAGGTATTTCCCTACTGAGTGTTCCTGGCAAGATCTATGAAGTATACTTGAGAAACGGTTGAGAAGAATTGTGGAAGAAAAGCTTGGTGAAGAACAAGCTGGATTCAGGCCAAATAGAGGCTGTCAGGATCAGATCTTCACTGTACGACAAATAGTCAAGAAAGCATGGGAATATAACAAAGATCTGTATTTAAGTTTTGTCGATCTGGAAAAGGCATATGACAAGGTGCCAAGAGAGAAGCTATTCAATACGCTTCAGTTATATGATGTCAATGGGGCATTATATCAAGCAATACTTAGTCTTTATTTGAGTTGTAAGTCAGCAGTTAGAATTGAAGGAAGTACAGGAAGATGGTTTAATGTTAAATCTGGTGTGAGACAAGGATGTACATTATCCCCTCTGTTATTCATTATCTATATGGATCACATTATGAAGGAAAGTGGTATTAAACCTGATATCAAAATTGGAGATGTTAATGTCAGCTCTTTGCTTTATGCGGATGATGTTATACTTCTAAATAAATCTGCTACAAGTCTGCAAGATTCTCTGACTAAATTGAATAGCTGTTGTAATAGATATGGTATGAAGGTCAGCAATAAAAAGACAAAGACAATGAAAATAGGCAGAATCATTGAAAATGTCAACTGTGTTGTGAATGGAGAACCTGTGGAACAAGTAAAACATTTCAGCTATTTAGGCACGATTTTTACTGAAGATGGTAAATTAAATATAGAAATAGACAACAGAATCAGCAAAGCTGGTATGGTGGGAAGTCAATTGAATAAATTCATATGGAATAAGAGAGAAATCAGTCGGAACACTAAATTAGCTGTGTACAAGACAGTGTTCAAACCAGTTTTAACTTATGGATCTGAGAGCTGGGTCAGAAGTAAAACACTTGACCAAAGACTAGAGACCATGGATATGAGAGTCCTGAGAAAGATTATAGGCATGAACAGATGGCATCAATGGCAATATCATATTAAAAACGAGGATATTAGGAAAGAACTTGACATCGTTAGCATCCAGGAATGCGTTAGCAGAGCTAATCTCAGGTGGTATGGTCACTTAAACAGAATGGGCGGGGAAAGATTAGCAAAACATGTGTTCTCTGCCAGGTTGGCAGCAAAACGACCCAGAGGAAGACCAAGATATAGGTGGATTGATACGGTACAAAATGCTTTAGACGATAGAAATATAAGATCTGATAATGTTGGAGTCTTGACAAGTAACAGACTGATTTGGAGAAAAATTGTAGATAGGAAATTAAAAATGATGTAATTTTTTTCATGTAGTACTATCATATCCTGTACACCCCTTGAGGGTAAATGGCAGGAATTTGATGATGATGATGATGATGATTAAAGAAAGGAGGCACATCCTTGTTTAAGACCTCCTGTTACTTATACTCTTTTAGTTCTGTTCTCACCTTTTTTTATGCTTATTATTATTTTCTCGTATAGATTTTCAAACTTCACCAACAATCACCTTCTTTCACTAACTGCAGGCAGCTAATGTATGACACACAATTTTATGTATATCAGTTAACATAAATTTATTTATTTATCTTGTAATGGTTTTTCAGTGTTTAATCAACTTAGTGATCCATATATTTATAGATTTTGATGTCTTAACCCTGAAGAAGCCACCAGTTCTGTTTGAGGTAGTGAAACTATTAGGTATATTTTACCTAATGACTAATAAATTCCTGTTGTTTTTTTAATGTTTTAGTCATATAGCTGTTTCCATTTAAATTTTTTCGGGTGATGCTAGCAATGAACAAGGTAAACAAAGTTCCACCAAACTGTATGTATTTTGGAAGGTGGGACTCTACCATGATCAATGCCTGATGCTCAATTTTCCACAGGGAATTATATACGGTTCATAAGATGAAAAAGAATGACTGCATGAAGTGAATTGAGAATTAGAAGAGCATATGCTTTTATTTTTCTATTTATTTTTATTAATGTTTTTTTATTTTATTTTTATTTTTGCTGCCTAATGTGAGCTTATTTTATTTATAAAACACCTGAAAGTGCTTCTTTCAATAATAAATGAAGCACTTTCATGTGTTTTATAAATTCATATATTTTTAATACAAGTTAAAACTTGCATTAAAACTTTTGTTCACATTATAGTTTTAGTATTATTTGGTGTTGATTATATCAAAAGCTTTTTATAAATCACATCAAGTGTTTTTCCCTCCAGGATACATGAAGATCTTTACTGCTTCTCACCTTGCAGCAGGCTACATAATAGAGTTGCCTATGTGAGAAACAGCAAGATCTTAATCCAATGCCTGCCTTTTAGAATATTAATAGACTTGTTAATAGTCATTCCAAAACATCTGCTGACTAGAAACTTAAGTCTTTTGTTATTTATTTATTTGTTTTCTTGTGTTAAATATCTTCCTGAAAATGCTGTCAGCCATTCAGATAGCAAAACATGTTGGCGAAGCATTCAGTTTTAATGAATAAATGAAATAAAGTTCATGAATCAAACCTTGTTAATTATTAAACCACTATGCTTTCAACTTTATTTATATAGATAAAAATCAGGCAGTAACAAACTGTGCACAAATTTTATCCTTTTCATAATCAGTTAAACTGTTTGTACTAAATCGGGTAATTTCATTCATATTATCAACAGAAAAAAAAGTTCCCCAGTGTAATTAGATGTGGGCTTATTCTTTAAAACAAAGGGATTAACTAGTTTTATGATTCATGCACAAAGAGAAGATTAGTTTAATAAACAATGCATAAGACCTTACTGTTTTTAGCAACCACGTCAAATTTAAAAATACAATAGAACATTAAATTCAGAATAATGGTTTTGTGTAATTTAGAAAAACTGTGCAAATAGTTCTGCATAGTTTTCTATATACTGCTTTTATATTCTTTTAAATTTGTGAACAAAGATGAAATCATATTGTTACCAATCATGACAAGGATGCTTAATATGTTAATATTCCATTTCTGTCTCATTTAACTTGAAGTAGTATTTTTATTAATTCAACTGTTATTTCATTTCTAGTACCTGAGAAATTTGGATCCAAATTCAGCGTACTATGATCCAAAAACTAGAGCAATGCGAGATAACCCATATAAATCAACCGGCAAAAGTTCTGATGAGTATGTTTTTATAGTTTCTCTTGTTATTAATGTTTTGTTGTTGTTCTGTATTATTAATTCTGTTATAACATGATTCAGATGAACTGAAGCAGGAGACTGAAATGATCTATTTTAATGATTCTTATATTTCAGAAATTGCCCAAATTGCTTAATGTGGAAGGTCATGCCTGTTAATTATTATATCTGTTTATTTATTGACTTTTATTATTTATTGTTATATATATCATTGATTCCAGTTAGGGTGTAGAAAGCTATCACTACAATACAAGTATCAATGTAGATGTGCATCTGAAGCTGCATGGATACTTGTATTGTAGTCATAGCTTGTGGAGGTGGAATCTAACAAGAGGGGAACATAGTGTGGTGCTGTTACAGACCTAGTGGATTTGCTAGTGACAATGAAATGAATCATGAAATCAACCTGATGCTGAATGAGTAATCTCCATGGGCGACTTTAATTATAGTATTTTTTAGTATTAGTATTACTTCCAAGCCTCCATGGAATCCAAAGACTCATCATGGGAGGTCGAATACTCACAGACCACATTAACTATCATACCTTGTTTTGAACACATTCAGTGTTGTAGCCCTCACTACTGGCAATGCATTCCACTCGCTCACCACATACCAAGCAAAAAAATGTCTTTTTCGCCTCTTTGCTCACATGACCCTTGTATAACCTCCAGGGATGATTTCTAGTTTTTGCATCACCCATTATCCTATGCAATAATTCCCCTGTATCTATTTGGTGTTTAACTCCCTCGCCCTCCTATCTGCCAAGCTTTGAAGCCCACATTTTCTCAATCCATCCTCATGCTCAATAGAGTCCTGAGACAGTCTTAGTTATTCGCCTCTGCACTCTCTCCAATGTTTCCTTATTACTGATATAGCCAGGTGACTAGATCTGGGCACAGAAATCCAAATGAGGCCTGATTAGTACCTTAGACAGTGGAACGATCACTTTCTTATCCATACATGTGAGTGTTCTCAATATAGCAGCGATTTTTTGGGTATCCCTTACAACTTTTGCACTGTGTCCCCTCCCCCCTCCCACCTATCTATCAAGACACCCAAATCCCTTGCTTCCTCCATGTCCTGAAGCAGAGTTACTCCTATGTGGTAAACCTCATTCCATCTTCTTCTCTGGCCAGAATGTATAACTTTACACTTAGCAACATTGAAATGACATTCCCATTCTTCGACCCAAAGCACCAATCTGTGTTTAAATCCTCTTTTAATAACGACATATCAGAATTTCCTGACATTACTCTTCCTAATTAGCCATCATCTGCAAACAACTGAATATATCCTTTCACGCTGTAAACTATACCATTGATATATAAGTTAAACAGCAGTGGTCCCAGAACAGGACCTGTGGCAACCTATTTTTCATCTTCCTTTCTTGAGACACTGTACTCCATACACAACTCACTGGCTCCTGTTAATCAACCAACCATGTAACCAAGCTACCAAATGACTATCCAATCCCATCATGCTCAGTTTCATTAGTAGTTTATAGTGTAGTACTCGATCAAATGCTTTAGCAAAATCGAAATAAATCACTGTATAAGCATCTCTCCCATCCAGTATGCTAGTCACCCTATTATAAAATGTAACCCAGTTACTAAAGCATGATGCCCCCCCTCCCAAAAAAAAAAAACCCTTGCTGCTCTCTCAAAAGCTTTCTATTCTCATCAATCCATGTCTCTACCCAGCTTCTCTAATACCTTCACCACCACACTTGATATACACACTGGCCTATAGTTTGACACTACTGACTTGGATTCTCTCTTATGCATTGGCACTATTTTTCCTTCTTTCCACTCTTCTGAGACTGTTCCTGTTGCCAGACTTCTGTTGAACAACCAGGTCAAGGGTACAGCCAGCTCTTTTGCATTCCCTTAATATACGTGGTAATATCCCATCCAGTTCTACAGCCTTATTAACATCAAAGTTATTTAAAATTCTAAACACTTCCCATTCTTGAACTGTCAGTTGTCTGTCTTACTTCCCCCCCCCCCCCACACACACACATGAAATACACTAACAAAATACTCATTAAACATTGTTGCCATGTCTTAAGCAGAAGTGACTCTTGTTCCATCTGCAGCAACAAAGTCAGCTTTCCATATTCACCTTTCTTCTACTAGCAACGTAACTATAGAATTCTCTAGGGTTTTTCTTTTCTGCTTCAGCTAATCTCTTTTCATATGCCAATTTCTCATTCTTTACTACACTTGTCACCTTCCTAGTTGCTCCTTATACTCATGCTGCTGATGGTGCCCAGTTCTTTATATATACTCCATAACATTCTCTTTCTCAGAGGTTCCTGCACAATTCCATGATTCATCCATTTCACCCATACTTTATTTATCCTCCGAATCTTAGGAATACAATATAATATTGCCATAAGTAATTTATTCTGGACCAAATCCTGGGCAAAAACCAGGCACCAATTTCTCTCTCTTTCAGCTGATTGAACCACTGCACATCATTAATTTGTATCCTTAATTTATCATGTCCTGTGCTTTGTAGTTCCACACATACTCTTGTTTCATGAAGCTTGTACTTGGCTAGCCATTCCCCATGTGAAAACCACTTGATCAGTCTCAGCAACTGGTGGCATCTTGGTGACATCTTCTATCATAACTGTATGAGATATTAAATCTAACACTTGAGTATCACATGTTGTTTCAATTATATGCTGCATAAGATAATTGTCCCTGAGTAGCTGAAGAAATTCGACCCCTTACTCACACATGATATTTTCGGCTTCCAGTCAGTACTTCCATAATTAAAGTCACCCATTATTATCATCCTCCTGTCACTCACCAGTCTCATCTGTCTGAACATTTCAGAATCATCTCCCTCTGTATTCCCTGGCCTGTAGTAACATCCTGCTAAATATCTAAAATTTGTGCTAACCTCAGCTTCACACCAAATGGCCTCAAAGTCACTATCATGATTGCTTTCTTCAAGTTCCACCTTGAGAGGACATAACTGTTCTGAAATCATTAGTAATACTCCACCTCCTCTTTTATCCTTTGTCTTTTTGAAAAATGCTATAGCCACCACATCCTATTAATGTTAGCATGTCATCCTCTGTTAACCTTGTCTCATTGACACCAATGATTTGTAGGCTGATAATTGTGTCAAGGCCACAAACTCTGCACCCTTATTTCTGATACTTTTTGCATTGGTGTATAAGCACAGTGGCTTTCCTCTAGTTTCCCCTTTCCTTCCTATAATTCCTTATCCTATCATTCCAGTAATATGACTCTGTTGATTACACTGAGGTCATCCGTATCTTGTCTTCCTTAGTCCAAAATTGTGCTATCTCAAAATTTTGGTATCTTATATTCACTGTCCCACCATCTAGTTCTCATTTCCTTGACTGACTACATGCTCTACTGCTCTCATCAACAATCTACCCAGCTTCACACTTCCACTTTCACTCACCTGCCTTCAAATTTATCCCACACATCAACAAACTCAAGGTCTCTTGCACATTCTAGTTATCATGCTCTTTGTGATCATTGCTCTTCCCCTCAGCTCTTCACTATCATACCTTTGTAATACACACACACACACACACACACACACACACACACACACACACACACACACACACACAAATTCTGCCTCTCACACTGTTTCGCTTCACTGTCTCTAGCAACGAAGCAAAAGAGTGTGAGAGGCTGTGGAGAAGAACTGACTGTGCTGATTGGAACAAATGAATCATTCATACTTCCTCACAGTTCATTTGATCCAATCAGCACAGTCAGTTCCTCTCCACAGCCTCAGTCACACTTCCTATTGTTGCTCAATTCAGACATATTCTTGACATCTGCTACATTTTACATCGTTCACTCTAGAATCCCCATACAGAACTACTTTCCACCATTCCACTGCAATCATTCATCTCTGACTTATCTACCACCTTTCTTCTTACACCTCCAACTACTAATCTCTTCTCTAATTGTCCTATCATTTTCCACACGCCTTAATTCATTCCTCAACATTACCAATTATTTTCTAATATCCTCACTTATGGAATGACTTTTAATGGGATTATATTGATCAAGTGCATATAATAAACAACTATGTTATACCAACTAGTTTCACCAACTAAGGCTGCTGGCATCTTCAGGGTACATAACTGATGTAAGGCACTAAAAAGTAAAAAACTGTTACAAACTATAATCCACCGATTCCAATTCTATTAAACAAAGAACAGAGCGCATACAATACATGCATAGAGAGTGCATGATCTCACTTGTTGTTATTTAGAAATGTACTATAGTCATCATCATCATCATCAAATTCCTGCCATGTACCCTCAAGGGGTGTACAGGATATGACAGTACTACATGAAAAAATTACATCATTACTAACTTCCTATCTACAATTTTCCTCCAAAGCAGTCTGTTACTTGTCAAGACTCCAACGTTATCAGATCTTATATTTCTATCGTCCAAGGCACTTTGTACCGTATCAATCCACCTATATCTTGGTCTTCCTCTGGGTCGTTTTCCTGCCAACCTGGCAGAGAACACTTGTTTTGCTAATATTTCCTCTCCCATTCTATTTAAGTGACCATACCACCTGAGATTAGCTCTGCTAACGCATTCCTGGATGCTGACAATGTCAAGTTCTTTCCTAATATCCTCATTTTTAATATGATATTGTCATTGATGCCATTTTTCACGCCTCTAATCTTTCTCAGGACTCTCATATCTGTGGTCTCTATTCTTTGGTCAAGTGTTTTACTTCTGACCCAGCTCTCAGATCCATAAGTTAAAACTGGTTTGAACACTGTCTTATACAGCTAATTTAGTGTTCCGACTAATTTCTTTCTTATTCCATATGAATTTATTCAATTGACTTCCCACCATACCAGCTTTACTGATTCTATTGTCTATTTCTATATTTAATTTACCATCTTCAGTAAAAATCGTGCCTAAGTAGCTGAAATGTTTTACTTGTTCCACAGGTTCTCCATTCACAACACAGTTGACATTTTCAATGATTTTGCCTATTTTCATTGTCTTTGTCTTTTTATTGCTGACCTTCATACCATATCTATTACAACAGCTATTCAATTTAGTCAGAGAATCTTGCAGACTTGTAGCAGATTTATTTAGAAGTACAGTATAACATCATCTGCATAAAGCAAAGAGCTGACATTAACATCTCCAATTTTGATATCAGGTTTAATACCACATTCCTTCATAATGTGATCCATATAGATAATGAATAACAGAGGGGATAATGTACATCCTTGTATCACACCAGATTTAACATTAAACCATCTTCCTGTACTTCCTTCAATTCTAACTGCTGACTTACAACCCCAATAAAGACTAAGTATTGCTTCATATAATGCCCCATTGACACCATATAACTGCAGCATATTGAATAGCTTCTCTCTTGGCACCTTGTCATATGCCTTTTCCAAATCGACAACACTTAAATACAGATCGTTGTTATATTCCCATGCTTTCTCGACTATTTGTAGTAAAGTGAAGATCTGATCCTGACAGCCTCTATTTGGCCTGAATCCAGCTTGTTCTTCACCAAGCTTTGCTTCCACAATTCTTCTCAACCGTTTCTCAAGTATACTTGCATAGATCTTGCCAGGAACACTCAGTAGGGAAATACGTCTGTAATTCTCACATGCAGTTTTATTTCCCTTTTTATATATGGGTACTATGAGAGCTCTACTCCAATCATCGGGAATTTATCCCTCTGTCCAGGCTTTCTGAACTATGCAGTGCAGCCACTGTAAGACTTTTATACCACCATACTTCAGCATTTCTGGTCGAATATCATCTACTCCTGCTGCCTTTCCACATTTCAAGCTTTTTCTACTTCAAGTATGGATATGTATTCCTGACTGCATGCCTGGTCAGTGTTTTTTATCACTGTGCTGTCATCACTGCTTGTTTCATTTAGCAGTTTTTCAAAGTAATTACTCCATACTTCAAGGATATCTTTTTCTCCTGTTTTCATGTCACCTTTATCATCTCTAACTCTTTTTACAGCACTCTTTCCTCCATTCCTAAGCTTCTTCAACAACCTCCAGAATATTTTGCCACCTTCTTGATATTTATTTTCTATATTCTTGCCAAAGTTCTCCCATGACTTTTGTTTAGCTAGTTTTACACAGTGTTTAGCTTTCTTATATTTGTCTCTGTATTCTGTAAGAGTAAAAGCTGACTTATTTGCCAGGAACTTTTGATATGCTTTCTTCTTTTCCTTCACTGCCTCTTTAACTTCCTGTGTCCACCAGGGAGTTCTGATTTTTTTATCCTTACACACAACCTCACCACATGCCTCTCTGGCAGAATCAAGCAATGTTTTCTTCAGTTTGCCACTGAATCTCCAAGGTTTGATTCCTTTTCTCAAACTCTTTCATTTTCTTTTCAATAATCTTTCTGTATTTTAGTCTACAGTTCACATCTGAGAGCTGCTCAACTTTTATTCGCTTTAAAACTTTCTTACATGTTATTCTTTTCAATATGAAATTCAGTTTTATTCTGTTCAAGACTAAATAGTGATCACTTCCAATTTCAAATCCTCTGTACACTCTGGTGTGCTGCACCAGGGAGAAAACATCACTATCAACAATAACATAGTCAATGAGACTTTTCTTATTCCTAGCCTCTTCTCTCCATGTAAATTTGTGCACATCTTTATGTTGGAACATGGTGTTAGTAATAACCAGTCCATGTCCTGAGCAGAAATCCAACAGATATTTGCCATTATTATTAGCTTTGCTCTTTTCTCCAAATTTTCCCAAAATATTTTTGTATGTCTCACAATCATTTCCTACTCTGCTATTTAGATCCCTAACAAGGACCAACTTTTCCTTTTTCATTGTGTCAGTTGCTTTTTCTAAAGCCTCAAAAAATTCCTCCACTTCTACCTTAGTAGAACCTTCTGTGGGACCATAGGCACAAATAAGTCTCATTGTCCAGTTCCCCATTCTCATATTTGCCCACATTACTCTACTTGAGACTGACTGCCATTCACGAAGATTAGCCTCATATTTTGTGTTGAATACTATAGCTACTCCTTCTTTTCCTTGATTGTCATTGCCTGAATATAACATTTTGTATTTATTGCTCAGAAAGGTCTCACCAGTTTTGGTCTTTTTTGTTTCAGTCACCCCTATTATGTCGATCTGGTACTTATCTAATTCCTCAGCTAGCTCCATTTCTTTGCCATTCAGGCTTCTTACGTTGATAGTACCGATCTTTAACTCTGGTGATGTTGAGTTGGGGTTTGTTTTCAGATTTGTTCCAGTAGCTGACTTTTCGCTGTTCGCCCTGGTTCCCTGGCGAAAACAATGGGGGTTTGATCGGCGACGCCCCAGCCGGCATGAAATTTTGTCATGTTGTACCATCACTTTTTATTTTGGTTTAACCAATAAGAATACAATTTGTTCGGCTAAATCCCAAATTGCCAGCCCATCCTCGTTCGTTCAGTATCCAAGATACCCAACAGGGTGCACCACGAGAAGGTGAGGATTGGAAATTAGGTCAGAAGCCCTGGTCGGTTCTCCGCATTCCTTTAAAGGCTATGTGGAGGTCTCCTCTCAGTTATACAGCTTTGACCCTTAAGCACCCCATGTACTATAGTTGGCACTGTAATTCAGTTTTGGCGAGTTGAGAGATCTAATAAGGGTCATCCAGATCATGGGTATGATTAGTCCTTGGTTCCTGTTAAGGTTTTGTATATAGCGAGCAACTGTTGTGGCCTCTTTAAAAATTCAGAAGCGGAAGTCCGTGCTTCTATCCCACTCTATGGTATGGTTCGTTCTTGAGAAATGAAAAGCCAACCCCGATTTTTCTTCTCTGTTATTATTGATGTCACCTGTGTGTTCTTTTTGCCTAATTTCAAGGCTCCTTGAAGTTTGGTCGATGTAATTCAAACTGCAAGAGCAGGGTATGTTATAAACTCCAGCATATTTGGAGAAAGGATGGCTATCTTTTGGAGATCTTAAGAATTGTCTAATCGTTTCTGTAGGTTTAAAGGCCACTCTTATTTTATGTGGTCTAAGGAGCCTTGCAATCTTATTGGAAACTGTCCCTAAGTATGGGATGACGATGGTAGAAATATAACGTATATCATCTTGTTGTCTTTGTCGGGGGTTCAGAGAAAAGTATCTTGTGGACAAGTGTTCGAGGAAATCCATTCATGGTAAGGTTGGTAGATATCAGGGATAGCTCTTCCTGGAGGTCTTGTTGATCTGATGTAATACTACACATGGTGAACTGGTCTATAGACTTAAAACGAAGATTGAAATCCATGCATCCACTAACACCAAGACTATATGCTGCTCCTAAGGTACACAAAAATTGTATTCCATTTTTGTGTATCTTGATAGTTCCAAGAAGAACTATCCCTGATATCTACCAACCTTACCATGAATGAATTTCCTCGTCCACAAGATACTTTTCTCTGAACCCCGACAAAGACAACGAGATGATATACGTTATGTTTCTACCATCGTCATCCCATACTTAGGGACAGTTTCCAATAAGATTGCAAGATTCCTTAGACCACATAAAATAAGAGTGGCCTTTAAACCTACAGAAACAATTAGACAATTCTTAAGATCTCCAAAAGATAGCCATCCTTTCTCCAAATATGCTGGAGTTTACAACATACCCTGCTCGTGCGGGTTGAATTACATCGGCCAAACTTCAAGGAGCCTTGAAATTAGGCAAAAAAGAACACACAGGTAACGTCAATAATAACAGAGAAGAAAAATCGGGGTTAGCTTTTCATTTCTCAAGAACGAACGAATGGAAGGAGGACTTCCGCTCCCGAATTTTTAAAGAGGCCACAACAGTTGCCCGCTGTATACAAAACCTTAACAGGAACCAAGGACTAATCTTACCCGTGATCTGGAAGACCCTTATTAGCTCTCTCAACTCGCCAGAACTGAATTACAGTGCCAACTATTATGTTCCTAAATATCAACACGTGAGATCATGCACGCTCTATACATGTATTGTATGCGCTCTGTTCTTTGTTTAATATAATTGGAATCGGTGGATTATAGTTTGTAACAGTTTTTTTACTTTTTAGTGCCTTACATCAGTTATGTACCCTGAAGATGCCAACAGCCTTAGTTGGTGAAACTAGTTGGTATAACATAGTTATTTATTATATGCACTTGATCAATATAATCTCATTAAAAGTCATTCCAGAGCTTTTTGGTCAAGAAAATTAAACGTTTTTTAACATCCTCACTTATGTTCACATCATTTGTGCTATCTTCTTTACCATTCCTGATTTGTTTTTTTTTTTATTATTCTGCAAATGATTTTGCATCCCTTATACTGACTACACACAATTAATAAAATCAAAGTTAATTGCACAATGGCAATACTCATTGCAGAATGCACTGGCAAACAAATTACATGCGATTAAGCTTGACAGTCTAGTCAACATACGAAGAAAAGAAAGGAAGTTGTTCTTGCTAGACTCTGCATAGGTCACAGTTATCTCACATATTCTTATTTACTGAGGGCTAATGACCCACCTATGTGTTGGAAATGCAACACCTGTCTTACCATTAGTCATATTCTAGTGGAATGTGAGTGCTTCACCAGAAAAATCAAATCAATCATGTCTCTCAATTTAAATAATACAGCATTTAAACTTAGGAATAAGAAATTTATCATGATTGACTGAAATAAACTCAAAATGAAGTTTTATAGTGTGATTTTGCTGTAATTTAGTAATTTATGGCACTCTCACATTGACTAAATCACTCTTTCTTTTAACTGTACTCCATGAACAGCTTAATCAGTAAATAAAAAGTTTTTATTTTTTACTTTTTATTTTTTTTTTAACTTTAGTATCTGTGGGGGAGATAATCATCGTGATTTGCTTATACAATGGTTTAGGATCTGTTCAGCTCATTTCATACCTATTAATTTATTGTCCATCTTTTCTTGCTGTTCTTGTAAAATTAATATTCTCATATTAAGGAAGACTTATGCAACACCTTTTGGTTGGAAAGATCATTCTTCGATTGATTCTTGTCATGATGTGAGGTGACTTAGCCATTCTCATATATT
The DNA here is from genome assembly GCF_054136105.1 of Typopeltis vanoorti. Classification (NCBI taxonomy): domain Eukaryota; kingdom Metazoa; phylum Arthropoda; class Arachnida; order Uropygi; family Thelyphonidae; genus Typopeltis; species Typopeltis vanoorti. The sequence continues at coordinate 68,886,298 of NC_143553.1, read as the reverse complement.
ATACTGGTTCACTAAGCTAACTTACTCACTCAGATGAAGTCCACAGCTCAGTCATATTGGTGATGACCTTTTATTGGAAGGATCTGGAATGCAAAGAACCTTTATAAAGATTTTTTCATCTGAAGGCGAATTAGATTGGTCTTAGATGGCGGTAGCATGGTTTTTTCTTGTGGAAATTTAGGAAATTTAGATTCTATCATTATCCCTTTATAGATTATGCTGGTTTTTTTTTTTATATAAAATTTTTATATATAAATGATTATTATTTTAGAAATATTTCATCTGTTTAACTACAAACAAAGAAACTATTTTTTTTTATTTTGCTTAGTTTAATGAAATACTTTATTTCAATTCATTGGGGAATAATACAAATAAACTAAAAATTAGAAAGCAAGTAATAACAATTAACATCTCTAGTTTTTTTATTTATTCATATGAAGTTTCTTCCCTTTTCTCCCCTGTTCCTATTGGGGTGAGTTGAGCCCCCTCAAGGGGGGTTAAGTATTATGGCTGTAGATCCGTGTGTTCACGGGGCCGGTTTGCCTGCTTGCGGGATGAAAATCCCCAGATAAACTGGGGGAAAACCCTGCTGTCCACGCCCAAGACCGGCTAACTTGGCTATGGCTGAGGAAGATCCTTAAGCTCCTCACGTCATCGACGGGAATCGAACCCAGGACACTCCTTCCCCAGGCATGTGGTTGCAAAACGCATAGCCACTAGGCTAACCGAGTGGACAACATCTCTAGTGAAAAATAATATTTGAACATGTTTAAACAATGGAAAGCATGCATTTGCTATTATCCTGGCTGCTGATTCATAGGTTGCTGTTTGCTATCGGCAGATATAAGTGTAAATTAAAGATGCCAAAAAATTATATTGTTATTTAATCCTGTATTATCCAAGTGTAAGCAAACAAAATTTGCACCTGAAATAATTTCAGGACTGGGCAACTTGTATAAAGAAGCTAATGACTTCATATCACTTGCCTTAGTATTCCATAACACAAAGCACATCTGGTTATGAACATGTATAATGCTATGTGTTATGGGGAGATACCGGTTTTGACCGTTATCGAGGTCTCATCAATGAGAGCTAGACCCAGAAGTGATATCAAGGTTTAAGTAATGCAGAAGTCATATTTCAAGGATTAAACCAAGAATATAATTTTTTATATAACCAAGTTGGAAAACTTCCAACATCTATCTCTAATCGAGAGTATTTTAACAATAAGGTGTGACATGTTTTGGCTACTCATATATGGAAATATGACTTCTGCATTACTTAAACCTTGGTATCGTTTCTGGGTCTGGCTCCCACTGATGAGACCTCAATAAATGGCGAAACCAGTTTGGGTAGTGCCCCTTCCCATAATGCATAGCATTGTACATGTCCATAAGAAGATGTGCTGTGCATTATGGAATACTAAGCAAATAATGTGAAGTCATTAACTTCTTCATATGAGTTGCCCAGTCCTGAAATTACTTATGGTGCAAACTTTGTTTGCTTACACTTGTATGGTATGGTGTCATTGCATTTCAACCAGTTTATTTTATAAAGCAAAATTAGGAAACTTAAATCTTTGGTTTAATAGAACAATGAATTGGAAGGTTCTGCTTCCAGCATTTTTCAGTAGTTTAGTGTAAATCAGTAGTAGTTCTGCAAAATGCTGGCTGCATTCCTAAAATATATTGGAAATGTCAGCAAGCAGCAGAAATAATACAGAATATTGATGAAGTTGTATGAGAAGGGTGCAAAACAAAAATGCAAAAGAAAGATTCCTGTTTCAGATTAGATGCTTGTAGAGAAAGCCATAATGAGAAATGAACTTAAGCATAATATGTAATTATAGTGTAGGATGAGTGAAATATTTTAAAATGTTACACAATAGTCAAAAAGCAAAGATTATTTGAAGAAATGACCAGTGACAGGGATTTGGTGCTGTAGGCAAATTTGCAAAATTAGTAAAAGAAAATTTATAAAATTTTGCAAATTTGCAAAATTAGTAAAAGAAAATTTATAAAGAGCCTGTGTAGCTCAGTGGATGTGGCATTTGCCAACCACGGTGCTCGGCCGCACGAAGGAAGACTTGGTTTCGAGTCTAGTCGGCGACTAGAGGAAATTTTTCTAAGCCTTTTTTCGACCGGTTCCCGAGTTAGTCGATCTCTGGCACGGGCAAGCAGGTTTTCCCTCCCGGAAACTCGGGTTTTTCGTCCTGTAAACTCAAGAAAATCGACTGTAGAACCCACATTATTTCAGACATTAAATATATTGTGTTAGGGTTAGGGACCACGAGATGGCGGCACATTTGAGCCGTCTCTCTTCACTGAGTACCGCTTAATTAGTGATAGCCTTGGGCCATCAATCTCTGATTGGAACCAGTGGAGATTGAACTGCCCACTCAGTCTCCAAAAAGTTAGATAGGGCTAAATGGCCTCGCCTACTCCCTGTGTACGGGAATAAAAAGGCATTAGCTGATTTTTTTTTTTTTTTTGAAAATTTATATCTACTGAGCAGATATATAACATTGACAAAAATTGTTTGTTTTGGAAAATATTACCAACAGTAAATTTGGGTTACAGAAGTGAACCCGACATTTCTGAGGGGAATAAGCTAAGAAAATTTCAAAGGCAGATTTTATCAAATTGTGCAAAGTACACATGAATGATAACCACCAGTTATTGGAAAAAATAGTCTTCCCAGAGCCATAGAATGAAATATATTGGTAAGTTAGTGAAGTGTATGGAAAAAATGCCATGAGTGAAGGAATGATGAGAGGATTGTGTAGGGTATTCAGTGAAAAGAGGACAACGTGTACAATGAAGACCAAACTGGCTGCTCATTATTAATCACTCTAATCTGCTTGACCAGGTGAATGAGAATATTTGCCATTTCTGAGTTGAGTGCACATTTCTCATTCTTTATTACACAAAATCATCAGAGAATGCTCATGGCACAAATTATATGCAAGATGGTTGCCAAAAGATGGGTGCTCACTGATGGTCACAGGAAAAACGTGGTGGTAGCACTGAACTTTTTTTGTACTGGTATTGTAATGGTGATGAATATTTGAACCACATTATGATAGGAAATGAAACCTTGAATTCAACCAGATGCTTTTCTCTAGGATCAGTATATTGTGCTTTGTTCATTGACTTGATGTCTTGAGGAACAACAATAAATGCAGATGCTTGCTATGAGACTAAAAAAAATTGCAGCAGTCTGTTTGAAACAAAAGATGATGGGGAATTGTGTGAATTGCTAACTGCTTAAGCAGCTTAACCTACAAGTTTTCTAGCAGCCATCCTATAGCCTTGATTTTGCACCCAATGACTTCCATTTTTTTCTCCACTTGAAGATATTTTTAGCAACTCAGTAATACAACAGTGATGACGGTGGTGTGCAGACGTGAAGACCATGGAAGATTGGGTCAAAACACTGCTGACTACTTCTTCAGTGAGGAATACAAAAACTTGTGCCCTGATATGATAGATGCCTCAGTGTAAGGGAACGAAAATGTGGAGAAGTATCTGACAGTGTGTGTAAACTTCTGACAATAAAGTAATATTGAAAATGTTGTCATTTCATTCATTTACAAACAATCGGAACTTAGTTTCTGGATGTGCTCTTATATTAAGGTTCTGAGGATGAAGGATATGTAGTTGTGAAGATTTTGAGGAGCTGATTGATTGATGCCCAAATCTTGCAGACTCAGCCTTAACTGTTAACAGACGTAAAATCAGTTAAATCGCTTAAGAGGAGACATTTTAAAACTTATGCTTATGTTATTATATTCTGCTAAGAATTCAGATTCATTCATGCACCTATAGATTCATTACTCTAACTAAATTTTTACAACACTAAACTCGAGTCAGCATGTATGTTTTTTGCAACTCGCATGCATCTTTCACTTATCAGCTGGTGTAACACTTTTTGTTTTAAAATTGGAACTGGGCCTGCACTGGCATTTTCTAAATATGAATTTTATTTCTTTCTGTTTCATTTAAATACATTCACACCTATGTTATTGATCTTTTGAAACCATTCCAGTGATTCACTCAAAGTGCACCTGTATGCACTGCATGTGTAGTGACATATTAATGAATATGGAGAGGGAGGAGATTACAAGTATGCTCACTATTAAAGCTCCTTCATTGTTTTGAACATTTATGGGATATTGAAAATAAATTTCAGAACTTGAACAACTCTCAAAAAATATTTTAGTCAGTAAATTAGAAATAAATTAATTTTTACAGTAATTACATGCTTTCTGTGTAATTACTATTAAGTTTATAGTACACTGAATACAGGAAAACCCGCTTAATGTGAATTTGATGTGTGTGATAAGCATATGCCAACAAAAACTTTCCTAGCTAAAACTGAAGCATCTCAACCAGAATATAAAGTATCTAAAGATTGTCTTGTGCTCTTATTAGGAGGCAATGCAGAAAGCGACTTTAAACTCAAGCCTATGTTAGTTTATTGTGTGCGAAATCCAAGATGTAATATTTTGAAGAAATCATCAAAATTGGAAAAGAACTTGGATTAAATGAACTGGATTATAAAGATGTGAGAAACTTGGTCAATTCCCATTCAGAACAGTTAAGCGAGCATGATCTCCTTCAACTAGAAGAAGTGTGTGCATATGAAGAAGAAGATAATGAGTGTGAACAAGAAGAGAATGTTACAACTAAACAGCTAACTGCGAAAGAACTTGAGCTAGTTTTCAATCACATTGAGCATGCTAATGAAATTTTGTTTGATGCTGATCCCAGTCTGCTGAAATCTTGATAAAACATTTGCCAGCTATTGCAAATTGCATGACAAGATGAAAAAGTCGAGCATGATTCAAACATCTTTACTTAACTTTTTTTGTAAAAAAGTAGCTCAATCAAATGTTCGGACATTAAATAAAAATTTAAGCAATTGATTTTTATTAACTTTGATGATTTTATCCTCTAATATAGCTTATACTGTAATTTATTTTTCCAAATTTATGCTAACTGATGGATGAATTAATATTATTGCTATTGTTTATTGCATTTGCTTAATGCAGTTTTGCTTAGCGTGCATTAATTGATGGCTTAATTGCGTTAAGTGAGGTGTGCCTGTAGTGATTTGTGGAAGTTTTGCGACAAAACTTGATGGCTTTCCCCCAGATCCCCACATGCTTTTCTGTGTATGCTCTCAGCCAGTAGCCACAAATGCTGTGGTAAACCACTGCAAAGTAATTAGCCTCAAAGAGAAATACAGATGGCCACAAATCATCCATCCCACATATTGGAAATTGGTTATTTTTAAATTGTGCTAGTTGTTAGCAAGAAAAATGGTTTATAAAAATTCTGTCATTTCGTATAAAATGAATATCAAGATTGATGTATTGTTCTTCTGCACCAAGGCAAAATGTGCATGTTATCTAAAATGGATATATTTTATTCCTTTTTTTTTTTGCCCATTTCATTACTGGACTTCACCCCTCTGCTAATTAATCTTTTGAACTATGTCAATGATTTACTCAAAGTGAATGATCTCATCCATGTCTCTTTGCTTAGTAGCAAAATGATTAATGCATGTTTGTGTGTGGGAGAAGGAGTTATTAATGCAATCAACCATTAAAACTGTTTTGTTTTGGACCTAAATGTTGAATTCAAAATACATTTCAGTACATCTGAAACTTACACATGTATATTTTAGTCAAAAGATTACTGTAATTAATTAAAAATATCTAATTACTGTGATGTTAATAGTAAAGCCTGTTGATATTCTGAATTAGTAACAAGTAGAAACTTGCAGTAATTTCTCAATGGCTAAATAAGAGAAAGCTATTTAAACTATTGATTATGTTTAAGGAACTAATCAATCAAATTTCATAGATAAATAAAAGAAATAGGGAGAAAACTCTTTTTTTTGGATACTCTGCCACAATATGTCATATTTGTCCCTGTAGCATGATATACAATACCTGCAAAGACCAACATCCATAAATGATTACAGTAAACCACTACAAAGTGAATAATCTTAAAGGGAACTAAATGCATCTGCAACTCACCATCCATACCTATATCTGGAAAAATGAAATGCCGAAGAAGAATTCACAGGTTTGGTAAAGAAGTCAGTCATGTAGTTCGCTTCTAAAATTTTTAGAATGGTTGAGAAAAAGTTCCTCTGATCAATGACTAGAATCAAACTTCCAAATCTTTCTTCTGCAAACCTAGCAGAAAGAAAGAACATTTGTTTCTGATCCAAGAAAACAAAGCTTACATAGCATTTATATCAGAAGACATTCAAGAGCAAAATAATAACCTTGCCTTTGCATAAAACCGTTACCAATGAAAGTATTAAAAATTATAATTTCCTTAGCATTTCATTAATTTGGGAGCTAATGGAGGACTCGGTGTATAATAAATAGCATAATACTGCATTACAGCTGAAGGCACACTATTTCCTTATACTAACTTACTAACTAGATGTCTATTCAGACTGGTGTTCTGTTAGCTTCCATTAACTGTGACATTTGGCAAATCATGCAAATTGGTTCTTCTCCTTTTTTCCTAACAGCTGATCTTGGTTGAAAATTTTTTTAGTAAACCAGAACATTTTTTTAAATGTAATTTTAATGTTTTGAGAACTTTCGTAATTGACACTAAATTAATCTGTTTATTCAAAGAATATTTCTGATATTGGGGAGGGGTAAAAAGAGAATGAAATTTTTCAGAATGGATTTGCACATTTCATCTAAATGATAAGTTGGTTTGATTTATATTTTGTTGATATAAAAATTTCTAAAATATCGTTATTTTGCAGTAAATAAAGGCTTTCTGACATATTCAGTTTCTAAGAAATATCAAGAAATGAATTTAATCCATATTCCATCAAGTATGAAATTTAACATTGACAACAGGATCAAAGCAATAATATCTTTATTGTTTGACTTGCATACTTTTTTATTTGTTTGTTTTAAATTTGATATTTGTTCTCCAAATTGTTGCTTTATTCTCTATTCTTATCCACTGATGAACTGTTCCTGGATTCAGACTTGTGTTTTAGCAAGACCAGCTGACAGTTATAGTAGACTTATTATGGGAAGAGGCACTACCCAGATCAGCTTCAACCTTTATTGAAGTCTCATTACAGAATACATGTCCAGAAGGGGAAATGCACTGTGGGATACTGAGACAATTTGATGTGAAGTCAACAGCCTCTGCATACAAGTAAACAAGTCACGAAGATACTTAACCTGCAAACTTTTGTTTGCTTTGTTCATGCTTGGATATAGGATTAAACCAAGGATATAATTTTATGTAAAGTGTAATATAGATACCTAACTAAAGGTGCCAAGAGAGAAGCTATTCAATACGCTGCAGTTATATGGTGTCAATGGGGCATTATATCAAGCAATACTTAGTCTTTATTGGAGTTGTAAGTCAGCAGTTAGAATTGAAGGAAGTACAGGAAGATGGTTTAATGTTAAATCTGGTGTGAGACGAGGATGTACATTATTCCCTCTGTTATTCATTATCTATATGGATCACATTATGAAGGAAAGTGGTATTAAACCTTAAATCAAAATTGGAGATGTTAATGTCAGCTCTTTGCTTTATGCAGATGATGTTATACTTCTAAATAAATCCGCTACAAGTCTGCAAGATTCTCTGACTGAATTGAATAACTGTTGTAATAGATATGGTATGAAGGTCATCAATAAAAAGACAAAGACAATGAAAATAGGCAGAATCATTGAAAATGTCAACTGTGTTGTGAATGGAGAACATATGGAACAAGTAAAACATTTCATCTACTTAGGCACGATTTTTAGTGAAGATGGTAAATTAAATATAGAAATAGACAACAGAATCAACAAAGCTGTTAATGGTAGGAAGTCAATTGAATAAATTCATATGGAATAAGAGAGAAATTAGTCGGAACACTAAATTAGCTGTATACAAGACTGTGTTCAAACCAGTTTTAACTTATGGATCTGAGAACTGGGTTAGAAGTAAAACACTTGACCAAAGACTAGAGACTGCAGATGTGAGAGTCCTGAGAAAGATTAGAGGCATCCACAGATGGCATCAATGGCAATATCATATTAAAAACGAGGATATTAGGAAAGAACTTGACATTTTCAGCATCCAGGAATGCGTTAACAGAGCTAATCTCAGATGGTATGGTCACTTCAGAATGGACGAGGAAAGATTAGCAAAACGAGTGTTTTCTGCCAGGTTGGCAGGAAAATGACCCAGAGGAAGACCAAGATATAGGTAGATTGATATGGTACAAAGTGCCTTAGACGATAGAAATATAAGATCTGATAATGTTGGAGTCTTGACAAATAACAGACTGATTTGGAGGAAAATTGTAGATAGGAAGTTAGTAATGATGTAAATTTTTCATGTGGTACTAACATATCCTGTACATCCCTTGAGGGTGGCAGGAATTTGATGATGATGATGACTAAATTAGGTATCTGATTTAGTTAGATAATCATGGATTGGTACACTTATTTATATATATGTGTGTGTGACCCACAGATGAAAGGTTGCAGAACTTATAACACATCAGTGGTGAGTATGAAAATAAGAAGAACATAAATTTAATGTTTTTTTTTTTTTTTTTTTTTTTTTTTTTTTTTAATAGTGTAAGTAATTTAACTATAGTCTTTGTGGACAGAGAAATATGCTGTGTCCATTAGTTGCATGTTTACATTTGTGTGTGTTTTTGGGAGGTTTGTACATAAAAATATTTAAATATTTTAAGGCATTTTAATTTGTTTTCTGAGAATCATGAGAAGAGTATATTATAGTCAGTCATAATATATATTTTTCAGTCTTCAGTATGCTGGTGATAATTTCGTCAGGTACACTGGTGATACAGAAAGACATGCTCAGGCTCAATGTAAGTATGCAGTTTGTTGCACTGATAGAGATGGCAGAAACTAACTTACTTATTGAAAACTTGCTGATAATCAGCAGTTTATTTAATTTTGCATAATTCCAACAGGTTTTTAATTTATAAGTTTTAACTGAAATTGTAAAAGATATTGTTTGAAGTTTTGTCTTATGAAATACCTGATATATTGCCTTTTTTTTTTTAATTATTACATACATCACTCAATAGGTTGAAAGCTAATTAACAGATAGAGATCACATAGTTTTACACTGAATATGTGACCTTATTTTACACATTTTTGTAAAATGAGGGTTCTGAACCATTGTCCAATTCTCACATTGCTTTTGTATACATATTGCTCCATTAGTAGCATCCACTTGACCATGTATAGAATGATGATTCAACATTGCATTAGGAAGAATTGCAGTGCCTTTGGGTTGGAACAGCCTGGATTTGCATCCGATCCATTTATAATGCCTTTCAACTAAAATTGAGCTATTCTTGCATGACTGTCTCTGCACACAGAATAAATAAAGCATCCAGAAAAACATACATTTAAACAGACTTGATTTGTCTAATATCTTAGTTATTCTGCAATAATCACAAAACCTGAAAGAATGAGGAAGGACTTGCCACTTGAAACTTAATCATATTCTGTATTAATTGAAACTTTTATTCTGATAATACAACATAATCAAAAATCATGCTGACCGTGATGTTTCCTTTTAACAATGTTGTTACTCTTTATGTGAATGAAAAATCAATTGGTGTTCAGCAAAAAAAAAATTATATATTATTATTATTATATGAGTATCTCATTTGGGGAGACCCACACTGACTATTATTCATTCACATTATATTTATTGTACCTCTCCTTAAACATTCACTGTCAGTGCACTCACAACTACCCTTGGTAGTCTAATCTAGTCAAGTCTAATTTGCACCCTTACTAACTATACTCTTACACAACTTCTAAGAGTGACCCCTAGTTCTCTCTCTCAATTTGACATGCATTGAAAATTTTTTGTATCTGTGGGAAGTAATGGAAAGACACACTATCAGGTTGATAGCCAACTTGTATAAGGAGCAAGAAGCCACAATAAGAACAGGTATTGGATTAACCGACTGGCTTCAAGTTGGAAAAGGAGTTAGACAAGGATGTTTACTTTCTCCTCACTTGTTTAGTGTATATGCAGAGGACATCATGCGTGAAGTATTGGATGAGCTCAGGACAGGATTTACAATACGAGGTAGATTGATCAGTAATCTGAGGTACGCTGATGATACAGTACTCCTTTGTAATGACATGGAAGAACTAGGACTAATTCTTGACAAAGTTAACAAGATCAGTAATAATAGAGGACTTCAACTCAATTCTAGCAAGAGAAAGATCATGGTTCTCAAAGGAAAAACATACAGAGAAGCTCTTGAGAAACAAATGTATCTTAATGGAGAAAGAATTGAGGAAGTCAGCAAGTTTGAGTACCTGGGATCCATTATTAATGTGAAGAATTGCTGTTCAAAAGATGTCAGAAAAAGGTTAGGAATGGCTAAAACAACAGTCAGAGACCTGTCTAAAATCTGGAAGGATGGATCTATCTCCATGGGAACAAAATTGAGGACTTTGGATGCAGTTGTTTTTCCAACAGCGACTTATGGATGCAAGACTTGGAACCTAAAGAAGTCAGATAAGAAATGGATATCTGCTATAGGCTGTTGAGGATATCATACACTGAAAGGCATACAAATGAATGGGTGTTAGAAAAGATTAGTAGAACTTTAAGGCTCCTTAAGGATATTGACAGAAGAAAATTAAAATATTTTGGACACATAGAAAGGATGGAAGGAGGATTTCTCAGAACAGTAATAGAAGGTAAAGTTCCTGGAAAAAGAGGCAGGGGTAGACCATCAATGAGATGGATGGATGGCGTGTGTGGAGTGACTGATCTTCAGAGAGTTGAGGCTGCCAGAAGGGCAAACAACAGGACTACATGGTGAGGCCTAGTGTGGAACATCATCGAGCACTGGAGTGACCATACGGCATCTGTAGATGCCCAGTGAACACAGACTAACTATACTCTTACACAACTTCTAAGAGTGACCTCTAGTTCTCTCTCTCAATTTGACATGCATTGAAAAATTTTTGTATCAATCTCATAGAATCCTTTTAGTAACTTATAAGTTTCTATCATGTCTGCTCTTCTCTGTCTGTTAACCAAACTCTGCAGTCTACACACCCTCAGTCTATCTTCATAGAGAACATTCCACAGACCTGTCACAACAGCAACCTTTATCTTCAGTCAGTTTTATCTGTGAAGATATTCTGGGTGTTTGACTCTATTATGAGTATACATTAACATTTCTTGAACTGTTGAATATAGTAAAATTAGTCATAGTATGTAGTACAGTTGAGCATCAGTTGAGTAGTTCATCACATAAGTACAGACTCATTTAAAGAACGCATGAAGCCAAGTGGTATGATGGTTTTTTTTTATGATGCTCACTGCAGATTAGGATAACAATGCTTGGAAGTTGCTGTTTCCTCACTAGGTAGTGGTTATTGTGTAAACCTGATTACACAGTTATCTGACTGTGTAATCAGTTTTACACAATTTTTTTGTGTAACTTTTCTGCCGGTCTGGTTGGCCGAGTGGTTAACATATCCACTCTCCAGCTAGAAGGCTGTGGGTTCGAATCCCGCCATGGGCATAGCTATTTGTGATGTCTGTGAAAATACTAGTGGTGGTGGTGGGCAGTAGATGATGAGGGTTGGTGCAGTTTGCTATAGTTGGTGAATTGAGTGGTGGATGCAGGGTTGTAGAGTAGGTGCCCTCCCTTGATGAGTCTTTGGATTCCTTGGAGGTGTCATGTAATAATAATAATAATAATCGTAGTTTATTCACAATATGAAAAGGGAAAAGAGATTTACATTAAAAATTAAAGATTGCAAATTATGGTCTTCCAAATCTTGAGCTAGTTGTAGGAGTAGATGTCAGATGGAGTTTTATAGATCAAGAATTCAGAGCTTCCAAAGAATCAAAGAAAACAAAGTTCCATGCAACATTATTTCTCTTTATTCATATGCTTTATTACAGATACTTTAAATGGTGAGGTAATCTCTATCAGCAGAATGAAGGTACAATGAGTTGTCACTTTCTCCTATTAACTGTAGAAATATGTAACCATTTGAAGTAGCTATACTGTGGCATATTAGTGAAGATCACTACAGTGTTGAATGTAAATTTTGTTTTCTTTGATTAGGATGTTAGTGAAAAGAGAAGGAGTGGCAGGTTGGACTGGCCATTTTTGTTGAGTGTGCAATTCTGAATATGCTTGTAAAGGAAAGTGTTAAGTCTACAGAGTCTTGGGTACTGCTGATAATTTTTGGACTATACTTCACATAATTAATTCCATTCACTATTTATCTAACAAGAGGAGATTGTTGCTTGTTTGTGAATGTTTGGAATTCTATAGATTTGAATAGAAATTCAGAAAAAGTTTTATTTTTTATCATATCTGGTGACTAAAAAGAAACTTGGAAAAAATTACTTTTGTAAGAATTCTACCTGTTCAGTGCTGGATGGAAGATTCGATAATAATGCCAACATATTATTATTATTATTTTCATTTGTGGAATTGCATTTCTCAGTCTTGGTAATTATGATAACCATGTTAGTTGGCTTTTATCTCTCTCCTTTTTACTGATGTCTGATCAGTTTTATGCATTTTTCTTTGCGTTTGCTTTTTTGTTTGTCTTTTGTGCAGCATTGTGCAAACATTGATTGATTCAGTAAGAGGTATTTGGTCTGGTTATCTGCAAAGATAGAAAAATCAGAACTCCATGTTGGACTCAGGAAATTAAAGAGGCAGTCAAGGAAAAGAAGAAAGCATATTGAAAGTTCCTAGCAACAAGTCAGCTTGCACTTTGGGAGAATACAGAGAAAAAAAAAGTAAGGAAGCAAAGCACTGTGTAAAACTAGTTAAACAAAAGTCTGGAAGTTTCAAACAAACAAGCAGTCATAGAAAACATTCAAGAGGAATGCAATCAGGAGTACCTATCTGTACTTAAGGTAGAAAAAAACTATCCAAAAAAACCTGAAATGCAGAAAGGCAGCTGGAGTAGATGATAATTGACCAGAAGTACCCAAAAATGGAGGAACAAAAGTTCTACAGCAGCTACACTGCATAATTAAGAAAGCCTAGTTAGAGGGACAAATTCCAGATGATTTAGAGCAGGATTCTGATAGCACTCTATATAAAAAGGGAAATAAAACCGAAGGTGAGAATTATAGAGGCATTTCCCTTCTGAGTGTTACAAGATTTATGCAAGCAGACCTGAAAAAAAAAGGCTAAAAATTGTGAGATGAAGTTAATCTCTTGCCTAAAGAGGTGATCAGGTTTAATGTCATGTCACTTTCCTTCACAGTGTGATTAATATACAAGGGTTGTTCGATAAACTATGCAAAAATGAAGAAAACATAATTTTTTTTGGGACAAACAATTTTTATTTTCCAATATAGTCTCCTTTGAGGTCTATACATGTAGTCCAATGATGCTAGAGTTTTTTGATCCCTTCCATATAGTACGATTTGTCCAACTCTTCAAAATGGGCAGTTGTTTCGGAATCACCTCATTGTTTGATGAAAATCTCTTTCCTGCCAGCCATAGTATGATGATGGAAACAGATAGTAGTCCGAGGGAGCCAAATCTGGAGAGTAGGGGGAATGCGAAAGGACTTCATAGCATAAATCGAACAATTTTGCAGTAACAATTGCAGAAGAGTGAGCGGGTGCGTTGTCGTGGTGAAAAAGAATCTTTTTTTTGCCAAGTGTGGTCATTTTTCCTTTATTTCATTATTTAAACAATCCAGCAAAGATGCATAATACACTTGTAATTGTTTTTGTTTTGCCTTTTCCAAGAATTCTATGAAGATTATGCCACGAGCATACCAGAAGATGGTGGCCATAACCTTTCCTGCTGAAGGAACGGTTTTCACTTTCTTTGGTGCAGATTCCCTGCTTGCAACCCATTGTTTTGAATGTTCCTTGGTCTCAAGCTGGTAGTGATGAATCCATGTTTCGTCCACTGTTCCGAAACAACACAACAATTCCTCTGGATTCCTTTGAAACAGCTTCAAGCTGTCCTTGCAACAGTTCACACATTGATGCTTTTGATCCAGTGTGAGCAAATGTGGCACCCAACTTGCGGATAGTTTTCTCACATGTAAATGTTCATGTAAAATATTATGTACACGGTCATTTGAGATGCCCACAGCCTTAGCAATTTCATGCACCTTCACTCTTCTACCATCCATCACCATATCATGGATTTTTTCAATCATTTCTGGAGTAGTGACCTCAACAGGGCATCCAGAACGTTCAGCGTCACTTGTGCTCATATGGCCACTTCAGAAGTTACTAAACCACTTATAAATTTTCTAATCAAAGGTGCAGACTCACCATAATGTTTATCAAGCTTAGCTTTGGTTTCCTGAGCTGTTTTGCCTTTCAAAAAATAATGTTTAATCACTACATGAAATTCTTTCTCATCCATTTTTCACAAATCACAGTACTTGATCGATTAAATGAATGCCAAACACAGAGTAATAGATCTATCTGACTGAAACTTAGTGTGTGTGTGAGTGATCCTCCAACAGTTGCCAGCAACTAAAAATAATCTCGATATGTACTGGTGGCACCATCTCTCTGACTTTGCACGAACAGCCCTTGTAGACATTCACAAACATCTATGCATCTGGTGGAATTCGAACCTTCTGCCTCTTGGTTGGAAAGCGGTTATGCCAACTTAACATCTTGTAGTCATATACTAGTTTTATTTAGCAGGACAACATTATCTTCCTAAAGAGCTGTGATTAACCTCTCCAGTTTTGATAACAGGTTTAATGCCAGTTTCCTTTGTATGCGATTCATACGGTGGAGATAATGTGTGCCCTTGTCTGATACTTGATTTTACATCAGACCATCTTCCTGTATCTCCTTAACTTCTGATTGCTGACTTACAACTTAAATATAGACTGTGTATTGCTCAGTACAGTTCACATTTACATTATGTGACTGTAGATTTGAAAAGGTTTTTTTAATGTGAAGTCATTAGCCTCTATAACAAGTAGACTAATCATGAAGAAACTGCATGCATGAACTTTGTTTGCTTACACTTGGATAATGGATTAAATAAGAATATAATTTCATTTAACTTTTTTTTTCTTATTTTCTTTTTTTAATGTCAGTTGTACCTACAAAGGATTTGAAAACTGTCATTCATTTAATACTGTGGTTGGGCTAAGAGCTTGGTAATCTATATATTTGATGCTGGTTAAGCACCAAACACAATCCTTTTTTCTTCTGCTTACTGCCTTTCATTAACCAGGGTAGTAATCTCATGCCTGGTAACAAAAGTTATTCATCTAAAGAATTTCATGGATATACATGCCAGTAAGATTTGAAACTGCAGCCTGGTGGCTCATCAGTCTTTACCCCCCCACACACACATTTAAAATTTGTTAATCTATTCATCCACTTTGAACATGACAGGATACACATGCATTCACGCAGTTTTACATAGATATTGCACACTGCCATACTTTGATAAAGTAAACTGCAGGAGGAAGGAACAACATAAACAGTCACATTTGTATGTTAAGGATTAAAAGGAAGAAAGGATTAAAAGCTATTTTAATTCTTTCTGTCAGTCACAGAGACATCTTTAGGGAGTACAAACTAATACTTGTAACACACACACACACACACAAAGACAACACAATACTAAACGTAACACGTGTATATAACACTAAAGTCCTATTTAGGTTGGGTGCCCTCTCTGGGCATACGTTATAAATTAGGATCTGTGAGGATTAATGTTTCCCATATTTTGGGAAGTTTCTTGCATCCATATTTATTTAAATATAGTTGATTTATCCTTCCCAGTATCATTAATGTATAGAGTGAATAACATTCGGCCAAGCACTGATCCTTAAATCTTGCAGACTCAATACCACTTTTGGATGTCTGTCAGTCAGTCAACCATCCTCTTATCCATGCATAATATTCTATAATGCAAACCCATATTCTCCAATTTATACAATAGTCTACCATGCTGTATTCTGTCAAAAGCCTAAGCAAAATCCAAAAGTATTATGGTGTATCCATTCTCCTTGTCTAGTTCAATTATAGAATGTGAACAAGTTGCTAAAACTTGACCTTCCCTTAATAAACCCATGTTGTTCATTGCAAAGTAGAGATTCACTACCAACCTATATCTGAATGCGAGCCCTAACCAATTTTTCCAAAATCTTCACCACCACTCCTGAGATACTAATTGGTCGATAATTGGATATACATCAGTCTTTGCACCACCCTTGTGCAGTGGAATTACCATACATTATTTCCATTCCTGTGGAATCTTTCCTGTTTTGAGACTCATATTAAACAGTCTGGTCAAAGGAATGGCCATTTCAGCTCAACACTCTTTTAGCACACATGCTGATATCCCATCAGTTCCTATTGCTGAATTCTTATTCAGTTTGTGCAACAGCTCTAATACCTCATTCTCATACACCTGAGTTTCTCTATCCAGTGAAGAGGTAGCAGTAAAGCTCAATGTTGTGTACACCAGGTTTATAGCTTTTAACAAAATGGGCGCTCATTAGTTGAACAACCCTTTCTGCATTGTAACCCTCATACCATCTGCATTAGAAGAGTTATTCTTTCATATTCATTCTTTCTTTTACTTGCAGCATGTCGATAGAATTCTTGTGTCTTTAGCACACAGAGCCAGTTTCTTTTCACTCAGACTTTGCTTTCCATACAACAGTTGTGACTATTCTAGCCTGCTGCTTATAATGTTCATAATGGATGTCATCCTTATGCAAATGGTATTCCTTCTGCATCATCCTTTTCTTATGAATCTCTTGCTTAATAAGATTACACATCCATTTGACTCCTATTCTATTTATTCTTCTAATTCTTGGGACACATTCTGATATCGCATCATTTAAGTATTGTTTAAATGCTTCCCATGCACTGTCGATATTCTTACCATCCATCAACCGATCCCATTCTACTGAACTTAGTATACATTGCAAAGTTGGTCATAATTCATAATTGGTCATAATCCTCAGTTGGTCATAATTTCCTGCTTTGTAGTTTAGCATGTAATCCTTTCTGAATGGAACATTCATAAACTTAGTCACTTCCCAAGTAAGTACCACATGATCACTGTCACCGACTAAAGGCAGAATAATTATGTCTGTAACTGAAACCTCCTCTGACACTATAATCAAATCTAACACACTTTGACCTCAAGTTCCTTCTGTCACATGCTGTTTGAGGAAGTTGTTCTGCAACGGCTCAATAAATGCATTTTCATTCTTCTCATGAGATTCTACCCATCAATATTTGGATAATTAAAGTCTCTCATTATGATTACTCTTTTCGCACTCATCTTGTCTATTTGGTGATGCATTTCTTCATCGCTAGCAACTGATCCACCAGGTCTGTAACAACACCCCACTATGTAATTGATCTTGTTAGATTCCACCTCACTCCATGCCACACTTCAAAAAAAAGTGAGAGTTCCTCAAAAATCACAACATTCAGTTGCTTCAGTGGCCAGGTAACTCTCCTAACATTAACTGAATAGAAAATCTGTGGGCCTTGGAAAATTAAATTATGATACAAAGAGGATAACTTAACGCAGTCCATTATAAAAGTATGCTTTTGAGATGCAGAAAAAAGAAAAATATGTTCTATGTTGGTAGACTCTATGCCTAAGTGAATTAATGAAGTTAATAGGAACACAGGAGCTCATATAAATTATTAGGTAATATTGGAGTTTAATTTTTGTGCATGTTTTCTTGGGAAATTAAAATTTTTCTTTAAAATGCGAGCGTTCGGAATAATGGTCTGCTTCTGTATTCGCTACTATAGCTATTAAAACCAATCAGAATTTTTGTTTTCAATCATTTTGGTTGATTGGTTGCTTGGCAAAAAGTGTTCTTGTAATGATTAATATTGGCTAAATGACTAAAAACTTTGAAATCTTTTTTTTTTTTTTTTTTGTTTGAGACAAGTAAACTCTGAGTTTACTGTCTTCATAGTAAGCTTACAAGATGGGCATAAATATTTTCAATATGGGATGGATTGTAAGTATTAATTAACTCTTGTTGAACTTGGATATATTCTAACTGTCCACTAATGACGATCCAGGTAGATTCAAAATAATGATAAGAAATATGCAGGACCCACTAAGGATTTACATCTTGTCATGCAGTAGTTGCTGTTTTGTCAACTTATGCTAAAAGTAACCATTTCTTCTAAGCCATTCATAGCGATGACATTTGATAATGTTTTATTTTTCAATCTTTGCACAATCTTTTGATGACTTTAGCTTGATCATGACTTTTCCAATGATGGATTAATATTAGGCAATAATTGAAAATTTGATGTTATTTGTAGTATTTGCATGGCAAGCATATGACAAAGGAGTTGATGTTCATCTCCAGGCAGAACCAACAAAAGCTCAGTTATTACATCAAGAATTCCAGGTTAAGAAAGAGGAATTCAAATATTCTATGAAAGACAGTATTCTAGATAAATATGGAGGGAAGAAACATCTGCAAGCACCGCCGAAGCAGTTGATATTTGCGCAAACTGTAAGTTTTAACCATAAAATAGTTATTACTCTTTTCTTTTACAATCCAACTGGCTTTATTATTATTATCATCATCATCATTAGTACTCAGTTTTTATTTTGTTATGTGATGGATACCACTGTATTAATTAGGGAAATTATAATGTAGACTAATTATTAATTACAATAAATTTCATAAATACCTCCAGTATCAAAATATCTGCCAAAGCAGAACCAAATTGTTATCATCAGGATACACAGACCATGATGTGCACGTAGGCACTAACAATGGGTAGATTGGCTGTTAGGTGCCATATGTGTGTGTTGCATGGTTATTAGTGCTCCTGAATGATAAGTAACTTTTTTATATTTTAGTTTATAATATTAGGATAACTTATTGTAGTTTTAATTAAACATATTTGGTCGTTTGAAAGTTGAGCATAAATAACTTATTGTTTAATACTGACCATATACAAATATTTTAACATTCTTTGCCTACCAATTTCGCTAGCAAAACTGGTAGGCAAAGAATATTAAAATATTTGTATATGGTCAGTATTAAACAATAAGTTTTTTATGCTTATTGTAGTTTTGTTTTAAATGGATGTGTAATTGAATGAGATATTTAGTTTTTGTAAGTAAGCTTTGTATTTTTTTGGTTTAAGTATGATGTCAGTTTGGTGCCAGTGCATGGTAAAACAATGGCAGCAAAGAACCACATTGCTGGGTGATTTGAATTTGCAGGATTTTGTACACTGCAGTGAATGTGACATGTATTCATTGCAAAAATTAAAGGATATGTGGAAGGAAATTGAAACCGGAGAGAGAGAGTGTGTGTTGTGTGTGTGTGTGTTTCAAAATGTTTCAAAAGTGAGTGAATATTAGGTGACAAGAATAGAGCAAATGTTAGAGTAAATTTCACAGGACAAAGCTTGAAATTGAAAACTTGCAGAAACGAAAAGAGATTAGCAGGGCTGAGAGGAGAGAGAAGCAAGAGGTCCAAAGTAATAATAAAGACTGAGCAAACAAACAAAAAAAAAACAAGTTAAGGAGAAAATTATGTATGAGGACTCGATGAAAGTGTAACAAAATTGTGTTTCCCTGTTGCAAAAATTCACAATATTAGTCAAGCCATACTGGTGCAAAAAAGTAAGGTGAAAGAACTAATTGCCTTGATTGGCACAAATGATCTGAGAGATATGAAGTATTTTATGAGGGAGGATATAAAGAAGTTGCTAGAAGTAGCAAAACTGAAGAGAGAGAGAGAAGGTGAAGATTGTAATTCTCCTGCCATGTTATGATAGAGGCAAACTGAGGAGGAGAAGTGTGTTGGTAGCAAATGAATTACTATGTAGATTGTGCACAGGGCCACGGCGTGCAGTTGTGCAGATTGTGCCTCGCACAAGGGCGCTTGACGATGAGGGGCGCCATTTCACCACGGGAAATAATAAAAAATATATATGTATAAATTTTCTTATTCTTGAAATATATCGTACTATATAAATTACACAATTACAAATTATAGTTAATGCAATAAAAATGAAATTTAAAATCAGTCAAATTATTATGAATTCTTAATAATCTAACAATATTTTTAATTTAATACATCACCAGTTTAGTGGAAATTATTAGTTTAAGACAGACCGTGAATTCATTCTTATGCTGTGATTTGTCCTTTGTGATGTGTGATTGTGACTGAAACAGTGACATTGTTCTGCAAATTTGGAAGGTAAGAAACTATAACATAATTGATTTTTTTTTTTGACAGTAAGCATTTGGTGAGACTTTAAAATAAAAAGGGCGGTAAAATTTACCAGTCAAAATAAATTTTGATTTTAATCGAACCTCTAGTTTTCACGAAAAATATTTATAACATTAAAAAAAAAAAAAAAAAAAATTGTAAATTACTGTTATTTTTGTTGCCACTTAAAAATAATATCAAGGAAATTTACCAGGCTCTTTTTGATATTACAGAAGATGAAACCAAAGATATCGATTCTAGAGTTCAGGCAGACAACTTAATTTCAAAGATTTATTCGTTTAAATTTATTTGCTCTGTTCATGTTTGGTACGAAATCTTAAGTCTCATAAAAGTTGCAAGCAAAATAATGCAGAATCCGACATTCGATATAGGAAAAATTACAGGAAATCTTGATTGTGTTATACAAGAATTAAATACTCACCGAACAGACCAATATTTTGCAAGTATTATTAGAATTGCAAGAGAATTAGCAAACGATCTTAATATTGATCCTATTTTTCAAGACATTTGCAAAATAGCAAAAACAAAAATATTTGGTTATGAAGCATCAGATGAGACAATGCATGATCCTAGACAAAATTTTTAAATAAATTTTTTCTTTGCAATTTTAGACACGACAATAACTTCAGTCATGGAAGGATTCATACTCTTAAAACAACATAGCAAGGACTTTAAAGTTATAAGAGACATTTAGCAAATTAAAAGATTGGAGCGATGAAGATTTAATGAAACATTGTAAAGATTTGCACTGAGCGACAATCAAGATTCCGTCAATCGCGATTTGATGGTATGACTTTATTTGAGGAATTAAAAACTTTGCAATGCTTTATTAAAAAAGAGTCGGCTCCTCAGGATGTTTTTAATTATATATACGAAAATAAATTAACCGACACATTTCCGAATACTGCGATTGTAATGCGTATTTATTTAACATTACCAATATCCGTAGCATCAGGTAGTTTTTCAAAACTGAAACTAATAAAAAATTATTTGCGGTCAACAAAGTCTGGAGAGCATCTAACGGATTTCATCATCATCATCATCAAATTCCTGCCATGTACCCTCAAGGGGTGTACAGGATATGACAGTACTACATGCAAAAATTACATCATTACTAACTTCCTATCTACAATTTTCCTCCAAATCAGTCTGTTACTTGTCAAGACTCCAACATTATCAGATCTTATATTTCTATCGTCTAAGGCACTTTGTACCGTATTAATCCACCTATATCTTGGTCTTCCTCTGGGTCGTTTTCCTGCCAACCTGGCAGAGAACACTTGTTTTGCTAATCTTTCCGCTCCCATTCTATTTAAGTGACCATACCACCTGAGATTAGCTCTGCTAACGCATTCCTGGATGCTGACAATGTCAAGTTCTTTCCTAATACTCATTTTTAATATGATATTGCCATTGATGCCATCTGTTCACGCCTCTAATCTTTCTCAGGACTCTCATATCTGCGGTCTCTAGTCTTTGGTCAAGTGTTTTACTTCTGACCCAGCTCTCAGATCCATAAGTTAAAATTGGTTTGAACACTGTCTTGTATACAGCTAATTTAGTGTTCCAACTAATATTTCTCTCTTTTTCCATATAAATTTATTCAATTGACTTCCCACCATACCAGCTTTGCTGATTCTGTTGTCTATTTCTATATTTAATTTACCATCTTCAGTAAAAATTGTGCCTAAGTAGCTGAAATGTTTTATTTGTTCCACAGGTTCTCCATTCACAACATAGTTGACATTTTCAATGATTCTGCCTATTTTCATTGTCTTTGTCTCTTTATTGCTGACCTTCATACCATATCTATTACAACAGCTATTCAATTTAGTCAGAGAATCTTGCAGACTTGTAGCGGATTTATTTAGAAGTATAACATCATCTGCATAAAGCAAAGAGCTGACATTAACATCTCCAATTTTGATTTAAGGTTTAATACCACTTTCCTTCATAATGTGATCCATATAGATAATGAATAACAGAGGGAATAATGTACATCCTCGTCTCACACCAGATTTAACATTAAACCATCTTCCTGTACTTCCTTCAATTCTAACTGCTGACTTACAACTCAAATAAAGACTGAGTATTGCTTGATATAATGCCCCATTGACACCATATAACTGCAGCGTATTGAATAGCTTCTCTCTTGGCACCTTGTCATATGCCTTTTCCAAATCGACAAAACTTAAATACAGATCTTTGTTATATTCCCATGCTTTATCGACTATTTGTCGTAAAGTGAAGATCTAATCCTGACAGCCTCTATTTGGCCTGAATCCAGCTCGTTCTTCACCAAGCTTTTCTTCCACAATTCTTCTCAACCGTTTCTCAAGTATACTTGCATAGATCTTGCCCGGAACACTCATTAGGGAAATACCTCTGTAATTCTCACATTCAGGTTTATTTCCTTTTTATATATGGGTACTATGAGAGCCATACTCCAATCATCGGGAATTTGTCCCTCTGTCCAGGCTTTCTGAACTATGCAGTGCAGCCACTGTAAGACTTTTATATCACCATACTTCAGCATTTCTGGTCGAATATCATCTACTCCTGCTGCCTTTCCACATTTCAAGCCTTTGATGGCTTTTTCTACTTCAAGTATGGATAGGCACAAATAAGTCTCATTGTCCAGTTCCCCATTCTCATATTTGCCTACATGACTCTACTTGAGACTGACTGCCATTCAAGAAGATTAGCCTCGTATTTTGTGTTGAATACTATGGCTACTCCTTCTTTTCCTTGATTGTCATTGCCTGAATATAACATTTTGTATTTATTGCTCAGAAAGGTCTCACCAGTTTTGGTCTTTTTTGTTTCAGTCACCCCTATTATGTCGATCTGGTACTTATCTAATTCCTCAGCTAGCTCCATTTCTTTGCCATTCAGGCTTCTTACGTTGATAGTACCGATCTTTAACTCTGGTGATGTTGAGTTGGGGTTTGTTTTCAGATTTGTTCCAGTAGCTGACTTTTCGCTGTTCGCCCTGGTTCCCTGGCGAAAACAATGGGGGTTTGATCGGGCGACGCCCCAGCTGGCATGAAATTTTGTCATGTTGTACCATCATTTTTTATTTATTTTTTTTATTTTGGTTTAACCAATAAGAATACAATTTGGTCGGCTAAATCCCAAATTGCCAGCCCATCCTCGTTCGTTCAGTATCAAAGTAGATACCCAACAGGGTGCACCACGAGAAGGTGAGAATCGGTTCTCTGCATTCCTTTAAAGGCTATGTGGAGGTCTCCTCTCAGTTATGCAGCTTTGACCCTTAAGCACCCTGTCTAACGGATTTATCAGTTATATCAGTTGAAAATAATATTATGGATTCATTACACATTAAAGATATTATTAAAAATTTTGTGGTGGTTAACGCAAGACGGATAAATATGTAAAATAAATCTACATTTATCGTAATTGTTATATATTTAAAAGCATATATCCAAATTATCTTTGTTATATAATAATATAACAAAATGAAAAAAATAAATAAAAAATAAATGAAACTGTATTGGAAAAAAAGTTCAGAGGCGATTGACTAAGGTGGTTTCTGGTCTCTGGAATGTAGAGTATGAAGGTAGACTGACAAAATGCAATTTGCAGAAATTGGTGGATAGGAGGAGGATGGGAGATATGATTGAGACATATAAGCTGTTAAGAGGTTATTACCAGATTAATGTCGGTGAGGTTTTGCACAGAATGGGTGAGGATAGCAGGAGAACAAGAGGTCATTCCTGGAAGCTGTATAAGGAGGATGTGAGCAAGGGAGTGAGGAACAGGTGTTTTGCATGGAGAGTGGTGAGTGATTGGAATGCTTTGCCAGAGAGTGTGGTGTGTGCAGAGACAGTGAATATATTTAAGGCACAGTATGATAAACTGTGTATATAACAGTGGACCTCCCATAATGAGTCTTTGACTCCATGGAGGTTTTTATAATAATAATAATAATAATAATATTCCTTTTTATATTAAAATAAAAGTAATTTTTGTTTATATATACAATATGTATACTTAAGTATAAAGAGCTAATAAGCTTCATTTCGGCAATGAAAACATTACTTAAATTAAGGGGATATTAAATCCCACATAGTTTTAAAACCGAATAAGAAACTCAAAGATCGGAATCAGAGAGTTTCTTGCCGAATATTGTATAGTAAACTATAAAGTATCGGCGACACTAGCGTTAGCCAATGCAAGTGATCCTAGTACATAGTACAATACCAGGCAACTCGTTGCAAAGGTGGGGGAAGGTCAGATCACTATTCTTAGGTATTTTCCATAATGTAAAAACACATTTCCTAGGAAATGTATGCTATTATTACATTATGGAGGGAGGTCACTACCCAGACTGGTTTCAGCCTTTTTTGATGCTTCATCAGTGAGTAGCTAGACCTAATACCAAAGTGTATAGCGAAAAGAACTTATGTACTCTGCGAACGAGTTTTCCAAACAGGTGCAACCATTAAGTTACTTAAGTATAAAGAGCTAATAAGCTTCATTTCGGCAATGAAAACATTACTTAAATTAAGGGGATATTAAATCCCACATAGTTTTAAAACCGAATAAGAAACTCAAAGATCGGAATCAGAGAGTTTTTTGCCGAATATAGTATAGTAAACTATAAAGTATCGGCGACACTAGCGTTAGCCAATGCAAGTGATCCTAGTACATAGTACAATACCGGGCAACTCGTTGCAAAGGTGGGGGAAGGTCAGATCGCTATTCTTAGGTATTTTCCATAATGTAAAAACACATTTCCTAGGAAATGTATGCTGTTATTACATTATGGAGGGAGGTCACTACCCAGACCGGTTTCAGCCTTTTTTGAGGCTTCATCAGTGAGTAGCTAGACCTAATACCAAAGTATATAGCGAAAAGAACTTATGTACTCTGTGAACGAGTTTTCCAATGCAAGTGAGTTTTTCACTTGCATTGGCTAACGCTAGTGTCGCCGATACTTTATAGTTTACTATACTATATTCGGCAAGAAACTCTCTGATTCCGATCTTTAAGTTTCTTATTCGGTTTTAAAACTATGTGGGATTTAATATCCCCTTAATTTAAGTAATGTCTTCATTGCCCAAATGAAGCTTATTAGCTCTTTATACTTAAGTAACTTAATGGTTGCACCTGTTTGGAAAACTCGTTCGCAGAGTACATAAGTTCTTTTCGCTATACACTTTGGTATTAGGTCTAGCTACTCACTGATGAAGCCTCAAAAAAGGCTGAAACCGGTCTGGGTAGTGACCTCCCTCCATAATGTAATAACAGCATACATTTCCTAGGAAATGTGTTTTTACATTATGGAAAATACCTAAGAATAGCGATCTGACCTTCCCCCACCTTTGCAACGAGTTGCCCGGTATTGTACTGTGTACTAGGATCACTTGTATTGGCTAACGCTAGTGTCGCCAATACTTTATAGTTTACTATACTATATTCGGCAAGAAACTCTCTGATTCTGATCTTTGAGTTTCTTATTCGGTTTTAAAACTATGTGGGATTTAATATCCCCTTAATTTAAGTACAGTATGTATATTCTGTTGTATTTATATATTAACGAAAAAAACATTTTTGAAAATTTTTATCATTAAAATTCCTTATTAATGAATTTTAGTGAGTACAATGTTCTACTATTGTTAAATAAAATTTATTTTTATGTATGCTTATAAACTGTTTTGTACTTTTAACAAAGTAAAATTTTTCGCAAAAATTTTTCATGGAAACTTATTTTATGGGGGCTCTGAAAAAGTTTTGCACAAAGGTGTCTCCTACCCATGGCACAGCACTGATTGTGCAGAAGGAATGATGTATCATTTGTGGATCTGTGGTCTGTGTTTGATGGAAAGAAAGATTTGTATAATGCTGATGGATTGCATTTAAATGGTTTTGGTGTTAGATATCTAGAGATAACTTTGTTCACTGAGCATGCCGCAGTGCAAATTCAGAAAAAATTAACAGTTAAGGTGGAAGCAGGTGAGTTTATGTGAAAGCACCCATGAAGCAAATGAGTGTGAGAATGACCAAGTGCAGAATCTTGTCTCTTGAGCAAAAATATCAAATAGGATAGTCGATTCAGGAAGTAAAAGTGATTAGGTTCCTATAAGGATGCTTCAATTTCTATATATTAATGCCAGAAGTATCAGGATCAAGAGAGAGAGGAATTTTTAGCATTGGTTAGTGCAATCTCACCAAAAGTTATAGGCATTCGTGAGACTTGGCTAACAGCAGATGATGTAGTTACAGGGATAACTACATCATCTTGGAACAGAGTAGTATTTTCAGGGAAGATAGGGAGGGGAGGGGATTGCTGATGATGATAGCAGATGAATTGCAGCCCAAAAAATAGTATATAGGCAGGAGGAACAGTTATTTATTTCAAGCAGTCTGGTGTGAGATCAAGGCCAGTAAGACAAAATATATAGTTAATTGCTGTTGTAGGCCAGGGGATTCCCATGGATGATCTGGAAGACATGCATCGGCAAATTAGCACAAGTGCATGTCGAGTGATTATTATGGGGGACTTCAACTATAGAGATATAGACTGGAAGGAAGAAAGATCACATGACAGGAAGGAAACTGAATTTATACACTTACTGAGAGATAATTACTTGAGTCACTGGCCATGTGAATGAAGCATAGAAGTCACAGAGGCTGTCCCACATGCCACTGTTATGATGCCAAACTACTCTTGTATGCGAGTGGCTGTGTAAGCATTGTTGCATGGGGAAGGAGATGAGCATTAGATTGTGGTCAGAATTACCTCGGAGGGGGGGGGAATCCACTCCATTCACCATATATTTGGAAATGTTGTTGGTGAGGAAGCCATCTAGAGTGTTTGGGGAGTGGTTTGGGTTATCTGGTATTCTGGTTGGCATCTGAACAAGTTGTGTAACGGTTGTTAATGACAACAAATGTTTCAGCATCTCTGTCTGCAAGATCTGTAAATCTGGAGGAGGAAAACCAGTTGGTGTTGTGGACTTAAAATCTCCTAGGATGATGATTTCGCTGTTGGGAAAGTGTGATAGGAGAAATTCAGTTTTAAGGAGAGGAAATTAAAGAGCTCAGAGTAGTTGGTTGCATTAGGAGAGTGATAAAGACAGCAAATGAATTTGACTGAGTGGCGAAGGAATATTTTCAACCATAGAAGGTCAAAGTTGAGCAATTTTAGGTTGAGTGCTCTCTGGCAAGGTATGTCAGAACAGATGTATTGCTGTAACCTTTGCTGTAATTTTATTTATATGTCAATACTGCATTGCTTGGTTTGGTTTTTGTACATACATACATATTGTTTACTAGTTTGTCTTTGACTGCTTTTGTATTGCTGTAACCTTTGCTATGGTGCAGTATGACTTTTGCTGTTCATTCACCAATAAACCACCATAAACCAACCAATCTTTGTACCGAGATGAAAGTTATTCAAATAGTTATACAGTGTAAATGGGACGTTTCTGAGTCATCAATTAGGATTGAAGGAAGTGCAGGAAGATAGATGGTATGGTGTAAAATCAGAAGTGAGACAAGTGTGCAACTATATCTATTATTTGTTATTCATCATCTGTATGGTCACATTATGAAGAAATGTGACATTATGCCTGATATCAAAATTGGAAATATTCATCTCAGCTCTCCGTTATCCAGGTAATGTTATATACTCTTAAATCATAGATGTCTGCAGCTTTCTTAATTAAACTGAATTAACTGCTGTAGAAGGGCAAAGGCCCTTCTACAGCAGTTATTCAGTTTGAAAATTTGGTATGAAAATTAGAAATAAAAAGACAGACTATAAAAATAGGCAAGTCCAGGGGAAACATCAACTGCATCCCAGGACCTATAGAACAAATAAAACATTTCAGCTGTCTTGGCACTATTTTTAGATATAGTTAAAGTGCCTTAGTAGAATACTGAAATATAAGATCTGACAATATGGAAGTCTTGACAAATAACAGTCCAGTTTTGGATGAAAATTGCCAGTAATAATGTAAACTTGTCTTGTAGTACTATCATAGTATACTGTACAACTTTTGAGGATACATATGAGGAATTTGATGATGAAATCTTGAACTATAATAAATTATTTCTTTGTTCCATATGAATTAATTATAGTGATAATTAATTGTAAGGCATTTTTTCTTCCTAGTCTCCATCTGTTTCATCTCATGTAAAACTGGTTAAATATGGTATTTGGGATTTTCCTTAAAGAACAACTGTAGAAAATATTAAGGGTAACAAATTTCTGATTCAGTGTGTTCTGTATTTCTTTAGAATCTATACCTTTTGAAGCGAGTATATTTTCAAATAATCTTTATTCTGAACAAATAGTTTATAGTTCCTTTTTTTTATTTGCTAACAATTGGTTTAGCCCTGCTCAAGCACTGTATTCAAATTTGGATCCCCCCCCCCCCATTGATATTAATAATTAAAGCCATTTTTAATCATTAATAGCAGCTTCTTTGTAAACTGGACCTTATTAATAATAGGGTCCAGTTTACTTAGAATAAACTCAATGTTTGTACATTTTTTTCTACATTTTATTTTCAGGAGGATTATGTTGAATATTCGCGACATGGACAAGTTGTTAAAGGTGCAGAAAAAGCTATTGTCAGATCAAAATATGAAGAGGATGTTCATATAAACAATCACACAGTAAAGAATATTTTATAACTTGTATATCTGTTATTGAAATTTTATGATTACTTGTATTATTCAGAGGTTAAGTTTCCTGTTTGAGTTTGAATTACATTATTCTTATTTATTTTCAATTATTTACTGATTGTGTAATACATGCACATACGAGTACATACGTGCATACATAACGAGCAAGCATGGCTCCTTGATTGTAAATTAAATTTTTATGTGTGTTATTCTTTTCATAATTACTTAGAAAGAACCCAAGAACTTATAGGAACTGAGCAGGACTTAATTCCTTCTCACCATTTTCTACATAAACAGGTTCTCTTAGAAAGCTGGTACTGTAACCCACCATTTATCCAGAAGAGGACATAGATGTCTCTTTCTCTCACAGATTCACTCTAGTCACTTTCTCACAGGCAATCTGTTCTGCTTTATTGTTTTTTTTTTTTTAATGTATTTTTATGATCCCTGCCTTACTGAATTGACCATTCTTCTTCCACTTTCTTCTAGCATGTAAAAATACAAGCTGATGATGCTGGTCATCTTCTATACAGAGCCTCTGTAGCTCAGTCAGTATAGACGAAGCCCTTTGGTTGGAAAGACCTATATTCGATTCTCATCCATGACATGAAGCACCTTTATCTGCTCTCTTTCAACTAAAGGTGAGCTAGCCAGTCTCATATGGAGGTAGAGGGTTTTTTTCACCCGAAAACTCGGGGGTTTTTGTTCCTCAGAACAGACAAACCGGCCTGTGAAACACACACACACAGATCTACAGCCATAAAATATGTAATCCCTCACTAGGAAGGCTCAACTAGTCCTAGGGGACGGTTGAGGAATGGGGGAACCCCACACAAATAAATAAAAATAAAATCTATACAGTTCAGCTTAAAATGCACTAATATTAAAAACCTTCCTTGATGGAGGAAGGGTACAGTCAGTATATAAATAACCACTTAGTTTTTCTTGTGTGTGTGTGTGTGTGTGTGTGTGTGAGTGAAACTCCACACACAATATTACAAAAAAAAACACGTTAATGTTATTTGTGAGAAAATGGTTAAAAAGAAAAAAAACAACCTGTTGATGTGTTTCTCGAACAATTTTAAATAGTAGTTAGGAAAAATAGGGAGGAGGATGAGAATTTGATTAAGAAAGAATCTGAACTGTGTTTGGGATAACATTTTGTCTGTTATAGTATTAATAATTAAAGCCATTTTTAATAATTAATAATGGCTTCATCAACTTGACCACAGATGCTTGTGTTTCTGTGTGCTTACTGCAATGTGGAGGAATTATGGCAGTCATTCAACAGAAATGCATTATTATTATTATTATTATTATTATTATTATTATTATTATGTGACACCTCCAGGGAGTCTAAAGACTCATCGAGGTAGGGCACTTGCTCTACGACTCTGTCTCCACCAACTGATCGCAATGCCACCTACCGCCGACCACCACCACTAGTTTTTCTACAGACAATCATAAACATCCATGCCCACGGCGAGATTCAAACCCGCAGCCTTTTGGCTGGAGAGCAGATATGCTAAGTGCAGAAGTTGTGCCCAGTAGCCTTGGCATGATATAGGAAGGACCAACTGCTGTGAAGAAGTAATTGAAATGCATGAAGAATCATCTGTTGATCATACTGCTCTTTTCTGAATAGTAGCAAAATTCATTCAAGAGAGATTTCTGATACACTACTTCAAATTTGAGAATAATAATCTAAGCGTGGATGGATTTAGGATTTATATAGTATTAGGAGATTTACAGATAAGGAGTAGTGTTTTGAACAGAAATGGATATTGAGTTTTTTGGAGATGACTTTCTGGTCGCAAAGATGCTGCGAGGTCTACCTTATCTTTGGTTAAATTACAATGATACTATCTGAATGGGAGAGGTGGAAGGGCAGAAATTGTGCCCAGTAGCCTTGGCATGATACAGGAAGGACCAATTGCTGTTTGAGAAGTACACAAGTTTTATGCATTTAGCCATTTCAAAGTTGGATTTGAATTTCCTGATGTTTTAGATTTTGCAGGTCAGAATATAGACTGATTGCAAAGCTGAGCTTTTCTGACTTAGGCCAATTTGGAAATGTATTAATTTTCATTAATTTTTTTTTTTTTTTTTTAATCTTAGACTGCTTTGACAGCACTTTTTGGAGAACTAAGGCTTTTGATGGTGGTGGTGTGTGTGGTGGTTGGGGGGGGGGGGGGGGAATGAATATCCTTTTTTCAGCAAGAATTATTTCAGTTATCAGTTGGAGCAAGTGAAAGATTGGAAAGGAAGGATAGAAAGGAAAGAAAATTCCATGGAAAATAGGCATAGAAATCACAGAGATCATAATTTCTCTGCCTCTGGTTTTGTGTTATTGTAGTGTCAAATGACAACACAAGACTGAAAATTGCTGAGTGAAAGTGTTTTTTTGTGGAAAATAGGAGAAAGTTTGAATTACCAGGAGGAAATTTGACATCTGCATATATTTGGAATGAAAGCATTAAGAAAAGGTTCACAGTATTGGGAGAACGATGAGGATTATCTGATTGGTAACAGACAGTTGGTATTTTATCATTACTAACTAACTATTTTAACATTACTAACTATCAATACTAACTTTAAATTACAAATACTTCCTAACTTTTCCAGTTTGATCAGCAGAGTTAGAGAAGGGAAGTCAGTTTGAGTTTGAACATTGAAGTCCCCAAGGGAGATGATTTTGCTGTTTTGATAATTAAACTATAGAAAAGTTTTAAAGAGATAAATAGTAGTTATGGAATTTGGAGAATGATAAAGACATCAAATACAGCAAAGTGTGGAAGGAAATTTTGCATCAGAGAAGATCATTGGGGGGGGGGGGTCTATGTTTGGCATTGGCATTGTTTTGACATGGAATGTCAGCTCTGATGAGTTCTTGTACCATTCTTTTTACAAAAGGAATCATGTGAAGTGTAGTTTTTGATAATTGAGATAGAGTAGTTGAGGCAGCCAGTTAAGGTTCTGTAAGAAGTAACTACACATAATAATAAGCTGTTTTTATTCTCACCATTACTAAGAATAATAGTGGCTGGTTATTAGTTACTGTAGAATAAAAACAGTTTATATACATTGCCATGAGTAATATGGTACATAATGCAAATAATTCTTTGTATTTTGCTTAATTTATTATACTTAAAATTGAATAAGACATGCGGAAGTGCTCAATTAATTGCTTAGAATCCACACAGAAAATTGCAGTTGAATTTAAAGCGAACAAGGTAATATCTGCACTTTCTCCAGCTTAGCAGTTTGTGTTGAATATCAAAATAGGTTTAAAAGATTTTAATGTCAGGAAAGAATCATACTGATTTGTTGAGCCTAGTGTAGCATGGTAGTCTTATTTGTTCAAAATAGATACAGGTTAAAAAAAAAGTTAAAGAAAATTATTTTATTGTGAACTGTGCAGCTTAAATATAAGCTGTGTAAAGTAGATGAGATATCACATCTTGTTAATATAATTATCAACATGTCCTCTATTTACATATTTTATTTGTTAGCAGCAAATAAAGTTTTCAGCCTTCTTAACTGAATGGACACATATCTACTCTCGGTCTAATTGGCCGTAGGTTTTGAAGAGCTTTGTGGCTGAAGTTTATTGCATAGGGTATGAGACCACTACGACCTGTCCAAAGCGGCTTGAAAAAAATTTCACGTTTTCTTTAGAATAAGGTTTCTGTCATTCAACCCACATTCAAGCATGTCAATTGCATTTGTTTATGTTGTGTGTGTGTGTGTGGAGAACAATATAAACAGAGCCATTTAGCCCATCCCCTGCCTTTTGTTATCAGTTGCGCACAAAGTTTCATTGATATCCATAGTTCACTGTTTTTGTGTCATTGTAAATTAGTAAATGCCTAGGAAATGAAATCTCAAGTGAGTGTAGAGTTGCTTGATGGCAAAAATAAGATGCTGGGAGAAGAATGCCACATATTGTATAAGGAATTCAGAGAAATAACTAGGACTTCTGTCCAAATTTTCTGATCCTCACTTTTCCATGGTGTTATCTACTACCAAGTTATACACTTGGATACCAAAGAGATAATGATAGACAGACTGAATGGGATATCACCTGGTTATACAAAGCATCTTCTGTTTTTGTCAGGTAACAGGTAAATAGTTCACTACTGGAACAACCTCAGTGGAAAAGAAATGAAGCTGGCAGATGAATTACAGAAATACTGTATTTTACTTAACTAGTTTTACTGAGATTAAGAGGGATAAATCTAAAAGGAAGGTAAATTGAATATAAGAATTATAGAGAAATTTTCTTTACTGGATATTTCTGGAAAGATTCATGCAAATATACTTGAGAAAAGGATAAGAAAAATTGTTGAAGGGAAACTTGGTGAACAACAAGCTAGATTTTGACCAAAATGAGGTTGCCCAGACAAAATTTTTTGCCTTGCAACAAGTAGTCAAAAAAATCAGAATATAACAAGGATATCTCTTTAAGTTTTGTTGGGCCTTTGAAAATTTGCTTAAGTACAGAAGGGAAAAACTTTAATTACCTTACATTTTACAACATCAAATTGATAACCATTGTCCTTTACCTATACTGCCAATTTATTTAAATCATCCTGTAAGATATCTACATTACCTTTATCAACTATTGTCCTGCCTAGTTCTGCATTATCAGAAGCAAACAACTGAATATCCCCCCCCCACTTCAAATCTTCTGCTATATCAAATATACATCTCAAAGAGTAGTGATCCTAGTACACAGCCCTGGAGCACTCCACTAGTCACCCTCATTCACCTTGATTCCACTCCACTTGATTCCTCATATCCATTCCCATTTACTCCAACTTATGTGATAGTTCCATGTGGTATTCTGTCAAATGCCTTTGCCTACAGTAACATGATGTAGCCATTTCCTTTATTCAATTCTCTTGTCACCTTATTATAAAATGTGAATAAATTACTGAGGCAGGACCTACCTTTTACAAAGCTATGCTGCCCCTATAAAGTGTCATATTCCTATCCACCCATTCCTGAATTTTACTTTTAACCAACTTTTCCAATACTTTAGCCATCACACCAAAGATATTAATTGGTCTGTAATTTGCTACAGTTGTCTTGGAGCTACCTTTATGTAATAGAATTATCTTACCCCTTTTTCCATTCATTTTCCCTTGGAACCTTGTCAGATCTGAGACTTAGATAAAACAACCTCATCAGAGACCCTGCCAATTCACCTGCATATTCTTGTAGCACACAAGCTGACATACCATTCAAGCCCACTGCTGTGGGCCTGAATGGTATGTCAATATACTTGAGCATATTGACATATACTCAATATACTTGAAGGTTTTTCAATATACTTGAGTACCTTCAGTTCATCTACCCTCAGTAACATCTGCCTACTGCACTGAGCAAAGTTATCTTTCCAAAGCCATTCTTTCTCTTACTTGCTGTGTAGTGAAAAAAACTCTTTTGGATTTACTTTGGTCTGCTTAATAAATTCTTGTTCGAAATATGATTTAGCCTTTCTTACCATACTAGTTGCCCTTCTTGCTTGTGCTTTATACTGCTCATTGGCATGCTGATCACCTTGTTTATATTCCTTCCACAATGCTTTCTTTTTTTACAGTTCCTACTTTATATGCTAGTCATCCACTTAATTCCTACACTGTTTATCCTCCTGACCTTGGGTATGCACTCTGATACTGACTCACTCAAATAATCCTTGACCACTTCCCATGCACTAATGACATTCATTTCATGTTATTTCTTATGCCACAGCACTGCTCCAAGTTGCCTCCTAAGTTTGTCATAATCACCAGCTTTATAGTTCTGCATAAACCCTTTCTTGACTGAAATTTTTACTTGTTGAGCATGTGGAAATTTCTGCGAAATAAAAATGTACAAATAAAAATAAGAATGCTGTATGTGGTGGTGGGGGGAGTGGGAACTGGAAAGTTCTGATAATTACTATGAAGGAATTGAGATAGAACCATGTAACTTACACATTCTACATATTCCCACGAAGTGTTTTACACTTATTACTGCTGCATCATTTGCAATCCTCTGAGAAAAAGTCTTTTCCTTGTTGCACATACCATATTATTTTTGTTCTAGGTGTTTATCAGAACTCCCTCTCCCCGTATGTCATATGTTTATGCATATGACATATGGGGAGAGGGAGTCTATTATCTTTTAAAATGTTTTATTCATTTAATGGAGTGAATATACTTCTTGTTAGTGAAGTTCATATTACTTATGAATAACATCTTCATGCATTTCAAAAATGTACAAAGGCCAGGGCCGGCGCTACCATTTAGGCAAACTAGGCAACTGCCTAGGGCGCAAGCCATGAAGGGGCACAAAATTTCAAGCTATGCTTTATTCATACTTTACTAAAATATCAAAATTAAATAGTGATATATGATTTAGGTATCGATTCTTTTTCCTTATCCCTCACACATCACACTATTTTAGTATTTAACTCTTGGTTCTTTTTTGTTCCTTACCTAAATGATTTGAACTTACCGCTATTTAAAATTCAGTTAAGATAAATATTTTAAAATGTTAACATTTTAAAATATTAAATTTTGGTATTTTATAACTTCTTTTTTGTAAATGAATTATAACAGAGAATTTTCAAATTAATTAAAAAAGAAAATAAAAAAGCCCAATTAATTTACCTATTAATTTAACCTGAAAGACAATTTTATTTTGTTTAATGTCAATTAGAAACATTTTAGTTTATGAAATAAGGGGTGCACTTGTGAAATAAGGAGCACACTTATAAATTTTGCCTAGGGTGCAAAATAACATGACACCGACAAAGGCTGATTGCAAAATGTCTGTGTAGTTAGTGGTGTATGTATATTGCTATGTAATATGAACCACAGAATATATATATTTTTTCATTTTGAACTTTTAATTTTCAACATAATGTATCATATAAACATGAATTAAATTTTACATAAACTTGAATTAAATTAAACACATGAAATGAGAGGATCCTAAATATCCATTATTTATATAGCCAAACAAAACAGTGTTTGCCAATATTAACAGTGATTTAAATTTCAGAAGTGACTCAGAGCATACAATAATTTGGAGCATAAGTTTTGCCTTGATGTTACTTTTGAAACTTTTAAAGGTTTCAATGGCAAATTGGCTATAAAACAGTACTGTATTATATTTTGTTTTAATAGTTTTTGGTGGTAATCAAAGATATTTTAGGCTCTTTTCTTCTACAGTTAAGCAGTTTTTTTTTCCTTTTTTTACAGAGTGTATGGGGTTCGTATTGGAAAGATGGTAGATGGGGATACAAATGTTGCCATTCTCTGCTGAAAAATTCTTATTGTACAGGTAATATTGGTAAAGAAGCATTATCACAGGTATGTGTTAATTTCTGTTTGATGTAGGTAGTATACTTGGCAACACATGAATGTGATTACAATTCACTAATGAAAGATTCTGTACTAACATTGTGTGTGTGTGTGTGTGTGTGTGTGTGTGTGTGTGTGTGTGTGTGTGTGTGTGTGTGTGTGTGTGTGTGTGTGTGTGTGTGTGTGTGTGTGTGTGTGTTCTTTTTGCTCAGTTTGTGCCAAAATATAATGCAGGTACATTAATATTAATCAGTGCTATTTTTCAGTTAAAGCTGAAAAATTAATGGAAATGCATTTCAAAGTCGAAATGTTTGATTGTTTGCTTAATTTGCAATACTAATTTGGTCAAAATAAAATTATTTTATCATTTTGAACTGCAGACTGCACAGAGTATGGAATTTTTTTTAATGAGCTCTCACAGGTATAAAAAGTACTTTTATTACTATCTTATATTTGGGTCTTTTAATGCACTTTTAACTGTATCAATCCATCTAGATCTTAGTCTTCCTTTGCCATCCTAGCATCAAATGCCTACTCTGCTAATATTTTCTCTACCATTTTGTTTAGGAGACTGTACCTGAGATTAGCTCTGCTGACACATACTTAAATGCAAACAGTGTCAAGTTCCTTCCTAATTTCTTTATTTTTCATGATTCTGCCATTCATACCTTCTATTCACTCCCCATTTTACTCAAAAATTTCATATCTATTGTCTCTAAACTTGGATATAACTGTTTTATTTCTAAATGAAATTTACATATTCATAAGTTGAAATTAGTTTGAATAGTATCTTGTATATTGCAATTTAGCAGTTGTGTTTTGGATAATTTCCCCTCTTACACCATATAAAATTATATACAAACTTTGATTATGTAATAATCTGTTTTTATATTTAATTTGCCATCTTCACAAAAAATTATGTCTAAATAGATGAAAATTTTTACTTGTTCTTTAACCACCTTACCAGCCATTATGGATCAAATACACATCCTCACGTGCTTCGTATCCATCATATATTTCAATGTAATATCAACGGTATTACAATTTTAATATGCACTTTGCATATTAAAATATGCAAAGTGCATATTATATGTTTTCTTTTTATTAGACTTTCATGCTAAATTTGTTGCAGCAGTTATTCAGTTAAGGAATCTTTCACACTTGTACTGCATTTACTTATGAGTATAACATCACTTGCATAATGTAAAGTGCTAAGAATAATGTGATCCACAGACATGATGAACAGTAGTGAAGACAGCATTAAACCGTTGTCTTACACCTGATTTTACATCAAAGGAGGATATTGGTCATTCAAGGGAATGTTAGTAAAGAGAGAGGAGAGGTGATGGAAAGTTTTCTCTGGACTTAGTCCCTTTAAGTTTTCTATCTGGCTAAGATAAGTAGATGATGCATTCTCTGTCTGGCCTTGTAGTCCAGACATGTTAGACTCTTTCTTCCTTCATCTGAATAGTCAACATCCTAGAATCTATTTTATTATAGAAAAAAAAGAAACAGTAGTCTACCCTTTCACCATAGTAACACATTTCTTTGATGGTAACCTTTCTTTTATTATTATTATCAGAGGCCTATTGGAAGTTTGGAAATCATTAAGGGAGGCCACATATCATCCACACTAGCTATCATCACCACCTGTGCTTGCACTTGATGCCTCCAAACGCAAGCTGTTCCAATCATGAACTGCTTTATGAGAGAAAAACCCAGTTCTCATCTCTTTCTTGACTGCATTCATTTTTAATTTCCATACATTCCCTCTTGTCCTCTCTCCACCCTCCAAAAAAATGAAAAATTCCATCTACTACCATCCTGCATGACGCTTTCAGAAGTTAGGTCTTTATCATTCCCTCTTTCTCCTGTTTGCTAGCATTTGCAGTCCACAAATCTCTTTCTCTCTGTTCTCATAATTTACATTCCACAGTCCTGATATCTTTAACACACTCTTTTGCATCCTCTCTACTGTATCTACATTTCTTCAAAAATCAGGAAACCAGGTCTGTGTAAAATAGTCCAGATGAGGTCATATCAAGGTCTAGTAAAGAGGCAAAATGACTTACCCTTACATGCCAATATTCATTTTAACATTGCAGTTATCCTCTGAGTTACATTTGCAATCTTTACTATATGACCCTTAAATTTCAACTTCTATCTACTAAAACTCCAAGATCCTTGTCAGGTCAGCTTATTCTAGCATAATCCCACCATAAAAATACTAAAAGCCATTTTCACATGCCCACAATTCCAACCTCTTCAAATCATTCAAAAGTGCTGTAAGTCAGTTGCATTCTAGTGCAAACAACTGTCTCTTTCAAATCCTTCCCAATGTCATTAATGTAATGATTAAATAACAATAAATCAAGAACCAATTCCTACAATACACCAACTGTTCACCTTAAATCTTGCAGACTTCATCTCACCAGTGCACCACTTTTTTGATATTTGTCAGTCAGCCATATCCTCTTTACCCGAACTAATAGTTTATAATCCCATCTTATATCCTACAATTTATGCAACAGTTCTCAATTTTGAATCCTTTCAAAAGTCTTAGCAAAGTCCAAAATTGTCATAGTTTAACCATTGTGTAACTTATCTATAACATTATTATAAAATGTAAGCAGGTTACTCAAACATTCTGTTCATTGCAATGTATAGATTCTCTGTGAACCTATTTCTGTATGCAAACTCTTGTTAACTTTTCCAAAATTTTCCCCACCACTCCAGAAATATTGATAGTTAATAGACACATTAGTCTTTGCAGCTATCCTTGTGCAATGGGAGTGTCATACATTATTTTCACTCCTGTGGAATTTTTTCTGTGCTGAGACTTAACTTATACAACCATTTCAGCTGAGTACTGTTCTAGCATTCATGTTGATATTCTCTCATACCCTATAACAAATTCTTATTCTGTTTATGAAATACCTCTAGTACCACTTCCTCATATCAGAGTTTCTTCATGCAAAAGAGAGGAAGCTTTGAGCTCTATGTTGGATATACTAGATTGATTGCCTGTACCAAAAAAGGATTTGCATCTGCCACCTGCATACTATTAACATTCAGACTTATTCTTCTGCATTTATTTGTTCTTTTACGTGAAACATAAGAAGAGAATTTTTTAAGGGATTGTCTTTAGCTTGCAGAGCCTCTTTCTTTTGATACATAGACTTAGTTTTCCATACAATTCTTCTGACTTCTGGTTTGTGCCTTACATTTCATAATAGACATCATAATTTTTATGTATACAGTAGTCTTTCTGCAGTATCTCTTTCTTAAGAATGCATATCCATTTCCTCGTAGCTTATATATATATATGGACAAATATATTCACAAATTTTCCCATCCTTCTCCCCCCCCCCCCCTTCATCAGTATGGTGTTATTAAAACTCTAACCAGTAGAGCCATCAATTTTTGCTCCAGCAAGGCTTTTCTTACAGTTGAACTTACACTTACCATGTGCACCACACCTTATATATAGTTAGGTATTGTGTGTGTGGTTGTCAGGGCATATATTCAGGGTGCTAAGTGTATGGTGCACACCCACAGAATAGCAATATCACAGATATTATATTTTTGCATTTATCCTGTTAAAGGTTCCCCTGATTGTTTTCTGGCTTTGTGTGATTCCTAAAATTAAACACAATATACTAATGCTTCATGAAGAGGACACGTTTCGATGTGTAAACATTGTTAATAGCCTAGGTGTGTGTGGTCACAAATAGGGACACCTCTGAGCCCTTTGAACAGACGCACAAATTGTATTCAAATTCTTAGTGTTCCAGTTTTAAACCACTCAGAAGGTGAGGTTGCTTGCGTTCTGAGACAATAGCACCCAGAAATCATTGACTTTGGTTATTGTGTCAGCCAATCCAAATGAACATTGTCATTTGTCATGAGTTGCTGATTTTGTTTTCTGTTTCAACT
Organism: Typopeltis vanoorti; assembly: GCF_054136105.1. NCBI lineage: Eukaryota > Metazoa > Arthropoda > Arachnida > Uropygi > Thelyphonidae > Typopeltis > Typopeltis vanoorti. The sequence goes on along the minus strand of NC_143553.1, from coordinate 68,846,053 downwards.
GTTTTGCTTGTGTGAAGTGTGAATACATGTTTGGGACACCAATATAGACAATTTTTTAATATATCATTTTCTATAAATAATTTATAACTTTTTGTCCATATTACAATGGGAAACAGTGCTGATGATCTATTGAATGTCTTTTTCTGTCAGAGCTTTCACAGATTGATTATAGTCAAAGGAGGTTGGAACTTGTGTATAAATGAGTAAGTAAAATGAGCTATTTCAGCCTTTCTTTGGTTCAGTCTTGAAAAATAATAATTTCTCAAGTGATTACTCTTTCCAGCTTTTGTGCATATTATATTTGCATTTAAAAAATTGTATCAAAATTCAAATTATCCATGTCTCACTCTAGTATTTGCCAGTGATAATCTAATCTCACCACAAAGCATAAACCCTTTGTGCTTACATAACCAGTGCATGTGAAGCATAGCTGCTCTTTTTGCTTTATGCTTTTCATATTTAAAATTATATTAATTGATAAATTAGAGTATTCAGTTAATTGCATTGGATGCACTATGCACTCTTAAAACTTTCATGCATCAATAAAAATGCAATCGTATGCTCAAATTGATGTGAATTTTGTAGTGCAGGTTGCATAAGCCATACAACAGCTCACTCAACCTAAATGGCATGTGATGCCACTGATATATATATATATATATATATTCACAACCTCCCCTCCCCCCATCAGTATGGTATTAAAAAACTAACCAATAGAGCCATCAGTGTTTGTTCCAGTGAAGGTAAAGCTTCTCTTTACAGCTAATCTTACCATATCCACCACACCTTTCTCTCTAATAACTGCAGTTCCAACAGAATCAACAAAATACTTAATTCCTCACCTGATCTTCAACTTTATCTTCAGAAAGATTATAGTAATGCAGTTACCATTCCTTATGTCCAGGGTACATCAGAAAAAAAAATGCCAGAATTAAAAAAATAAATAAATACAATCTGTGCACTGGCTTTCAAGCCTTGCTTGAAACCAGCAACCCTTATCCATTTCCCTAAGGACCAGCTCCTTCCTCTCTCAGTTCCTGGTGTGTATTAGAGTTCCTTGTTCTTGCAAGTTGGCTTGCTATGGATAGACTGGAAGATCAGTCATCATCTGCTTGGAAGAAAATGAAAAAATGTTTCTCTTATTATGAACTGTGATCAGTCAGGTCTAGCAGACCATGCCTTGGACACTTCACATGCAATCAAATGGCAAACCATGTTTTGTTTATAGCCATTTCAGAAAAGAAAGTTTTTTTTAGCAGCCGTCCTTAAAAACCTTTTAAATAAATATTGATATGTTAAACTTTCCTGGTGCTAGAGGGTGGCATTTCTAGTTAAGACTCTAGACTTGTGTCTATTAAGTTTCGCTTCATTTTGTATTGTACTCCCTGATGATTTAAATGCCAGAATAGAAACAAAAAATACATAAGAAACACAGGTAAATTTGGCGAAGATACATGTAATCAAAATGGTCACAGACTGCGAGATTTTGTCATTTATAATAATATGAGAATAATGAATTCATGTATTTAAACACAAGGAAATACATAAATATACTGCATCAGCCAGAGAATGCAAATCAGTAATTGACTACATTATTGCAAATTTTAAATTAGCGGAAGTTTATTTTAGACGTAAGAGCATTTCGAGGCTGTGAATTAAACTCTAATCATTATATGGTATCAGCAAAAATTCGATTTAAACCAAGTGGCTAAAAATACATAAAATTGAAAATTCTTATCAACCGAGTTACAAAATTTCTTCATTACAGGATCCCTATGTTAGACAACAATATCAAAAATGCACAAACTTAAAAACAAACCACAAATGAATCATGTGACATAGAAGAGGGATGGAAAAATTTTAAACAAATTCTCACAAAAGCACAACAGAAAGTTTAGGAATAAAGCGCAAATGGATTAGAAAAAGAGGACTACAAGACTGGAACAAAGAAATAAAAAATATAATACAAACAAATTCCAAAACCATAGAAGCAGAAATAGAGTATAAAAGAAACAATGTAATTGCAAAACGAGAAGTAAGGAAAAGTCAGAAAGAGATGGAACAATTTCATAACAGAACTAGAAAAGGATATATTTAAGCCACAACCCCAAACCTATAAAGTAATAAAATACATGAATAAAGAAATAAAAGAAAAGATAAAAATACAAATAATAGATTTAGAAAAATGGATGACCTATTTCCAAAATCTCTGGGCAGATGAGAACATTGAAATATAATTTTATAAAACAAAGAATAACCTAACAGAAAATATCACATTATTAGAACTGAAAAATACAATAAAGAAGATGAAAACAAGGAAAACACCAGGAGAAGACAATATAAATATAGAACCCTACAAAAATGCAGGTGAAAAATTTAATGAAAGACTTCTGAAAATTTTTAATATGGTTTGGATGTCTGGAAAAACTCAACTCTTGGAAAAAAGCACTGGTTATCCCAATCTATAAAAAAGGAAATAAAGACAATTGCAATAACTATAGGGGAATTAGTCTGTTAAATACAGAACATAAAATACAGACAGGAATATTAAAAGAGAAGCTAAACAGTGTTGTATAGGACAAACTACTAGAAGAACAAAATAGTTTCTGAAAAGGCCAATCCTGCATAGATCCAATTTTTACTCTAAAGTTATTAATAGAGAAGAGAATTTCAAAAAGAAACACACATGGTCTTTATTGATTAGGAAAAAAGCCTTTGACAAAATTAGTAGACAAAAATTGTTTAAAATATTAACTGATTTAAATATATTAAACCAATTTTTGCAATCCATTCAAGAAATATATACAGGAAGCAGTTAAATTAGAACACATCTCAGAATGGAAAGATATATTAAGAAGGATACAACAAGGATGTACCCTCTCACCTCTGCTTTTCAATGTACAGGGGTCCTCGAGTTACGTCGGAGATCCGTTCCTACGGACTGACGTAAGGCAATTTTCTATGCAAGTCAGAATTACCATAGCCAAGTTACTTACCTAACCTAAAACACCCTAAAGTCATATGTATATATCAAGAAACAGAACTAAGCCATAGGAAAATGAAAGGGAGAACATAATTACTGTTTAGTACAGAAAAATGACAAAAACAAAACGTTTTATCTTAATCACAGTTGATTTCATGGGTGCCAATCCTTTCACGTGTTCAAGGATGCGAACTTTATCCTTGATAATAGTCCCGACTGTGGTACGACTTAAGTTCAACATGCAGCCGATATTAGTTGGCATTTCTCCCTTTTTTTGCCCTTTTAATAGTGTCTAATTTCACTTCTAATGTAATGGTTTTCCTTTTCTTCGACACACTGCCATCGGAAGAGTCTGCCTTACGTTTGGGAGCCATATTGAAGGGTAAAAAGTCACAAAAAAACACAAACACAAAAGTGAGAGAGTGGATGTAAACAAAGCACGTGGTATCCAAAGAGTATATGCTGGGATCCAAGCGACGGCACCTCTCCCAAACAAACAGCGTGTAACAGCGTATTCTTCCGCCGTGCTCACAAACAAGTTCGCCCGCAACGTTTGAATTTTACTTCACGCTGCTTCAAGTCAAAATTTATTTTTTAAATTATTTATGGGATTACCGCCGTAAAGTCGAAATGACACATGTCGAGGACGACGTAGGTCGAGGACGCCCTGTATATATGTATATAAATAAAATTAAAACAATCTGGAAACAGTATAACCCATTTGGTATACAAATAACTCCACAAATGAAGATAGACTACTACTATTTGCAGATGGCCAGATAGTATTAGCTACATCAAAAGATGATTTACAAAGATCATTAAAATCATTAAATGATATATCAGAACAATATATTGGAAATATATAATTATATAATATTAAAGTTAAATTTAATTTATATTCTAGTGTACGTTGTGAATTCCTTAAGATAATTAATAATCATGTACCAACGTATAAGCCTTTCTACGAGAAGAACAATATAATATGACAATATCTAAAGAAAAAACAAAAATAATGGTATTCAAAGGAGAAAACCCAATAAGTAAAATAGTGATAGATAATAAAATATTAGAACAAGTAAATACTTTCAAATACTTGGGATGGGATTTATCATATGAAGAAGAAAAAGACATAGGCACTAAAATATCAAACTTTGTCAAAGTAAATGGCGTAATAAATAATATATTTAAGCCATCCCTAGCATAAACACACTAGAATCAGACTATAAATCAGACTATGTAATGTCTTGTCAACAGTACCGTTGACAGGGTGTAGTATAGAGACAGCCTGCCTCACGGTGCAGCTTAATAAGGGCACTCGTTCAGCCATATTGCGTTGGCAGTGTCGCTACACTAATAATTCATGTTAGCACAGCAAGTGCGGAAAGAAGTTTTTCCAAGCTTAAACTGATTAAAAATTATTTGCAAACAGCAATGACCCAAGAAAGATTGGTTGGTCTAGCAACTATATTGATAGAGGTGGACATAGCTTATAATTTAAATTTAGAAGAGCTTATAAACAGTTTTATTGTGCGATATCCCCGTAGAGCAAACATTTAATTAATATTATTATGTAATCCTTTTGCATTACTGTTTCTCTTGTAATAAAAAAAATAGCAATTGGAGATTTTCTTATAGTTTTGTCTTTATAATCCATCATGGGCGATATTTAACTGTTTGCCTCAGGGCGCGATCTAATTTGGCGACTACCCTGCTTGTCAAAACCAACTCTGTTATACTGAAGCGAAACAGGGACCATAAAAAGAAAAAAAATCAAAAATGAATTCAAACAGCAAAAATGAAATTTCTCAGAAAAACAGTGGATATACCAAGTGGGACTATAAAACAATGAAGAAATTTTACTATCCCTGAATATAAAACGATGATGGATAGATGGATGGATAACAAAAATGGATAGAACATTTAAATTGAATGGATAACAGCAGACTACTGAAAATATTATACAAATATAAAATAAGTGGAAAAAGAAGAAGACCAAGAAAGAGATGGCAATGAGACTGAAATAGGCCACCTGGCCTATTACATTCTCAAAAACTAAAATCCATGTTATGAAGAAGAAGAAGACTCCCTGATGATGTCTATGACAGACAAAATATTGAAAGCATTAAACATTGCTTTAATTCTTTCCCTCTGCTGTTTGCACTTCAGTAAGCCATTAATATGGTTCTGCTATGCAGCTAAGCCTACTTATGTGACTCCTGATTACAGTTTAAGTATGAGCTATATATACTGCTATGCATAATTCCCCATTTACAGCATATTTGTAGTGTTTCAAACAGCTTTTTTTCTTTGTTTCATCATATATGCCTTTTCAGATCTGCAAATGTAAAAACAGATCCTTGTCATATTCCACTGATTTTGCAACTTTTTTTTTTTTTTGACTCCCACTCATGAAAGGTTTTAAACTTGTAGTTTATTAATACTGTGAATGGGCTAAGGATTGGATGTTTTTCAGTTTTTATTAATGTTATATATACATTTTTGTGTTTTTTTATTTATTTTTAATCCAGAAACCCAGCTCAAAATGCCAAATCTAGAACTTTTTCAAGCCAGTTTTGGCCTCCAATAAGCAGGGGAAGTGGTCTCACACCAATGAAGTTCATCTCCACCAGTCATCTGAAATTCATTCTTCTGACCTGAATTATGCAATGTAGGTAATATAATTACCTACATTATTAATCATTATTAGTATTTGAGCATTTCTGGCCAAATAGGAGATATTTGCCAATTTATTTATTGCTTTACCCATTTCAGGTGTTCTAATATGAAATGAAGGATTTGTAGATTTTTTTTTTTTTTTTTGCCCCTACTTGCACACTTTCTTTTTAACTGCTTTGAAATTTTGTTGCCATATTTGGGCAAGTCTGTTGTTCTGCTGCATATCTGATATTAGATGAGCAGAACATACGAGATTGAGATTGCTTATTTGTTATGTTTTATGTTTCTTACCTTTATCTATCTATATATATATGTTGGTATTTTGTACATTTTATCTTTGATATATTTTGTATCACTTAAAATTCATCCATATTGCCATTATAATCCTAGTTTGTTAGATAGCCAGTATACAACAAACACATAAGTTTTTCTTTTAGCTTTCATGAATATTGGTGGTGCATATTTTTTAATATTCTATATTTCTTAACTTTTATCTTTGTACTATTTTGTGTTCTTGTGTTTTATCTTTAATATGTTTTGTATTTTTTAATTTTATCTTTCTTTTATATGTTTTGCAGTTATAAGATCCATTTTGCATGTTTGTTAAATGGTCATGGTATGACTTGTCCGAATTTATCTACTATCAAAGGTTTTGGCGTTGACTTTGTTTCCATCTTTGACAAGATGACTATTCTTTTGTAGGAGGAGTGTCTTTTCTCTCACACTTGATTTTTAACATTATTCTATTAATATTAATTAGCTGAAAGTTTTCGAGAGTCTTTAGCCAAATTAAATAAGTGCCCCGCAAAAAAAAAAAAATATATGAAACTAAGTAGGAAAACTGAAAACATTGAATGCTTTTCTAATCATGAATCAATAGAACAGGTTGTGCATTTCAGCTATTTAAGTACAAAGTTTATTTTAGATAACAAATTAAATATAGAAATAGATAATAGAGTAAGCATTGCTAGTGGGCGGGCATGGCATGGCATGGCAGGAAGTTAGATGAATAAATTTATATGAAATATATAGAGGATTAGCCAAAACACTAAACTAACAGTATATAAAACTATGTTTTTAACTTAATGGATCTGAAAGTTCGGAAGAAATAAAATAGTTTAATACTCTTAAATACTCTGATTGGAGAGTTCTAAGGAAAATTAGGTGAGTGAGCAGATTATAGTGTCATTCGTGTAATCATATTAAAACAAACTTAACCAGGTATTCAAGAATATGTGAGTTGAACAAATTTAAGATGGTAGAGATCACTTAAACAGAATAGAAGATGAAGAATAACCAAAACAAGTGTTTGTGCAAAAATGGTAGGAAAAAACATCTGAGAAGAAAACTAAGATATAGGTGAGTTACACAGTTGCTGAAAATAAAAAGTTTTAGTCTGTTTTTTTCTTTTATGGGGTTTCAGTAGTCATGCATCCTTCCTCTGCTACCCTAACACATATTCCAATATGAATTAACATTAATGTTGTAAATTAGTCATCACCATTTTCTGGTATACTCCTTATGAGATATAGCCAGATATTATGACAAATTATGTGTTATTGTCTGACTACTTTTTAATCAACTTCTTTCCAAATTGATTTATTCCTTGTCAGGATCTCTGAAATATAAGAATTGATGAAATCAGAGAACCTGACAAAGAATAGACAAATTTGAAAAGAAGTTCTTGATTCAAGTCATGCAATGTTATTTAATTTATCATAATATCAGGCTAATCTTCTTGAATGGCAGGCAGTCTCAAGTAGAGTGATGTGGGCAAATATTAGAATGGGGAATTGGACAATGAAACTTGTTTGTGCCTGTGGTCCTGCAGAAGGTTCTACTAAAGTAGAAGTGGAGGAATTTTTTGATGCTTTAGAGAAAGCAACTGATGCAATGAAAAAGGAAAAGTTGGTCCTTGTTGGGGATCTAAATAGCAGAGTAGGAAATGATTGTCAAACATACAAAAATACTTTAGGAAAATTTGGAGAAAAGAGCAAAGCTAATAATAATCGCAAATACTTGGATTTCTGCTCAGGACATGGACTGGTTATTACTAACACTGTTCCAACATAAAAATGTGCACAAATTCACATGGAGATAAGAGGCAAAGAATAAGAAAAGTCTCATTGTCTATGTTATTGTTGATAGGAATGTTTTCCAACTGGCGCAGGACACCAGAGTGTACAGAGGATTTGAAATTGGAAGTGATCACTATTTAGTCTTGAGCAGGATAAAATTGAATTTCATATTGAAAAGAATAACATGTAAGAAAGTTTTAAAGTAAATAAAAGTTGACCAGCTCTCAGATGTGAACTGTAGACTAAAATACACAAAGATTATTGAAGAAAAAATGTGAGTTTGAGAACAGGAACCAAACCTTGGAGATTCAGTGGCAGGCCTTGAAGAAAACCTTGATTGATTCAACCAGAGAGGCATGTGGTGAGGTTGTCTGCAAGGATAGAAAAATCAGAACTCCATGGTGGACACAGGAAGTTAAAGAGGCAATGAAGGAAAAGAAGAAAGCATATCAAAAGCTCCTGGCAAATAAGTCAGCTTCTGCTCTTAGAGAATACAGAGACAAATGTAAGAAAGCGAAACACTGTGTAAAACTAGCTAAACAAAAGTCATGGGAGGACTTTGGCAAGAACATAGAAAATAAATATCAAGAAGGTGGTAAGATATTCTGGAGGTTGTTGAAGAAGCTTAGAAATGGAGGAAAGAGTGCTGTAAAAGCAGTTAGAAACGACATTAAAACAGGAGAAAAAGATATCCTTGAAGTATGGAGTAAGTACTTCGAAAAATTGCTAAATGAAACAAGCACTGATAGCAGAGTGTTAAAAAAACACTCAAGAGGCATACAGTCAGGAATACATATCCATACTTGAAGTAGAAAAAGCCACCAAAGGCTTGAAATGTGGAAAGGCAGCAGGAGTAATGATATTCGACCAGAAATGCTAAAGTATGGTGGTGTAAAAGTCTTACAATGGCTGCACTGTATAGTTCAGAAAGCCTGGACAGAGGGACGAATTCCTGATGATTGGAGTAGAGCTCTCATAGTACCCATATATAAAAAGGGAAATAAAACTGAATGTGAGAATTACAGAGGTATTTCCCTACTGAGTGTTCCTGGCAAGATCTATGCTAGTGTACTTGAGAAACAGTTGAGAAGAACAAGCTGGATTCAGGCCAAATAGAGTGTGTCAGGATCAGATCTTCACTTTACGACAAATAGTTGAGAAAGCATGGGAATATAACAAAGATCTGTATTTAAGTTTTGTTGATCTGGAAAAGGCATATGACAAGGTGCCAAGAGAGAAGCTGTTCAACACTCGGCAGTTATATGGTGTCAATGGGGCATTATATCAAGCAATACTTAGTCTTTATTTGAGTTGTAAGTCAGCAGTTAGAATTGAAAGAAGTTCAGGAAGATGGTTTAATGTTAAATCTGGTGTGAGACAAGGATGTACATTATCCCCTCTGTGATCCATATCACCTCTATATGGATCACATTATGAAGGAAAGTGGTATTAAACATGATATCAGAATTGGAGATGTTAATGTCGGCTCTTTGCTTTATGCAGACGATGTTATACTTCTAAATAAATCCACTATGAGTTTGCAAGATTCTCTGACTAAATTGAATAACTGTTGTAATAGATATGGTATGAAGGTCAGCAATAAAAAAGACAATGAAAATAGGTAGAATTGTTGAAAATGTCAACTGTGTTGTGAATGGGGAACCTGTGGTACAAGTAAAACAATTCAGCTTCTGAGGCACAATTTTTAGCGAAGATAGTAAATTAAATATGGACATAGACAACAGAATCAACAAAGCTGGTATGGTAGAAAGTCGGTTGAATAAATTCATATGGAATAAGAGAGAAATTAGTCTCATTAAATTAGCTGTATACAAGACAGTGATCAAACCAGTTTTAACTTGTGGATCTGAGAGCTTGGTCAGAAGTAAAACACTTGACCAAAGACTAGAGACCGCAGCTATGAGAGTCCTGAGAAAGATTAGTGGCGTCCACAGATGGCATCAATGACAATATCATATTAAAAACGAGGATATTAGGAAAGAACTTGACATTGTCAGCATACAGGAATGCATTAGCAGAACTAATCTCAGGTGGTATGGTCACTTAAACAGAATGTGCGAGGAAAGATTAGCAAAACAAGTGTTTTCTGCCAGGTTGGCAAGAAAATGACCCAGAAGAAGACCAAGATATAGATGGATTGATGCAGTACAATGTGCCTTAGATGATAGAAATATAAGATCTGATAATATTGGAGTCTTGACATGTAACAGATTGATTTGGAGTAAAATTGTAGATAGGAATTTAGTAATGATGTAAATTTTTCATGTAGTACTATCATATCCTGTACACCCCTTGAGGGTACAAATCATGAATTTGATGATGATATCGGGCTTTATCTCATAAGGATTATATTAGAAAATAATATTGATGATTAATTTACAGCATTAATGTTAATTCATATTGGGATATATGCTAGGGTAGTAAAGGGGAATATAGGAGGCATGACTACTGGAACACTATAAAATAAAAAAAAGCAGACTAAAACTATATTTATACTTGATGTGTTTTTATATATATAAATGCAACATTAAAAAAAGGTATTATAAGACTAATTTTTGAGTAGTTTTAGGTGTAATAAACAGTTTAGTACTTAAATGAATCCATTACAATAAAACTGATTCAGCCACCAGAAAGTCATCTATGACAATTTTCTGCTCCATATTAACATCCGTATTTCTGTAGGTAGAAAAATTAACATTAATGTGTGAATTTATTTGTATATTAGAATAACTTTAATTCTGAAACGGTTATATTTATACACATACAGGCATCTCGTATAGTTTTGTTGCCACCAGACAATGAGGAAGAATCCGAAGAAAGAGGACAAAGTGGTGAAAAAATGTTATCCTTGCAGGTATTTCTTCATTATTATAAATATTATATATATATATGTAAGGAGGGCCTATTAAACTGTTTCAATAAATAAAAATTGTTTTTAATTATTTTTCAAAAATATCCCAGATAAGGTTTTTAACTTCTTTTTAGTACAGTTAGTTCTCATTATAGTAATTCAGTAACTCATTTTAGTAAACTCATAGTAACCACAGAATTAGTTTGCATTTGTGTACATTAAGATCCTGCCTTACGACATTTTGTATGATGATTCACTCATATGATGGTTTTCTCTCATGACCAGTGCCCATTTATATGACGCTGCATTCACTCATACATCAGCTTTAGTGACATGATGCTGCCATAAATCAACCACTGCAAAGTTTTTGTGGACTCAATTTGTTTGACATTTGTTTGCTGCATCTCTCTCTCTGTGTTTTGCCATGAATTATAAACTTTGTTTATAACTATTTATTGTTGTAATGATGGCAAATAAAAATCAAAGTAAGGATACTGTTGCTTCCAATGAAAAGAAAAAGATGTGTAAGATGTGTAAACAAAAATATTAAGATTAAACATATTAATTTCGTGACAGTAGTGGTTCAAACACTGAGATAGGCCACAGGCCAAACTTACCTTGCACTGCTGCTGTTACAGTTGCTAAAAACAAAATTTCTAGTGAAGTGAAAAGTGCTACACCATCTAATATTGCAGTTGTCTGATAAACATGACAATCTTATTGTCAAAATGGAAAGACATTTCCATTTCAGTAAAAATTTTTGCCAGCATTTTTCGTTTGTATAACTGATGCAAATAAATGCTTTATTTATATCAGTTGTACACATTGTTTAAAAATTCTGTTAAACCATATAAGAAAACCACATAATAAAAGGCAATCAATCACTATACGACTAGGTCTGGAAACTAATTCACAAGGCTGGGGTGCACATGTATATGATTGTTTACTATAGGAAATTTTTTTAGCATTGTATCTAAGAAGCTTTGGATTTTTCAGTAGTTTGTTGTGACAGTGTTTGCTATAATAATGAGAGTTGATTGTAGCTTGTTGCATTATGTACTCAGGTTTTTTTCTGCTTTCTGTTGAGAGTACAGTACACAAGAACATGATGTTCAAATAAAGTAAAACAGTATAATCATAAAGACGTATTATTTGCAGTTACTAATTTATATTTTAATAATGTAAAAAATATCCACTCTTTCAAATCATCTTTATTTCATCACATAAAGTAGTACAGATAAGCACCGATTCCTTGGAGGTCACATAATAATAATAAATAAATAACTTTACTACATGGTTTAAAAAAAAAAGTGGAATAAATTTGCCATAAAGCTTCAATAACAGTCAACCATTATATTATCATTATTACCACATGGACATATCATCATGGAACCCAGTGACTCATTGCAAGAAGCCTGCACTAACCATTATTCGTTAATGCCTATCATACATCTCCTTAAACTTGTTCTCTTACAGAGGACTCATGACATCTCTGACAGTCCTATTTTACTCATTCACTACTCCAAGCAAAAAATGTAATCTTCACACCTTTGCTATTACACATTTATACAACTTCCAGTGGTGACACTTTGTTCCCTCTTGTTATGCATCGGCAAATTTCTTCAGCATCTATCCAACTAAACTTATAACTCACAAAAACAACCTTAACTCTCTTTTTATAGGGAGCATTTCATTGATCACTCACCATTTTGATCACTTGTATCTGTATCTTCTCTTTCACTTCCATATTGTCAGGAAACCCAGGTAATTAGTGACACCCTCCCCCCATTCCTCTCCTGCCTTCTCTATGCCAAGTGAGTGATACCCTTCACGGGCATTTCAAACATACTTAGAAACCCAGAGCCTCCTCCATTTCAACAGTACATCAGTAAAATCAGTGCTACTTCAGGCCAGCTGCCAGATAATGCATGGACCCAAACCTGTCAGCAATGAGTTAGAAGTCTTCCCTGTGAACTTTGGCATATTTCTGCTGCCAAATACTCTGCCAGGAGAGGGAATCCAAGTGGTGCTATGCAGGACATACAATTCGGCCATGTTATGGCAAGGGGAGTTGTCACTCTCTGTATTTGTGTCATGTCTAAAAGTCTCTCTCCTATCACTGCATGTCCCTACTCTGTCCTTCCAAACAACCATGAATAAACCTGTGATGAAACATCAGTGATACTGTGACAAAAAAGAAGTCTCTCTCAAAAACTAATTCCAGCAAAAAAAAGAAAAAAAAAAAAGAAAAAGATAGACCAAGCACATCATACAAATTACACCATAATCTCCACAATGAAAACTCACTCTTTCACATCCACTTTATTAACATCTAAAGCACCAACATAAATGACATTCACCATCATTTACAGTCATCCTTTCCACACCTCTTACTCTTGACAGAAACCCAAATTACATCTACATCCACTACTATCTACCTTCAATGACAATTCCCTTTGTCATAAGGGTGGCATCTGGGCCTTTATGAGATCTGACATTGCTTGCCAGAGAATGACTAATTTAGAGTCCCCTGCTTTTGACCTCTCTGGCTCAAGGTTTCTGCATTCTATTTTCAGTATTCATCTTCTGCATTTACTGTTCTCCAAAAACCACTCTAATCTGTTCACCTTCCTCTCCACAAAGTAGACCATCTGTAATCCAGTTATCCAAATAGTAAGATCATCTTTCTAGGTGACCATAATGTCAACAATTGGACATTATGGTCACCTAGCTTCCTTTTTCCAGCACTACTGACCAAGCTGGACAAAACGCAGAAGTCTTGCTGTAAGCAATAACCTAATATAAATTGTACATCTACTATTTGTATTTCTAATAATAATAATCTTCACTCTCCCAATAACTCTCAATCTCTTTTTAATCAGTTTTCCTTCTGGATATAACATACAGGTCATCTCTCCTCTCAGTAACTCAGATCACAATATGGTGCAAGTCTCCTCTCTCTCTCTTTCTCTAATTCACAGAATGCCCTCCCTCTAGTCACTTCAACCTCAATGTCCTTTTGCACAATAAAGGTGCCAAATGGAAAGATCTCCGGAATTTCTACTTTTCCTTTCCAGTCTACCTGTTTATTGCTTCCAGTAGTCAGACTGTGACCTCCTCTTACCCAAACACTTGCTCTGAGCAAGTCACAGAAATTATCCTCACTGTCATGAAGGCTTTCATTTTCTATTTTGCCAGAAATTCTCATCCACTCTCCAAGCCATATTTCAGCAGAAAGTGCACCAAAGTAGTAATTCAACTTGACATTCCCTGACTTATCTCTTAGCCTACATCACCCACAGGATACACACCATGGAAAGGTTTGGAGTAAGATACACTATCACCCTACACACATCTAGAGTTTTGATCATTTCTGGCATTATGGCCTGTTTAGCAAATTGTCTTTCTTTGATCTATCTGCCACCCTCTATAATCGGATAGTCTGCTAATTCTCTCCAGTTATTCAGTGCATGCTATGGTGGGAACATCTCTCTCGAAGCTTTGCCACCAGTGCAAATAGCACAGAAGTGATAGAATGATGGCTGTTAGAACAAAGCCTCACTCCATTTTATAATATGGGAGAGAGAGAGAGGATACTCACAATAATCACCAATCCTATCCACAGTTTTGCAAATGATAGCACACTCCATTCATCCTATGCTTTTGACAAACCGTATGTTTCTCAGACATCCCAAGCATCAATATCATCTGCAACCAGTGCCTTAAACACTGATTTCTGTACACTCCTTCATTGGGACAAGGACAATCTGGCTACCTTCAGTGTCACCAAAATGCAGTCTTGCCTTTCTCTCATAAAAGAAATCTCAAGCCACCCTTCCCAATACACAAATCATACATTCTCCAGCCTCTAAAGAAACTAGGCATTTCTTTCCTGCTCGAGGTGCTATTTTACACCCACCTAGCCAATAATCCAACACAAATCTCAAATTTGCCCATTCTCAGAATACTGTTTACACATTTGGGGTGGTGCATCTAAAACATCCCTAAAAATTCTTAATGCTGACCCAAGGAGAGTCATTACACTTTTTTTGTTAGATGAACCTTTCCTCACAGGCTCACTTCGACCTATATCTTACAGATGCTTGTTTCAGCTCTGTGTGTCTTAATTATCTTCTACAAGTATTTCCATGAACACTGCTTCAGTGAACTGGCAAGCATCATTCCTCCAATTTCTGTTGGGCCTGTTAAAAATTCTCTTCTTTTTTTTTAAACATAAGAGCAGCAGCTGCCAAACATCTCTTCTTAGTAGTACAACAGCAGGTGCATATAACCTGCTTCTCCTCTTCCTCATTTATTCCATCCACTCCTATCCTCTAGAATAGCATTTGTCATAATGTGTTTCCATATAAACAGAGTCTTTTCAAACTGATGCAAAAATGAGTTTATTTGGTCATCCAAAAACCCACAAAGAAGTAGTCCTGTAAGACCCATTGTGGAATGTTATTGAATTTCACATACAGAACTATAAAGTTTATTATACACATGTATTCACAAGAATATAGCAATTTTATTGCTGCAGGTATTTCAATCAGAAACTAACTGCTCATCATCAATGCATTAGCATAATTGCAAGGTGAAGCTACAACAAAGAATATTAATCCTATTTACAAAGCTGAGCCACATGCCAGATGCTACCTAGTGGGTTGTTACAATGAAATAAAATTACAAGACCAAATTTAAAATTAAATGATTTGAAATAAAATGAAATTTAATTACATAATGGAATGAAACAGAATTATATGAAATTAAATTTAAAAAATAATAATAATTAAAATGAGAAGGAGGAGACATTATTACTTGTCATTTATGAGGATAAAACTCTTCCAAATCTTGGCAAATAGAGAGACAGTCATTCTGATTTAAATTTTGGTACTGTAAAAGTGCTTGAGCACTCTTATCCTCATAAATGGCAAGCAGTAATGTCTCCCACTTCTCATTTTAATTATTATTATTATTTTTAATTTAATTTTGTTTCAAATCACTTAATTTTAAATTTGGGGCTTAATTGTAAACTTAGTTTATTGTAACCAGCCACTAGATGGCATCTTGCACATGGTTCAGCTGTGTAAATAGAATTAATGTTCTTTGTTGTAGCTTCACCTTGTGGTTATGCTGATTCAATGATGATGATGATGACCAGTTAGTTTCTGGTTGAAATATTTGCAGTAATAAAATTATATTCTTGTGAATATACGTTACGTATGTATAAAAAATGTTATAATGGCACAAGTTCCATTAAAAATTAACTGTAAAGTTTTTTTCACATCTATTAACTTTCTATATTAGAATCCAGATCATCCATCAATAATTCCACACATCTTGAAAAATTTAAGGCTATTCAAGTATGCAAGTCAGATGTTTCAGTCAGTTTCGACATTGTTTCTCTCTTGACCAACATTGTGTTATCTGACACTTTGTTTTCTATATAATAATTTCCCTCCTGATGTTGTGCAGATTTCTGAATTTGTTGTACACTCAGGATGTTTCAGCTGGAAAAACAAAATTTATAAATAGATTGAAGGCAGAGCCATCAATAGCCCTCTGTCTCCACCCTTGGTGAACAATTTTTTGAACTATCTAGAACAGCACTTCCCAAACTGTGGGTCGCAGCTCCCTTGGGGCTGTAAGTTTTGTTGGGGGGGGGGGGGGCGTGAAATAATGAAAACAAATTTAAAATGTTTTAAGACTCCGTAGATTTTTTTTAATCTTAAAAGAAATGTATTTAATTTTTATTGTTTATTATTTCTTTTTTGTTCTTTTTTTTATTTTAATGGAAAAAATCACACATTGGTGTTGGTTAACAAATTTTGCTTCTTGCGTATTTTGGCGATTAATGAATATTAGTAAATATATGCTTATTCATATAAGTTTCGTTTCAAAGGTATTGATAAGAAACACAAAAAAGATTACAAACCAAAATCTTGAATATAAATTGTATCGAATGTAAATACAATAAATATTATAATAATATATGTCTGCGTTACGATTTTTTTTTTCGATAGAAGGGGCTGTGAAATATTTTAACCAAAAGGGGCCTTGGCATCCATAAGTTTGGGAAGCAGTGATCAAGAAGATACCTTGTTTTCATCCATTCATCCCTTAGCTTCTCTCTGGTTTTGCTATGTTAATGACATTTTTGCTGTTTGGTCTCATTCTGAAAATGAACTTACTACCTTCTTCCTACATTAGATCACTAGCATTCCCCCATATATTCAATATGACTTTGCATTACCTCAACCATGGTTTTACTTCTGAGTATGGCTCTCCCACTGATGCAACAGCAATAAAGGCTGAAACTAGTCTGGGTAGTGCATTATTCCACAATGCAAAGCAAGCACATAAGGATATGTGCATTGCATTATGGAAAACTAAGGCAAGTGATGTGAAGTCATTAGCCTCTATATATGAGTGGCCTAGTTGTGATGTTACTTCACATGCAAACTTTCTTTGCTTACACTTGGATAAAGGATTAAACCAGAATATAATTTCTTGGCATCTTTAATTTATAGTATAACCAAGTGGAAAAACTTTCAACATCTATCTCTAATCCAGAGTATTTTAGTAATAAGGTGTGACACCTTTTGGCCACTCATATATGGAAATGTGACTTCTATATTATAATAAATTTAGTTTAATCCTTTATCCAAGTGTGAGCAAACAAAGTTTGCGCCTGAAAGTATCTTCAGGACTAGAGTAAGGTGGTACAACACCAGCCAACTCCTTGCAAAGGTGGAGCAAGCTAACATCACTCCTATCTCAGTATCTCCCATCTCTACCTATAGGAGTTGCCAAATGGTATGCCACTTTTTTATTAAATTACTCTGGATTTAGAGAAAGATGTTGAAAGTTTATTTTTCACTTGGTTAGGTTATTTTTATTATTAGTTTATTTTGGCAACTCTTATAGGTAGAGATGACCTTGCTAGTGCTTCTGCCTGGTATCTCCACTTGGGCCTGGCTCCCACTGAAGAGACCTCAATAAAGGTAGAAACTAGTTCTGGGTAGTGGCCCTTCCCTTAATGCATAACATTATACATATCCGCAAGAAGATGTGTTTTGCATTATGGGAGATACTGAGATAGGAGTGATGTTATCTTGCTCCACCTTTGCAATGAGTTGCCCGGTGCTGTACCACCTTAAAGGATTAAACTAAAAACCAAGTGAAAAATAAACTTTCAACATCTTTCTCTAAATCCAGAGTAATTTAATAAAAAAAGGTGCCACACAGTTTTGCAACTCTTATAAGTAGAGATGACCTTGCTAATGCTTCTGCCTGGTATCTCCACTTGGGCCTGGCTCCCACTGAAGAGACCTCAATAAAGGTAGAAACTAGTTCTGGGTAGTGGCCCTTCCCTTAATGCATAACATTATACATATCTGCAAGGAGATGTGTTTTGCATTATGGGAGATACTGAGATAGGAGTGATGTTAGCTTGCTCCACCTTTGCAATGAGTTGCCCGGTGCTGTACCACCTTAAAGGATTAAACTAAAAACCAAGTGAAAAATAAACTTTCAACATCTTTCTCTAAATCCAGAGTAATTTATTAAAAAAGGTGCCACACAGTTTTGCAACTCCTATGAGTAGAGATGACCTTGCTAATGCTTCTGCCTGGTATCTCCACTTGGGCCTGGCTCCCACTGAAGAGACCTCAATAAAGGTAGAAACTAGTTCTGGGTAGTGGCCCTTTCCTTAATGCATAACATTATACATATCTGCAAGGAGATGTGCTTTGCATTATGGGAGATACTGAGATAGGAGTGATGTTAGCTTGCTCCACCTTTGCAACAAGTTGCCCAGTGTTGTGCCATCTTACCCTAGTCCTGAAGATACTTTCAGATGCAAACTTTGTTTGCTCACACTTGGATAAAGGATTAAACTAAATTTATTATAGTCTAACCAAGTGAAAAATAAACTTTCAACTTCTATATTACTTCAACCTAGGTATCATTTCTGTGACTGACTCTATCCCACTGAGGATAACTCAATAAAGGTCGAAACTGGTCTGGGTAGTGAGCTTTAAAAATTCACTGTGTATACAATGAAGTTTCATAACATCGTGCTGATGTAAATGAGCATTGCTCGGCAAATCTTATTAAAGTCTGCAATTCTTTGTCAACTTCCTTCCATGTAATTTTCTTAGTCCCACCCACAATGCATAGCACTACACTTGTCTGTAAGGGTATGTGCTTTGCATTATAGGATACTAAAGCAAGTGATGTGAAGTCATTAGCCCCCTATATACAAGTTGCCTAGTTGTGAAGTTACTTGATATGCAAGTTTTACACTTGGATAAAGGATTAAACCAAGAATATAATTTCTTGGCCTCTTTAATTTATGGTTACAGGCAAATTCATCGAAAAACAGTTAATCGAAAGACAATTCACCGAATGCAATTCATTGAACAGCAATTCATCGAAAAAGCAATTCGCCGAATAAACAATTCGCCGAACGACAATTTAACAAATGGCAATTCGTCGAAAATGCAATTCATCGAAAAAACAATTCACCGAAAATTTTTCGATGAATCCTTTCATAATTCATCGAAAAGTCATTTTTCTTGCAAACTATTGTTTAGAAAATGTTCAGTAACAATGCGGAACGTTACTCATGATACAGACAACATATGGAAGCGGTCATTGAAACGTAATAATTATTTTCTTGCATTTTAGAGCATTTAATGTAAGTGTACATCCTGCTTCATTGTACAGTTAGCGATTTATCTGTAGGGAAGACAGGAGTACCGCATGCACTTATCTCCCGAATAACCTCGAAAACATGTAATTGCAGTTAATAAGGGGAGAATAGGCTAAGAAATTCGTTCTACCAAATTTTGTCACAATAAGTCTAGTCGATTGAAATTAAAAATTTCATTAAATTTCATCCAGTCAGAGCGAAATTACTAATATCATTTAGGAACTTCTTTACGGAAATGTCATGATAAAAGTGATCCATTACGAACTAAAACTGAACCGTGCATTCAGCTTCTTGTACTGAAAACTTCTGCTAAGTCAGCGAGTTATTGTAATACATAATTTCGACATTTTTCTTTGTCGCCCCGAATATAGCTGAACTGAAAACTGGAAGCGTTCGACATTTTTTTGTAAAAGTTTCAAATAGGGAATCGAAATAAAATTATTTCATTAATGAATGTAATAAATAAATAAATTTACTGAACGTAAGTTAGTTGGCCTAATACTGAGATGACTAGGCTTTTCCTCCTGGAAATAGGCAAATCGGACAAGAAAGACAATAAGAATCCACATTGTTCTGTAATTATTCCTTAGTAAAGCAGCATTGCTATACCAACAATCATTATATTGAGGAGGATGAGGGAAAATAGTATTAATCATTAATATTACTACTACTACTACTACTAATAATAATAATAAATTGATTCTTTGATGTAAATATTTTTCACGATATAATAATAAAATATACAGGAATTCAGAGTAAAAATATTGGAAAACTTGAAAAAATTCATTCCTGAAGATATTTCAATCATGTTTCACTTATTTACTCCTGTTTCTGTTATTCCTCAATGACAGGAGTGCCACATGCACTTATCTCCCGAATAACCTCGAAAGCAAGTAATTGTAGTTAATAAGGGAAGGAATAGGCTAAGAATACTAATGAGTATATGTGTGGGTATATTTCTAGGTTATGAGGAGGTGATCGGTGCAGTTTGTTAAAAAAAAAAAAAAAAAAATTAAAATATTCTCTAGGAAAGGAAAATAATAAAATAAGGAACGATGAATAAAGAGTCTTAAAAAACAAACCTGTAAACCTTTTAGAAGCACATACTCATCTAGTGTTATATTTAGATGAGCAGCGGTTGGAAGTCTTATTCGACTTTTGAAGGATTCCAGTGGTCGGCAGAACACAGTTAGAAACTCACAGTCCTAAAGGAAATTGGAACTGGGTTGAGTTGTTTTGAATTAAGGAAGAAGCAACTGGCCTTAAATCCCTGCGTGTTTTTCCAATTCGGTTCGCTTGTTTTTCGGCAAGAAAAAAACCAAGTTTCAGAGGGGAAAAACCTTTCATCCTCGTATGAGACAGGCTAACTCACCTTCAGGTTAAACGCCCTGATAAAGGCGCTTGACATCCTTGATAAACGTAGGATGCTGAAGTCCTTTTCAGCAGTTTCATTAAATGAGCTGTAGAATTTTTCTCTTCTCGGTTTCTGCAGTTTTGATGAAAATAAGTTTAGGATGGAGGACTTTTTTTTATACATTCACGCCAAGTTTTTTTGTAGTCTTCCATTTTCCAGAGATGAGATGTTTCTTAAAGTTGATTTTTCTGATTTGGAATTTTCGAGTTGGTTCGAAAAAATGGCTCAACAATGCGATCATGCATGATCGCATTGTTGAGCCATTTTTTACATGAGGAGACGATTACGAGAGTGGCATACCTAAATATGCTAGAGAAATTTGTGTTTCCCCAGATCGAGAATGTGTGTAGGGCCTCATTTTCCAACATGATGGAGCAACTCCACATTATGGTGACTGCGCGTATCCCACTGCTTTTGGCCACCGCGCAGTCCCGATTTGATTCCGATGGATTTCTTCTTTTGCGTATATTTATATTTGTGTATAAATAATTAAGTAAAAGAGTTATTTTCCCAAATGATTACTTTTTCCGATTTTTACATATGGCTATGTTCATGTCCGAACAATTCATCGCGAGAAAAAATCAGAAAAATTCATCTCGCGAACTATTGATTGCAGAAAAAATTCGCTGAAAATGTTATTCGCTAGAATATTGAAATGATATTGCATTCATACCGATATGAAAAGTAAATGCAGTGAAGATAA
This sequence comes from Typopeltis vanoorti, assembly GCF_054136105.1. NCBI lineage: Eukaryota > Metazoa > Arthropoda > Arachnida > Uropygi > Thelyphonidae > Typopeltis > Typopeltis vanoorti. Next base: position 68,824,611 of record NC_143553.1, on the reverse strand, counting down.
ATTTCGTAAAGGCGTAAACTTTTACTAACGCATAAACTGAACAAACTTATTTGCCATCGCAATACATAAATGTCTTTTTACTGTATTCAGTGTTAAACAATGACACCTGTTTTCTGGCTTCTGCATTATAGCATCTGTTGAAGTGAAAGTTTCTTTAATGGTACATGGACATTTTCATTGTAGTCTTCGGACAAAACAGAAGTAGTAAAAATTTATCAATTAATGAGTAAAAATGAATACTTCTCTGTGTTATAAGAAGTTGATTTACAACAAAATATTAGCAATTTTGAGATCTTCTATTATTGATAAGACATAAGAGCTGCTGACAGTAAAAAAAATAAATAAATAAAATAAAAAAAAACCTGATGTATTGAGATTAACAAATTGTTCAATGCTAGCAATGTTGAGTTCTTTCCTCATATCGTTGTTTTTAATATGATATTGCCATTGATGCCCTCTATTCACGCTCCTAATCTTTTTCTCTAATATCTGCGCTCTCTAGACTTTGATAGTGTTTTTTTTTCTTTCTAAACCAGCTTTCAAATCCATAATTTTTTAAAACTGGTTCGAACACTGTCTTGTATACAGCTAGTTTTAGTGTTTTGAATAATTTCTCTAATTCCATGAAACTTTGTTCTTTTTCCTTCCTACCATACCAGTTTTGCTAATTCTGTTGTCTATTTCGATATATAAAATTTTAAATTTGCCAACTTTACTAAAAATTGTGCCCGAATAGCTGAAATATTATGCTTCTTCTGTAAGTTCTCGATTCAGGATGCAGTTCACGTCTTTTTATTGTTGATTTTCATACCAAATTTAATACAGCATTTATTCAGTTTATTTAGGCAAGCAGACTTATACTGGATTTATATGAGAGTATATATATATACAAATTTTTTTTTTTCTTGTAGGACGCACATTACGATAATATCCAGTGCGTAACCATCGTAGATATGTTGAAAATATAATATGAAGGATATCATATACAGAATGATTCAAAATGTATGCTTATTTTGAAGAATTTCTAATGCTTACGCCCCTCTCCCCTCCTTATTCTCTCCTGCAATTCAATTACATAACCACTCTAAATTTCTACAGGTTTGAAAACGTTTCCAGATAGTATTCAAAATCTATTACTTCATTTTACCATTTTGACAAAAGAAATAAGAGAATAATATTGTTGTACCGTGAAGATTCTAATTCTGTACTCTTTCTTTGCCATCTAAAATCAGCTGTTCTACTGTCTGCTGAAATTATTTGAAATTTTAGAAACACTATGCTATATTTTCAACGTGTAAAACTGCTTATATGCATACCACAAAAGAAAGTTCAGTAGAAAGTTCAGATTTTTGTTTCTGTTTCTTAAAATAATCTAAATATTTTTACTTCTACTTCAGATGCTGGTTGCTATTTCTGAAGTAATGTACGTCTTAGAAATACTACGTCTTAGAAATATTTGATAGTAATCCTCTTAGCTGGAGGAAAAGGGTAAAGGCTTAGATTACTCTGGGTGCTACTGAGAAAGAAAAGAGAGGACACTTAGCCAGAAGGGACACTAAAGTGCCTCAAGCTGTAATGCGAATTACATCAAGAATGTCGTGTTTTGTTTTCAATTGTTGATTAGTAGACATCCTAACAGAAATAAATATAGGCATTTCTTTCACAGGCTGATACAGTATTTATGCTAAAATAAGTTCTTAATTTGTAATGATCAGTTTCATTTTTATTATCGAAAAATTATAAATTATTTCTTTCAATTATCTTGGAAAAGAAGATTTGAATTGTTTTTGAAAGAAAAGGAACATATGCATAATCTTATTTTTTGGTGGGGCGGGGGGTTATAGACTTATTCAATCTGCAGATATTTCAGAGAATTTATTTTATAAATCGTTCGCAAAACAACTGTTACAAACGTAAATCACTTGGGGAAACATGTCCCATCATTTTAATGTAAATAGTAACAAAGGTTTAGCTACTTCAACAATGCCATGTATCTAACCTGGAAGAAAAAAATATTTATACAAGAGTAATAACATTTATACAAGAGTAATAACATCTGCTGATGTTCTAACATCAGCAGTTATAAATCTGCTGATGCTAGAACTCTTACATTTTTCTGTCATAACTCTATTAGTTATAATGTAATCAATCTACAGATTTTTGCCCTCTTGTATTCTACCATCTTATGGGCAGCAATTTCTTCTTTGTACTACATAAAAAAAAAAAATCAGATAACACAAGAAAAATATGTAATATTTTCTTTTTCATTGGGTGAATTTACAATGTCCTTTCTTTGTGTTTTGGAAGGAAAGTGTAAATGATTATTTTCTTACTATTTTTGCCATTATAACATCTGATACAATTAGTATATCTGAACTAGCAGAAAATATATACATATCAATTTAAATCATAACCTTTAATTTCATTTTGTAATGACCAATTATACAGGGAAACCAAGAAGATCACAATATAAAGAAAATAAAGAAAAAAAATTAGTGATATGATTAAAGAATTTCATTTTATTCTCTATAAAGCAGAGTTGCTAAAGCACGTCCTTCAGGAAATCTGCGAAGTATTCTTCGAAACATGATTTTGAACAAAAATATAACATAATCTTGAACCTCCGCAGCCTTTTTTTCAAAAATAATTCAAATATATCAAATAACTATCGTGAATTAATTTTTTTCGAGAACAAAGAAAATGTTTTGTGGAGTAAGCGATTAGAAAAAAATTAGCAAAAAAATAAAAATAAATAAAAATGAAATTAGTGTTCCAAGGTAAGGCAATATTTAAATGAAGAAACTATGCAAGAACCTTTATTTTCTCCAGGCATTAAAATTGCTTTGTACAATAAAAAGAGAAAATAAAAATAATTTCTATATTTTTAGTTTATCCAATATAACTAGGATTCAGTTACCCAGCATAGAACGAGGAACTGCATTCCTTGTTATAGACAACTGAGATGCAGCTATGAGCGTGTAATAATCCGATTAACTGTTCTCTTCAGCGGGAGGGTTTATCACACCTTCTAATGGACACGCTGGCCGAATTGCGCTTCTTATAACTTCAACAGATAGCATTCATCGTATCCAGATTTATCTGGATACGATGAATGACCGGTTGAGGTCCTGACCGGTTGAGGGGGGGGGGTTAAACGAGGAGGAACTGGTACAATTAATAGATGACGTCGAACCAAATGGCGGGGAAAGTTCTGCCAAAGATTATGATTGTGATGAGTCCGTTAAAGAATTCAGTTTAAAGAAATTAGCAATAGGATTAGACTTGGCAAGAAAGTTATTTTATGGATAATGATCTCTCAATGGAGCTTTCCAGAAAATTTACGAGACAATTGGATATTTGTTTAGTTCCGTATTAAGAACTTAATAAAAAATTGTGGCATAGTGGTAAGCAAGGTCTTATTACTGACTTCTTGAATTGATAACTAAACCAGCCGAAGTATGCAATAAGAACTATTGCATATATAAATAAAGAAGATCTATGAAGTATACATACAATTTATAATTTTTATAATTTTTTACTATGTATTTGTTGCATAGTTTATGTTTTCTTAACTTACATGAATTACCTGAATATGTCATTGTTTATATAATCTTAAAAAAAAAAAGAAAAAAACGATTTGGGAACCTAAACCTACTTTTTCTATGTGATTTGAGTCTCGCAAAACGCGATTTATGCAACGCGGTATTTTTGCGGAACCTAACATGCGCGTTATACGAGAGTTACCTGTACTTTAATTTGTATCTTACCCTCCAAGTCAGCAGACTTCATTTCTGCCCAATGTGGAAGTTTAAACTATTTAAGAATATGCAAAAAAAAAAAAAATGACCTCTACTGTAAGCCGAAATTGTTCTGTTTTTTTTTCATTTTTATGCAATTTACATAACTGTTTACTATTAATTTACAAGTATACATACACATATCATTTGTAGAGAATTAGCCAAGAACTAAAATTAGACAAGATTTTTGCATGTGCATCTTAAATATTTTTTATGTTATTTAAATATTTTAGTTATCATCTTTATGCTAAGATCAATATTGTAGATAAAAATTCCTATTACCAACAAATTTATCATTTTTTCAACAAATTTATTTACCAAGTATTGAAACTAATTGATTTTCAGTAATAATAATAATCGTATGATGATACACGGCCGTGAGTCCCCTTTATGAGGAGGTACGGTACCATCTCATTCCCCCCAAAATTTTATCCGGCCTCCGGAACAGCTGACGAATCAGACCTATGGCTGGGTCAGTATTCCTGACTGTTTGCCTGCTTGCGGGATGAAAACTACCAGATAAACTGGTGAAAAAAACCCTGCTGTCCACGCCCAAGACCGGCTAACTTGACTATGGCAGATCCTTAAGCTGCTCACGTCATTGACGGGAATCGAACCTAGAACACTCCTTCCCCAGGAGTACGGTTGCGAAGCGCATAGCCACTAGGATAACCGCGGGGACTGATTTTCAGTGATATGATATTACACTGTAAATGGATCATATAGTTTATATGTATGTTATCTGATTTTGCTGAACTTTTTTTTTCCAAATAACTTTTCCATTTTCATTCAGTTTACGTGACTTATTTACACTTAGGCTGGTAGTGATGCATTTTCTCTTGCTTTTATAATATGTATAATGTAATAAACTTGCCTTACTTTTTATATTCCCGTTATTTTCCATATGTAATTGCAATTACCAGCAACTTTCATATACTGATAATAAATTAATCATATGAGAATTAGTAAGGAAATACGATTATTCAGTGACATATATTATATATATTATTATACGTATTATATTATACATTATGTTACATTTCAATTTTTGCAATAATGTGCATTTATTTTAGAATACTATTCAAAACATAACACTGCAAGTTTCTTAAGCATTATTACTCTACATTGTAAACTGAAGACAGTCGTTTTTGTTGTTTTCTATACTTCTTTTCATTACCTATTTTTCTGAAATCTAGTCTTCTAGTTCCCGATAATCTTTGTTAGTGCATCCTTATTTATTTATTCATTTTAATTTACTCATTTTAAACAATGCATTTGTATACCAATTCTCTTTCCTATTTTGGATTATTACATGTGGTGATTAGAGGATTATTATCATTAGGGGAGATACTAAGGGAAAGTGATCAGAGCTTACTTCACCTTTACGACGAGCTGCCTCAAACCTGAAAATACCTAAGGCGCAAACTTCACTTATCTGTCTGTATGCTTACTTGCGAAAAAGGATTAAAACCCAGTTTAGCAAATTGCTTGATATCTTTAACATAGAATATACCCAAGTTAAAAAACTTTTCACATATATATTATTATATTATATTACATATAATTATACTATATTATATATATTATATTATAAGCTGTTGATTATCCGCCATGACAACTGGAAAGTGTAGTTCACAAGTTGAAAGTGTAGTTTTAATAATTTTACAAATTATTAAAAATCAAATCAAGCTATAAGATACAAACCGGCGTGAAATCCGTCGCATTAAATTAAACATTCAAGATTTCTGTTTGTGTTAATTATTTTGAGTTTTTGTCTGCAGCTTCGTGATGCGACTTTTTTTGGTTGCTTGTTTTGTTTGTGGTTGATCGCTCTCAAACTGCTATCTTAGGGTATATTCCTAAACAACTAAATGTTTTCGAGGATGCCATATGTGTAGTTTCTTCATTTGAATTTTATGGGTTTCACACTAATGTCTTTCCATATGCAAACATCTGCGGCATAAATATGCTTCGGCCGAATGGACTAAGCATTCGATGACTGTGTAATGTCTAAGTGAATATTAAATATGTTCTTCTGGCCTGCTTGCTTTTAATATAATAATTAAATAAATATATGGGCCACACTATGGAATCTGTGATGCTTGTAGCTTTCTAGTGAAAGCTCTAAGTGTATTCTACAAAAATTCTGAATTCTGAAGAAACTTCGACAATGGAAATAACTTCGACCCTAATACCCCATTAGGAGATGGAAATGAAATTAAATGTTAAATATATTAAATATTAAATATCTGTGATAGCTTCAGCGTTCTCCTTACGCTTTCTTTTAACTGCATAGAATAGGATATGTAGTTGTATCTCATTAAAATCTCAATCTGAGCTAATTTCATAATTTTTGATTACATTTCTTTCTTAATTGTGGAAAGGCGGCATGCACTAGGTTTCCCATTGCTATTGACACTATGGAAAACTGTGATGCTTGTAGCTATCTAGTAAAAGTTCTAAGTGCGTTCTACAAAAATTCTTTAAATTCTTCGTTTACGATGCAACTTTATATTCAATCGTGAAACTGTTGATTTCAGCCATTGATTTCAAAAATGTGATAATATAAGAACTTTTAAAAGATAAACCAGAAAGAAACACAAATAACAGTTTATGAATAATATATTATCTATTATCTACCTTTTCCGCAACATGAATAATTATTCACTTTTACGTGAATAATTATTCATATATAAACAATTATTCATAAATAAACAATTAAGCTGACCGTCAATTATAATTGACGGTCAGCTTAACAGCACAATGCAACTTATATCTGAGACTTCTCAACAAAACTAACGGCTCCGGGGGCCGCACCCACAGTTTGGGAAGCGCTGGACTAAAATACTCCACATCTGTCTCAAATAATCAAAACAACCCATAACGGTCTTTCCAAAGGTCGAAGTTCTCGAGGTAGCCGGTCAGCTAAAATACCTAGGAGTAACGAGAGATGGAAAATTGAGATTGAGGGATTAGGTCGATGAGCCCTGAAAACAATATATACATGAGCTATACTACCATTGATAATTGACGGTCAGCTTAACAGCACCATGCGACTTATATCTGGAACCATTAAAACAACTCCTATTTATTGGCTTACAATGCTAAGCAACATAATACCACCAAATCTAAGAAGTGATGCTTGTTCACGAGAATATGACAAAGTACTCAGAAATACTGTATTGCCTATACATAATGACATATCAGAACTATAGCTTAACAGATTGAAATCAAGAAAGCTCCCTCTTCGTGAAGATAAACATCTGAGAACGATTAATTAAAATACTAAAAATTAATGGAAACGAGTGTGGAGCATAAATACTAATGCCCAACTCAAATTTTAGTTTGATAGTTGCTGCCTCAACATCCCGGCAGGGACGCGCCAGTAGTGTCTGGCGTCTGTGTGCAAAACTTTAGTTGGCGCTCCTATCCTCCCCTCCAATAAAAAAATCACTTTAAAAAAACGTTTTTTTAAAAAGTATTTCCTCCTCTTTGGCGCCTTTACTATCCTGGCGCCTGTGTGCGTCGCACACATTGCACATATGGCCGGCGTGCCCCTGTATCCCGGTGTGGAATTGGAAAGACATGGATAACACTGAACATGATTCGTACGCAATAGAAGATGTGCAAGCTTTCTGTACGAGTGGAGGAAAATTCCCTCACCGGAGTGTGACTGTGGACACCCGAACAAATCAATCCATCATATTTGCATTGAGTGCAGTCTTCGCGCATATACAGGTCAAAGGAGCGACTTCCTAGAGGCGACACCGCCTTCTATAGACTGGATCAGAGAACATGATCTTAACTTATAAGTGCTTTGTCCGTCAAACGTGTAATTGCCTGTTTTATTGTAATTATTTATCATTTACACTTTTTTTTTATTTTACTTTTTACATATCTGTACCCATTTTTGTAAATGTACTTCTATAACTTTATTGTAGATTGCCATACGACAATAAATAACCTCCCAGTAGGGTTACTGTTGGGAAGAAAACGAAAACCCCACACACACTTAATAATCTACAGTTTATTCGACATCTGAAACAACTATCGTTCAAAGATTTGAACCGTAGGTCAGATGTCCACTGCACTTTCTCGCGATAGTTTAGGGCTCCTGTGCAGTCAGTCGAAATTATCAATTTATTGTTTTTTCCCTTAACACTAGATATCACTCTTTCTAGACATGTAGAATGATGCTAAGTTGCAAACATAACTTTAACTAGGCAAAATAGCTGAAAATATCACAATATTTTCTGCAAAAATGGTATGGCGCCGTAAATGAATTCATTTTTTATATTTAGAAAGACATCCCAACTAATGTAATTCTGATTTTTATGTGTGGTCTCTTTGAGTTTACTTAGACAGGGCGATATCGATGTTTATTCTTCTTTCCGTCAATTTACTATTTCATAGCGAACCCTCTCTCTCGTTTCGTTTTGGTTGCCTAATAAATATCGATGTTTATTTTAATTTTTTAAATTTAGTAAAAAAAAAAAAGATTACAAGCATTTATACGTCCAGTCTATTTTTGACATCCGTGCATCATGGTACGTGAAGAAATTTCATAGTGAATGCTTTGCTTTCTTTATGTAAAAAAATGTGGCTAATATTCCTTTCTTAATTAAGTTCATGTATTTCAGTAATGTAAACTTGCGTACTACAGAACTATATATATATATATATAGCGTTTTTTCACTTGGGTATATTATGTATTCAAGATACCAAATAATTTTATATAAACTTAGTTTTAATCCTATTTCCCAAGTAAGCAAACGGACAAGAAAGTCAAGTTTGCGCCTGCAAGAATTGCAAGCCCAAGACAACTCTTGGTAGTAGTGCCAGTCGAGGCAACTCTTGGTAAAGGTGGATAAAGTTCTGATCACTTTTCTTAGTGTGTATAATACTAATAACTAACTAACTGCCTCGACGGGCACTACCAAGAGTTGCTTTGGACTTGCACTACTTACAGGCGCAAACTTGACTTTCTTCTCTGTTTGCTTACTTGGGAAATAGGATTAAAACCAAGTTAATATAAAATTACTTGGTATCTTGAATATATATATATATATCTTCTTTCTTAGCATAAACTTTCATTTCCTGATAACATGATCAGGAAATGAATCTGTCTACCAGCAATTTATTCTTACAATTCATTTGTAAATATATAGGCTGTGTATTTTTTAATGCCTGGAAAAGAAACTTTTTTTTTTCCTGGAATCATTCATTCATTATTTGGTGCCACAAGTAAACATGTGGAGAACAATTAACTTTTCTTAACAATTAACTAAAATCTACACAACTCTTAGTGACTAATCTTCAGGGCCGTTCCGTGGGTTTGCGCCGCCTGAGTGCAACATTTTTGTGTCCCCCCCTTTAAAAATTAAAAGATCCCGAAGTACAATAACACGTTTCGAATCATTTATTATACTGCACATTAAGAGGAAATCTCTCTCTCTCTCTCTCTCTCTCTCTCTCTCTGTAAAAAATATAGTTTATGATCCTTTTTCATTAACGTATGAATTTTTATTAGCTAATGCTGTTATTTAGAATTTATGATCAGAGATGTTGAAGCCTAGATTAATATCATGGCTTTTAAGACGTCATTAAAAGAGTTTTTTTTTTTTTAAGGGGAAGGTGCGGAGAAATATGCTACTGCACGTGGCGACAAAATTTCTACGGTTGGCCCTGGGGCCAGTTCTGGTGAATATGGTGTTTGAGGTAGATATTGAAATCGCAAGTCGTATATTGTCTGTTGGATAACATAAGCAGGTGCATTGTCCTGCAAAAGCAACACGCCTCTGCTTAGTTTCTCGAACCGATTTTCCTTCAGTACCTCCTTCAATTCCTTCAGAGCTGCTGTGAGAGTTTCACCTTTCTTGAGGTAAGGTAAGGATTACACCATCCATATCCTAAAAGACAATGGCAAGAACTTTCTCTGTTGACTGTTTGGTTCGAAACTTCTTTGGCCATGGAGAACCTTTGTGTCTCCACTCCATTGACTGTTGTTTGTTCTCTGGGTCATAGTGACGAAGCTATGTTTCATCAACGGTTAGAATATGAGCTAAAAAATTACACGAGGATGAAATCCCTTTATGAAACGTTCTTTTAACATCTCAACTATACCCGCCCCAGTGGATATCATTCACTGCAACCAGTATGCCCCGCCAAATATTCGCTTTCCGAACGAAGTAGGATAAATAGTAGTTATAAATAGTAGGATAATAAAAAGATATATACCTCTCAAAATAATCCAAAACAAACAACAAAAAAAAAAAAAATTGCACACACATCTTCGCCCCCACACGCCTTATAATTCATTTTTCGGTGAACTGTATATTCGATGAATTGTGATTTTTCGATGAATTGTTGTTTTTCGATCAATTGCGTTTCGATGAATTGTCTTTTCGATTAACTGCTCATCGGTGAATTGCTTTTTCGGGGAATTGTCTTTCGATGAATTGCTTTTTCGATTAATTGTTGTTCGATAAACTGATTTTCGATGAATTGTTTATTCGGTGAATTGCTTTTTCGATGAATTGTCGTTCGATGAATTGCCTTCGATGAGTTGTCTTTCGGTAAACTGTTTTTCGATGAACTCTCCTGATACCTTAATTTATAGTATAACTAAGTGGAAAAGCTTTCAATATACAGTAGAATCTCTCTCTTAACCGGCAACAATGGGACTTTGCCGATTCCGGATACGAGATTTTGCTTGATAATTGAATATATTTTTCGAGAACTTACCTGTTCATGTTTTGTGATGCTATCTGTAGAAATTGCAGCATGGGAAGTTCATTGGTCATGTTTTTTGATCTGCCAGCCATGATTAAATAATTAACATAAAAAATCGTGCGAATTTTTTAAAATTTAAAACACATACACAATTTTGTATTTCACAAAATCAAATTTAAACAGCATTTAAAACTTCCAGTACGTATTATCACATGAAATTTGTTGTGAATTTCTTAGTGTGACGACATAACATAACTTCAAATGTCTGCCTGCTTACAAGATTGTTGCCAGAGCTTTAAAAATTCACTGTGTATACAATGGAAGTTTCATAACATCGTGCTGATGTAAATGAGCATTGCTCGGCAAATCTTATTAAAGTCTGCAATCCTTTGTCAACTTCCTTCCATGTAATTTTCTTAGTCTGCATGTCGGCTTCATCCTCCTCCTCTTCATCTTTTTCCTTTCCCAGTACATGTTCAATTATTTCATCGTCATCAAGAGAGAGAGAGAGAGAAAGTGTGACGGGAATGGAATTGTCTACATCCACCCAAGCCTGCCCCTCTTGTTTGCCAACACTAACCTTCTCCGAATGTGTTACTAAATCTGAGATGTTGGACATAGGACGTGTTTTAAAACCATGAAAATCTTTGTCACTTGATTCATCTTCTTCAAACATGATCATTGGCCACAATTTAGCCAACAATGATGTAAAGTAATGTAAAGAACATTATTTTACGTCACTGTTTTAATGTAAAGTTCTTTTCATTCTTCCAGGTAAGAGACAAAGTAAATATGGCATCTTTCAATGTGAACTGTTTCTGAAAATCTTGGACCTTCAAAGTTCACACATCAATGCATAAAAAGGGAGCAGTAGTTCATCTTTATATTCTAGATGACTCCTTGGTCCATTGGTTGGATAACACTTGTTATGCAGGGCCACAGAAACATAACACAAATGTTTTCCACATTTAAGTCTTCAGCTGGGAGGGATAGGCACAACAATTGTCCAACAAAAGAATCACTTTTCTGTCTGGTGATAAACCCTTACCCTTAAATGCTTCTTCACACTGAGCACAAATAAACTATGAAACCATTCTTTGAGTATGTCGCAGTCCATCCATGCATTCTTTTGTGCCTGATAATGGATAGGCAGATTTTTCACATTTTTAAAGCACCATGGATTGCAGTACTTTGCCTACCACTGACAATCTGACTTTGTGCATACCTGCAGCATTTGTGCATACCACCACAGTTACACAGTTCTTGTTCTACTTAAAGCCTTTCAGCGAGACTTCCGTTGCACAAGCCAAAGTCGACGTGGGAAGACACTTCCATAACAATCCAGTCTCATCGGCATTATATATTTGTTCTGCAGTCCTATTATTTTTGCCCATAATTTTCTGAAACTGATCAATAAACTCGTTCACAGACACTTCATCAGCACTCCTCTGTTCACCAGACATATCTAACTTACAGATTCCATGCCTTTCTTTGAATTGGTTAAGCCACCAACCAGAAAATCCACACTCACCTTGCATCTTCATTTTCCCATGCAATTCCTTCGCTTTTTTTTGCAGGATCAGTCCAGAAATGCAAGCTCCCTCTGATCTTTTCAGGGCAAACCACTTGTATAACACATGATCTAATTCTTCACACTGGGATTAGTGTACAGTTTTCTGATTTTTTGCAGCTTTTGTAGATTCTGTTTGCATCATGAATCTCTGGAGTTGACCACCTTGTTTCTTTATATCATACAAAGTTGAACTTCCAACTTTATATTCCTCCATTAATTTCACTTTGCTGACACCTCTCTATCCATTTTCTCCAGAAATCTGAGTTTTAACTTGAGAGTAAGAACATTTCTCTTATGTTTCACAGGAGTAGCCATAGCGACACCATGTGGGCTATGAGCACATATGTGAATGCAGTTTGTTGGCACGAGTTCTAGCTGTGCCACATACAGAACAACCCACATGATATCTCTTAGCCAGTGAGCCGCTGGTAGTATTATGTGAAGCATATGTTCAGGAGTCGCGTGTCCCACACGACTCGTCTATACATACGACTGTGTTGCCAGGATGCAAGCAAATTGCATATTTTTCTTATCTCATAGGCTTAAATTTCAGGTTTAAATTTAGACCTTCAAAAGTGCCATTGTTTTGGTATTTCCGTTAATTGGGTGCCGGTTACGAGAGATTTTACTGTAGTATCATATCAAAATTCTTTAGACCATGCTATCTAGAGCTCTTTTTTTTTCTTTTTTCTTTTTTTTTTTATTCAAGCTTGTTAAGAAATTATTACAGAATTCTTACTGAATTTCAATTTTTTTTTTTTTCATACTTCTAGCACGAACAGTTAGAGAAAAATAAAAAGAAAGCAGATAAACAGTATTCTAGAGATCCCAGTGATTCTAGAGATTCCAGAGATTCTAGAGATTCCAGAGATTCTAGAGATTCTGACAGTTCTGAAGAAAAACTGAAAAAGGTAACTTTTGGATTTTAATTATAAAATTTATGCTGCTCTTAAAATAGAAACAGTAAAGAAGAACTTATAGACACTGCTGAATTTCATGCTTTCTAAGCACTTTGCTAATTTTTTTTTTTCCTTTTTTTTTTTTACCTCCTTTCCTTTTCAGCTTCCAGCAATTATTAAATGCTTTGATCAACTTAAATACTGGCTTTCGATATTGGAAAAAAAAAAATTCAGTTTCATTTTCCCTTGAAATCTTAATTCTCTGCCTATTTGTTCTTTTATGTTAAAATAAAAGTTACAAATGAGAAATATTCATGATAAGAGAAACTTGATGAAAATAAATGGAAAGAATCATGTCTAGTTTTGAAAACAATCAGTAAGATATCAGAATAATTTATAAAAATAAATAAAATGTGTGATTCATGCAATATATATGCAAGCTGAGCTCTTTCTATGTAGACAATGTCCAGAAACTTAGAAATTCTAACAAGATGTTTTGGCTCTTTTATTACACTGTAAATATCTAGTCTTATAAATATACTAGACCAGGGGTCAGCAACCGGTGGCCTGCATGCGGCCCAAACGTGCATTTTATGCGGCCCATAAAAGGTTGACCATACTTACATGGCATGTGGCCCGTAAAATTTTATTATCAAGAAAATACATTATGGACATACAAGAGGATGTTATCTACTACTCAACTGTTGGATGGTTAAGTATAGGTGCTGTGCTAAAAAGATTTTTTAATTTACATGAAGAAATAGAAATTTTCATGATGGAACACAAAAATATTGTCTCACAACTATCGGATAAAAAATGGATTATGTCTCTTGCATTTATGGAAGACATTACAACTACCATAATGAACTTAATTTGACCCTGCAGGGCTAAGGTAAATTACTAGCAGAACTGTTTTCTGACATAAAAGCTTTTGAAGGCAAACTATTTATGTTGAAGAAATATATGATGAAAGAAAATCTACATCATTATATATGTTGCAAATCTGCATATAAGTTGGATGGCAACACAAAAGGAAATTTATTGAAGATTTACAAACAGAATTTACAATAAGATTTGTGGAGTTTCATAAAAATAGCATCAAAATGCGATTATTTTTGCACCCTTTTAATGTTGACATTGATGACGTAATAAACCGACTATAGACGAAAATTTTGGAATTACAACACAATGAAACATTAAAGAATACATTTTCGTTAGAAAATATCCAAATATTTTCGATGCTTACAAAAAACAGAAATTTTCTTCTCGACTAACTGATGAACATTTGCATGCTTCAATTTGAATTTTCGCCATCTAGATAATTTGGCTAAGGGAAAACAATCACACAAGTCACATTAGCAGAGAGACACACATATTGTGATGCATAAATTATATTACTGTTTTTATGTGATAATTTTTCATTGAGTTTCATTTTCATTGTTTGTTATCTCGTACTTTAAATATTTCAGTGTGTATTAAGATCGATATAATAAAAATTGATAACATAAGTATTTTTTTTCACTCACTATTTTCTATTAATTAAACGCTTGCGGGCCGATTATTAAAAATAAAAGTTGAATGTGGCCCACATTCAACTTTGTGTGTGGCCCACGAGTCTGAAAAGGTTGCCGACTCCTGTACTAGACTACAAATCCAATTGCTAATCATTAGACTAAATGAATTTGTTGCAGTCAATTGTATTATATATATATATATATATGTATGTATATATATATATATATATATATATATATATATATATGTATGTGTATATATATATATATGTATGTGTATATATATATATATGTATGTGTATATATATATATATGTATGTGTATATATATATATATGTATGTGTATATATATATATATGTATGTGTATATATATATATATGTATGTGTATATATATATATATGTATGTGTATATATATATATATGTATGTGTATATATATATATATGTATGTGTATATATATATATATGTATGTGTATATATATGTATATGTATGTATATATATATGTATATGTATGTATATATATAGGGATATTATGATCAGCGATGCCTTGTGGAAATGGCATTTGATCCATAACATTAAGCCATATTGAAGAAAGACTATTGTAGACTTGATTCCAGTTAGTAATTATAGAAAAAATTTTTTTCAGCCTTCTCCCAAGTTAGTCACTGAGCCACTAATGGGCATGTGTTATGCAGCCTATTCACAAGAAATCAATCCTGCCTTCTTGTGGTTGTGGCTTGTTTTCACAAAAGGAGATCTGACATACCTGGTGAGCATTCCTGCTGCAAAAGCATCTTCCTAGTTAGAGGAAATTCCAACTAGACACACATGATGGTAGATCACCTTCATTGCCTGGTGAAACACCACCACCACCCTGCTTATTATTGTTATTATTATGTGACACCTCCAAGGAGTCCAAAGCCTCATCGAGGGAGGGCACCCACTCTACAGCTCTCTGCCTCCACCAACTACAGCGAACCCCATCATCTGTACCATCTACTGTCCACCACCATTTATTAGAGGTCTGAAGTGGCAAATGCTATGTTTTGCTTCCAAACAAGGGTTCCAGTTTTGGTCTCTCCCTTTTTCTCTTCTTCATGCAATATGAGTGATATTACCCTTCAAGGGCATGCTAAACATACCTAGAAACCCAAAAAATCTCCTCTGTTTTGAGGGTGTATACATCAGACAAAATGATGGTGCCATTGACTCATTGCGATATATACAGACCCAAACCTTTCAGTAACGAGTCAGGCGTCTTCCTGGTCAGCTGGTGCATAATCCTGCTGACACATACTCTGCCAGGTTGTGCTTGGAGTGGAAGTGGGGGGGGGGGTCTTATTAGTGGTATGTGGAAGGCAACGTTAGCAAGAAGATTGATTGCTGTCTATATGTGTGTCAAGTCAAAGGGTCTGTCTCTGCTCTATCTTTTCATCTAACCTTTAAACAAGTAACCATCGTTGCAATTGAAATAAATCCAAGTTGAAAATTTCCCAACAAAAAAAAGTCAAACCTAGTACAATATACAAAACAGAATCTGTTGTACATCCACTATACTAACATCTGTGGCATGAGTATCAACATAAATCATGTACATTATAACTTATATTCAAACCAGATCTCCTACTCTGATAGAAACCCACACAGCTATATCATCTCTACAATCCATCTTCACATTTCATTTTCCTTTAGCCATGAGAGTGGTACCTTTGTGCCATTACTTGACAGAGAATGCCTAATTTATTATGCTTAATTAAGTAGAGAATGCCAGTTTCTTTGTCTCGTTCATATGCTTTATTTACTGCTCTCCATATTTCCAAAAACAGTAATGATCTTTTCATCTATCTACCCATGAGGCTCGACCTTTGCATTCCAGCCATCCAAATATAGATGGCTGGAATGCAAAGATGCAAAAATGCTTCCTAGGTGACCTTAATGTCCATGACTCCCCTTTTCCAACACCACTAACTAATCTTGACAAGGTGTGGAGGTTTTTGCTATAAGCAGTGACATTTGCATTAGGTCATTGCTTATTACCCAAATTCCTGATAATCTTCTCTACTATTTCAGTATCCTTGATCTTTGTTTAACCATTTTCTTGGGACACACTGTAGAGGTTGCCTCCTGTCTTGTTAATTCAAATCACAATGTTATGCAAGTTTCCTCTCACAGAGAATGTCCTTCCTTCAACCACTTTGACCTCATAACCCTTGGTACAGCAAAGTTACCAAGTGGAATGACCTCTGAAACTTCTATTCTTCTTCTTGTCCATAGTTAGATTTGTTTCTATTCTTCTGACCAATACACCTACTTTGAGAGAATCATCAAAATTATTCTCAAGCAAGAAGTCTGCTGTTCCCAATTCTCGTCCACTTGCCAAGGTGGGGATCAACAAAGCAGTTTAAGAAACAAATTCAGCTTACTCTTGCTTGAAACAAGAACACCAGTTTCATGCTAAGTCTTAGCTTCATATGAAGCACACAGTAATTGCAAAACAACTGAAAAACCTTTCAATGCAAATTCTTTGGCCTTCAAAGACATGGGTGTAGAAGTGGAATTAATGAATTTTTATGAATATCTGGACTTTAACATACCTTAAATTATACATACACATTTTTATGTGACTCCCAACCACAAAAGGCTTTTTTTTTTTAAATAACAAACCTATAGTAGGTTTGTGCCATGGGTCTAAGGATTATTTTAGTATTTTTTTAGAAAATCTGGAAACTCTGCTCTAGAGACCAACATGGAACTTTTTCAAGCTACTTCAAGTCTCTCATAAGGAGAGTGGTGATGTCATTCTGGGCAATGAAATTTAATTCCACCCATAGACAGTCACAATCATCCACAATGGTTGTTTTTACATTCTAACTTATTTCCTTTCTTGTATAATGTCACCAATATCAATTTCACCCACTAATCTGGCATTTTCCCTTCTTTCCATACATAGTTGGTGTATTTCTGTGACCATACTTTCTCAACCATATTTAATCATTTCTCCAGTGATGTTATCATTACCAGAACTCTTATTGTGCTTTAGCCGCCCTATTGATTTTTCTACCTCTCCTCTTAAAATGTTCATATTATACTCAATACCAGGTGGTGATATCTGCTTCATTCAGTTTCCCAACGCTATCTAAATCTAGTTTTTCTTCATATAACTCACTACAGTATCTTGTCCACCACTATACAATTTAAACTTTATTTGTCAATACTTTGCCTTTTCCATCTTTAATTGTAGTCTGTTTTGGTTGCCACCTTCTATTAATAGTTCTAATCATTTTGCATACCTCCCTATTTTTATGCTCTCTATAGTGCTGTTCTATATTATTGCATTGGGCTTCTAACCATTTCATCTTATCCATTCTTACTGCTTTTTTCACCTCATTACACTTTGTTCTATATTGTTCTTCTATTTGTTCTGATGTATCCCTTCTTATCTTCAACATTCTCTTCTCCTGTACTAACTTCAATGTTTCTTGTCTTATCCACTTCTTGATCTTCTCTTCTTGTGGTACTGTTTCTTTAACTGCATCTTCTATCGCCTTCATTCGCTCCTTTCACTCTTATATTCAAATTTTTTCTTTCTTCACACTTTTAAGTTTCTCTTCTAACACTTCTGTACCTTCTTCATATTTCTGCTTCACTTATTCTTGCTGTGTCTCCTGGTTTCTGATGATGTGGTTTATATTTTCTTTTTAGTTTCAACATGATGTTTGCAATCACTAAACTATGATCCAAGTCTATATCCACTCCTTGAAAAGTTCGACACTGCTGTACTGATGTTATCCATCTTCTTTTAATCATAATCATATCGATCATGTTCTTGGTTTTCCCATAATTTGATCTCCATGTTCATTTTCTGTGCTCCTTTTGCTGGAATCTTGTGTTACAGATCATCATCTCGTGGTCCACAGCAAATTCTAACATTTTTCACTTCGTTAATTCTTTCTCCAAAACCATATTTTCCCCGTGACATTTTCCCAACCATCATTGTCAATTCCGACTTTGGCATTCCAATCTCCTTCAATAAGTACATCTTGCTTTGGTATTGTTTCTATTGGCTCTGTCAGATCTTTGTAACTTCATTTTTACTTACTACAGATGTTTAAAGAAGAGGCCTGTTCAACTCAGTGGAAGTGGCACTTTTTCCTCTGTGTGCAGCTGCCTAAAGATAGATTTAAGTTCAAGTTTAGTTGTTGATTGGAGGAACTTTTTCTAAGCTTTTCTTTGACTGGTTCCTGAGTTAGTCGATCTCTGACATAGGCAAGCAGATTTTTCTCCTAGAAACTCAGTTTTTTTTTTTGTCCTATAAACTCAAGAAAATCGACTATAGAACCCACATTATTTCAAACAGTAACATATCCTGTTAAGGTTAGGTACCAAGAGATGGCAGCACTTGTTTATCTCTCTTTATCGGTTGCTACTTATAATTAGTGATAGTCACGGGCCAGCTATCTCTGATTGTCTGCTGGTGGAGAATGAACTCCCTACTCAATCTCCAAAAGCTAGATAGGATTAAAAGGTCTTGCCTATTCTCTATAAGGGAATAAAAGTGTGTGTTCTTCTGTTTCATTTAAAATGGTTACAGTCTCATTTCCTACAACAGCCATTTTTTTCCCAGAAAACTTCAACATGAAGCAAAAATTATTTCATAAAAAATATTTTAAATTAAATGTGAAACATTGTTAAAATCCAAAATTCCATGCTATTACTTTCTTATTAACTAGCAGTTTTCATTTTATTTAAGTTAACACAAATTTCACTGAATTTATGCATATAATTCATCTCTGACAGTTCTTTATATTTCATGATTTTTTTTACTCTTTCAAATCATTTTTTGTAGTATGAGGCACAATATCTTTGTCATTAGCAGTTTCAGAAGCTCCATTTTGATAATATAAAATAATATTTTAATAAAAGTACCTAAATATATTCAATGAGATAGATGTGAAATAGATATCTTATCTAGATGTTCTCATTTATTGTAGGCTCTGAAAGCCGAAGAAAGAAATCAACGTGAAGCAGATCGTCTTCTGGCCATGGATGAAAGAAAACGACCATACAATAGTATGTATGAAGCAAAGGTCCCTACAGAGGAAGAAATGGAAGCGTATTTTATTAAAAGACAAAGACCTGATGATCCAATGGCTGCATTCCTAAGGAAAAATTGATACCCAGAAATTGGCAGTCATAATATATTCAATCATATATTATCATAAAAGCAGTATTTATGTGTGTATATAGTGTGAATAAACCAACTTGAACAATTCAATCTTTCAGGCAGTCATAAATTTGATATTTAATAATTTCTTTCCTGCCAAAGTGGATAGTTGGTCTCTGGTTGGTTCTTCCCCCGCCCCTCCAAAAAATCTTAAATGTTATAAATAAATCATGCAACATGTTTTCTCACCATTGCAGAGGTTGAGTGTGCTTCAAATGAGAGGTGTTTCTAATCCTCACTAGAGTTTATTTTTTTACTCTGTGGGATTAAAAACTTGCAGTTTGGTTTCTTCTAGGAGGAAAAACACTGCTTGCCTGTGCCAAAGATTAACTAATTCCAGAATCACCTGGAAAAAAAAAAAAGATTAAGAGAGAGAAGAAAGAGTGTGCAAAAATGAAGTACTAGTTAGTGACTAGAATGTAGCCATGTATAAAGCTTTTCTTCTGGAATAAAAAGCACTGCTTAAAGCACTAACTGCTTTAACCCTATTCAAGTAGTTAGTGCTATCTTTGGCTGAATGGATTTTAATGGATTCACAACAAATTTACTAATTAGTTGTGATCTCATTCTGGACAGTGAAATTTCTCTACCAGATAAAAGACATTTGCAAACATCCATGCCTGCATTGAAGTTCAGATCCACAGCATTTTGAAGAGAGTTAAAAGTAAAAGGATTTTTTTTTTTTTTCAACCACTGTTGTGATAATGAGTGATACCTTCTCTAAGTAATTGAATGGATGTAATAATTATTGAAATTTTGGTGTTAAAACATTAAGGTGTATTAATTATATTGCACTAATTTCATTATGTTCATGACCTCATTAGAAATAAAAAAAATATATAACAAGCCTTTATTATCACTGGTAAGTGCAAGAACAATATTAAGATCAATATTAAACTAAGGATAGTGTGTTCAGTTCTTAAACTCTTGTGGTAATTAATTTGAGGGAAAATATTAAATAAAAAATATTTTTTTAAAATTTAATTATATATATATGTGTGTGTGTGTGTGTGTGTATATATATATATATATACACACACACACACAGTCATCCCTTCACTTATATCAAGGTGCTGTGTATATATATATATACATACACAGTCATCCCTTCACTTATATCAAGGTGCTTTTCCATCCAGCAGGACATAGGTTAGTCAGACATAAGTCAATAAATTAAATCAATAGATTTAAAGAGACTAGGGACTTAAGTGTAATAAGTATACCATCATTTTAAATTTTAAACCTTATAAAACTGTTACTGTGCATTACTGCCACTATAAAGCAGGAAAATAATCACCCAAATCTTCCTCCACAATCACACCTTCATTACCTTCCTTATGTGAACGATCAGACTGTGGGTCTTCTGGTGTAACCTTTGTTTTTTGATGAAAATGTCCAATTTGCTTTGCTTATTCCTCTTCTTCTTTTCATTATAAATTTGTTTATAGCAAGCAAACGCAATATTTACTTTCGTTTCTACTAATAAGTAGCGTTCAACATTGGGGTCCATGTTTTCAGCCATTTTGAGAATATCGCTAACTTCAGCTAACATTTCTGCAAGAGCCTTCACTGTGAAATGTTTAACTACCTCTTCTTGTTTCTCTTTTCCCTCTACTTTTACTCGTTCTTCTGCAACACGTTGTTTCTCCAGTTTAACCAATTCTTTGTTAGTCAACTTTTCAGGGATGCTTTCTGTGAGTTGAATTATGTCGTCATCATTCACTTAAAGATTCAGATTGTTTGCTAGATTCACTATTTCTTAACTCAATTTACAAAGGTCTTCATTTCTTTCCAAAATCATGCACAAATCTTTTTAATGTCTTTTTCGATATGGCACTCATACATTGTGAGGTCACTTCATCCCGAGCCACAGTATATTTTTAATAGCATGATAAATATTGAATGCTTTCCAGAATTGCATGAGAATCTAATCATTTCCTTCAGTAGCAGAAATGACGTGAAAAAGTTCTCCATAGAATAATAATAAGCCGTAAACACTGCAAGAACTCCCTGATCCATCTGTTGATCAAAGAAGTAGTGTTTGGAAGGAGAAACATAACCTTGATCTTGGGGTGAAGATCGCTGATGTAAGGTAGATGAACTGGAGCATTATCTAGAATTAATAAAATTGAAAATCTACAATTTCTTTCCCGCAATAACTTTCCATGTCACTCGCATAACAGTTAAAGCGTCCTCGAACAATTTTTGAATCATCCATGACTTTTTATTGCTCTGATAACGAACTGGAAGAGTATGCTTCCTAATGTTTTTGAAGGCTCATGGATCCCACTGTGCCATATCACAAATGATTTCAGTTTATATCCAGCCACATTATTCCCCTAATAGTATTGTACTATGGTCTTTAGCGCTTTGAAACCAGGCATAGATTTTAGCTTTTTGTGGATGAATGTCTGCTCAGGCATTTTTTTCCAAAACAAGGAAGTGTCATCCCTATTAAATATTTGTTGTAGCAAATAACTTTCCTCTGTAATAATTTTATCCAATTTCTCCACAAACTCCTTGGCAGCCTTCTCATCGGCACTTGCAGATTCACCATACATTTTCACATTATGCAATGCAAAATGCTGCCTGAATCTCATGAGCCACTGGAAGAAGCGTTGAATTCATAGTCATAATCGGGCCCTGCTTTCTCCTTCAACATGTTGAAGAGACTTGTGTCTTAGCAGTTATGGTGCTAAGAGGTATGCACTTTTGGTTCAGGTCATCTATCCATAATGCAAGTAGATTTTCCATATCACCAATAGGACCTTGTCGTTGCTTCATCATTATCATCAATTTAATGGAAGCAGATCCTTTCACAGCCTCTACAATTTTTTCCTTATTTTTCAAAATGTTTGTCACTGTAGAATGAGACCATCTGAAGTCATGTGCGATAACACTGATGTACTTACCATCTTCAGATCTCTTTATAACTTGCAACTTTGTTTCAAGATCAATTGCGCGCCTCTTTTTCTGTGATTCTTCACTAGGTTTTTTAATTGGGTGTGTAAGGGCCATGTTGCACAAAATATTGCAAAATATTTAACAATAAATACACAAATAACCTATTTCTCAAACACAAATTAACAGAGCAACTGTTGTTGTGTCTTCAACAGTTCCTCTGTTAACAGAGGAACTGTTGAAGACACATGCCAACTGCCAAGGGAGATTGCTACTATGCATTAAGCATTGTTGCTAAATAGAAACCTTTTTACTTTATGATTACATGTATCTTGTTCAAAAGTATAGTCAAAGATTTATTCCCTTATGGGAGCACAGGCATATCTTTGAGCAGGCATAAGTAGAGGGATGACTATGTGTGTGTGTATGTATATTATTGTTGTTATTATTAAGAGTGCCCTCCAAAAAGTCGGAGACTCATCGAGGGAAGCCACATAATACACACACCAGCTATCATACTTATTCTTAAAAGTCATTCACACTGCTTGCACTCACAACATCCAATGGGAATCCATTCCAATCACACACCACCCTATGAGAGAAAAATCTAGTCCTCACCCCCCTTCTTAGCAGCCTTCATTCTCACCTTCCAAGGATGCCCTCTCATCCTTTCCCCACTCTCCATAAATTGAAGAATTTCATCAATTGAAATCCTGTATGACCCTTTCAGAAGTTTGTAAGTCTCAATCTTATCTCCCGTCTTTCTCTTATTTGCTAGTGTCTGCAGTCTACAAATTCTCAATCTATTTTCATACTCAGTATTCCACAATCCTGATATCATTTTTAGCATTCTCCTTTGTACTCTCTCCAATATATCAGAATCACAATGGAAACCAGGATTCCAGACCTGCGCACAAGTCCAAGTGAGGTCTTATCGAGGCCTTGTAAAGAGGCAAAATAACATCCTTATCTTTACATATGAACGTTCGTTTCAGCATTGCAATTATCTTTTGAGTTGCATTTCAATCTTTGCCACATGACACCCCCTGAACTTCAACTTCCTATCTATTAACACCGCAAGATCCTTATCCTCATCAGTTTCTTCTAGCCTAATATAATATGACATTGGATATCTAATCACACCGAAGGGAATGACTTTACATTTACTGACACCCATTTTCCCATACCCAGAATTCCAGCCTATTCAAATCATTCTGCAAGTACTGCATATTAGCAGCATTCCTGATTATCCTACCTATCTTTGCATCATCAGAAAATAGCTGTATGTTGTTTGTCAAATCCTTCCAAATATCATTTATGTACAGATTGAATAACAGTGGCCCAATTGCTGATCCTTGTGGTACACCACTAGTTAACCTTAAATCTTGCAGACTCGCATTCCTCGTATACCACTTTTTGATATCTGTCAGTCAACCATGCTAATATTCTATAACTCAGACCCATTTTCTAAAATTTATGTAGTAGTCCGCCATTCTGTATTCTGTCAAAAGACTTAGCAAAATCCCAAAGTATCATGGTGTATTCATTCTCCTTGTCTAATTCAATGGTAACATTGTTATAGAATGTGAGCAAGTTGCTAAAATTTGACCTTCCCTTAGTAAACCCATGTTGCTCATTGCAAAGTAGAGATTCACTGCCAACCTATTTCTGAATGCGAGCCCTAACCAATTTTTCAAAAATCTTCACCACCACTGCTGAAATACTAATTCATCAGATGTTGGATACATCGGTCTTTGCGCCACCCTTGTGCAATGGAATTACCATACATTCCTTCCATTCCTGTGGAATCTTCCCTTTTGTGAGACAGAATATTAATTAACTTGGTCAAAGGAATGGCCATTTCAGCTGAACACTCTTTTAGTACATGTGCTGATATCCCATCAGTCCCTATTGCTGAATTCTTATCCAATTTGTGTAACATCTCTAATACCTCGGCCTCACACACCTTCGTTTCTTCATCTAGTGAAGAGGTAACAGTGAACTCAATGTTGGGTACACCAGGTTGATAGCTTTTAACAAAATGGACACCCTCATTAACTGAATAACCTCTTCTGCATCTGTAACCCTCACGCCAAACTAAATCGTCTTAATCGGAACAATTCCAATAGACTACTTCCTCCCTATTATTAGAGAAAGTTTGCTTAACATCCATTGATTTTAGTGGAAAACATGGTCATACTTATGAGCACAAAAAAAAATACTGAGAAATATAATCCCTCTTCCCCCCCCCCCCCGACATATCAACCTTATTAATTTTTACCATACACTCTGGCTATTTTACTTAGTAGGATAAGTAAGACCTACAAGTACATTAAAGGCCTCACACACCTGTGTTTCTTCATCTAGTGAAGAAGTAACAGTGAGCTGAATGTTGCATACACCAGGTTGATAGCTTTTAATAAAATGTGCACTCATTAACTGAACAACCTCTTCTGCATCCGTAACCCTCATGCCATCAGGATTTAGAATAGTTATTCTTTCATATCATTTTTTTCTTTTACTTGCAGCATATTGATAGAATTCTTGTGGGTTGTCTTTAGCACACAGAGCCAGTTTCTTTTCATACTCAGACTTTGCTTTCCGTACAACAATTGTGACTATTCTAGCCTGCTGCTTATAACGTTCATAAAGGACGTCATCCTTATGCACACGGTATTCCTTCCACATCATGCTTTTCTTACAAATCTCTTGCTTAATAAGATTACATAACTATTTGACTCCTACCCTATTTATTCTTCAAACTCTTGGGACACATTCTGATATTGCGTCATTCAAGTGTTGTTTAAATGCTTCCCATGCAACTGTCGATATTTTTTCCATCCAGCATCTGATCTTATTCCACTGAACTCAGTATACTCCTCAGTTGATCATAATTTCTTGCTTTGTAGTTCAGCATGTAACCTTTTCTGAATGGAACATTCATAAACTTAATCATGCGGTACTCACTTGGGAAGTGAGTACCTCATGGTATATCTGATTACATAGCTGGGTGTTGATACACCCAGCTATGTAATCAGTCTTGTTAGATTCCACCTCACACCAGATGACTTCAAACTCACTGCCACATGAAATATTGTTAGTAGTAGTACTAAAATCACAGGTCTCAACTCTAACTGGATTCAGGTCATCCGATATCATTAGCAGCACAGCCCCTCCTAGCCTATCCTCTCTATCCTTCCTAAAAATACTGTACCCTTGACACTTGATATCAGTTAGTAGGTCTGATTCTGATAGCCAAATCTCGCTAATACCTACAATCTGAGGTTCCAACATATTGACTAAGACAACAAACTCTATCCCTTTGTTTCTGATACTCCTAGCATTCGTGTACACACATAATAATCTACCAGTTTGTTCTTCGGTATTGTCTTGTTTGCAGTCTGCCTGACACAGTTGGACGACTTGTATATCTCTATTATTCTCTAATGTCTTACACATGTAGACATCTTTGTACACGTGATGGAACCGAACAAAACAAACTCGAAATTGTTCTTTCCTCGTCAGCATTTCCATGACAAAGCCTGTTCCCATTATTAACACAGTTAAGTAACATTGTCTCTCTTACACTAACATTCACACCATTCCTCCCTTTATAATTTAGTTTCCCTGAGTCTCTGTGTTAGGTCTCATACCAGTTGTTAGTTTTCCTAGACTCCTGATACCAAACACATTCCAGTGTAGGCCATCTCTCTTATAAAAATCCAATCTTCCCTCAAACTCACATCCATTCCTTCTACATAGCCTACACATTGAATCATTTGCCATCATTTTTATTATAGCGAGGTAAAATACTAATGATTTTCACTTTCTCATTCTTCATTATCTACTCTTCCAACAACCCTTTATATATATATATATATATATTATATTTAAAAAAAATATTAAATGACAGGAAACCGAGAAATATGAAATAAGACACTGTTTTTATTTAGCATGACTAGTTTTGTCTTTCAGAAAACTTCTTCAGGTGCACAAAAAAAAAAAAAAAAAAAAGAGAGAGAAACACCCAACGAAACTGTCAAGGAATAAAGTCTAAACACAAAGCGTTAGCGTAAAAAGGTAAATATTAAAGCGTTGGCATCTGGATATTTAAATCTGTTCTCTGTATAATCTCATTGTTGGGTGTGCACATGCATTCAAGATTTTGTGAATGCCAAAGTTGGATGGCAGCACAATGACACTCTGAGAGATTATAACTAAGGTTTTTGTTAATATGTATTGGATTAAGGGAGATTTCTTTAGATTCAACTATTCGTCTTTCCAGTACATCATAACAAATGAAAGATATTATTAGATTTGTCCTATAAAACTGAATGGATGGGGTTTTCCTCATTAGTGTTAGAATTCAGAACATGATCAGACAGAGCACTAGCTTTTATTCTGCTGTATGTAATGTCTCTTTGATGTTCTTCAATGTGCAATTTGATGGATTTGTCTGTCTGGCCAAAATAAGGTTTATCACAGTTACACGGTATCTGGTAAACGCCAGGATATTTAAGATTATCATGTCTTTGTTGGGACAGAACAAGAGCTAGTGCTCCGTTTAACCATGTTGTGAATTCTAACACTAATGAGGAAAATTACTTCAACCTTGGATAAAGGATTAAACCAAGTGTATATAACCTCTTGGTATCTTTAATTCATCCCATAGGTAATGAAAATTGTTTGTCAATTAAAGACATTCCTTTCCAAATGCCCATAGCCTGTTGCTGGAGATGGGAAATGCTATTCACATCATGACCAACTAAGCCAACAAATATACAGGAAAAAATTCTAGAATTTTTATTGTTCTGGGCATGTTAGAGTCCTCAAATAAGATATTTCTAGCTAGTTTACATGGTTTATTTGGTAAATTATTTTTAATTTCCTGGGTCAGATGACAATTTTGTATATGTAGTCCTAGTTGATAGCTACATTTTAGGTTAGTAAGTAGTAAGTCCTTTATTAGTTCTGGAAGAGTTGTGCTGTCCATATTCTGTATGATTTCTAACAGTCATTCTTATCGAGAGTTGGTTGATGCATCCGGCTTCTGTTTCATGTTTGTCTTTTTTTCCCTTATTAATATTTAGTTATGTGGACCAGATTAGTGCTGTTCCTATTAATTCTGTGGTTAGTATGTAAGCCATGGTCCAGTAATCTTTATTTGTTGTAATTGAGAACCTAATGTTCATGTTTTGTTTAGATATGCCAAAAGATGCTAAACCATATGCAGTAGATCTGTATATATGCTGTGAAAGGTAGAATAATAAAGTGGGTTCTTAGATGATTTGATAATATTAGAATTTGAACATGGTTTGCCAGTTTGTTTTTTAACGATTCCGCATATTTTTTTCCAAAGATATCGTTAACATAATTCAATGCATGTTGCATTTTTAGTTTCCCTGATTGTGAACTCTCTTCCACTCTATCAAATTTCTTTATGGAAGACTTTGAATGCAATGCAGTTTATTGAAGTCTGATTCAGACATGTTGATAATGTATTTATAGTTTGGCCATATATCTTCCTGTTCCAGCTCATGACAATTTCTCAGTTGTTTCAACAGTCATTGTAACTGCATCCAGTTTATCTTGAAAATCAAAAATAGCAGTGCTTTTCATCTTTGAAGATCCTCATCACCTGCTCATATGTTAACTGAGACACCTGCCTTCTTGATTTACAGAAGACCTACTCAGACAGGCCAATTATATTTGTGGTTCATATATAATTCTGATTCACAGGTGGTTTATGGAGAAGTTGAGTCCAGGAGAAGACAAGCGATCAGTGTTGTACCTTAGGGCTTATTATACTTAGTCTGCTGTTGTTTAATTTGTATATCAATGATATAGGAAATGAATTGACTGGAAATATTCAGTTGTTCCCTGACGATTCAAAACTGAGAAGAGCAATAGTAAATAAAGGTGATGTAGCGATCCTGCAGGAAGACTTAAACAGACTAGCAGTATGGACAATGGTAAACAGCTGCCAGTTTAATGTAGCCAAGTGTAAGGTGATACACTTTGGGAAGAGATGAGAAGCTATGTACTGTATTCATGAACTGAACTGCAGGAAACAGATTGATGCCTCTAAACTTCAATTCCTTGTCCATAGGGAGTTGAAGTTTAGAGGGTATATTGCGAAGGCAACCAAACAGCATATCACATTACATAGTTGTTGAAGAACATACAAGTAGGGATAGAGAGGTTATTGTTGCCCTACATAAGGCTTTAATAAGACCACATCTAGATGACTTGCACCCAGTTTTGACTCCCGAATTCCATGAGGGGATGAAGTTGTGAAGAGGATCCAGTGACAAACATTGTGTCAAGTCTGTGAAATGCTCATGAAAATAGATTGATGGTCTCTAGGCTTCAAAAATTAGCTGATAGATGAAGAGGGTGAAGGTATGATTGTAACATTTAAATTATTAAAGGGAGTTTTATAGTATTGACACTGAAGAGTTTTTTCAGTACATGGCAAGAAGGGAGAGAACAATAGGTCACCAGTACAAGTTGTGTAAGAGTGGTTAGTAAGGGTGTTAGGAGTAGATTTTTTCTTGGAGAGTAGTGAATATGTAAAATCGTTTGTCAGAGGTGTTTATGGGTACTTCAGCATTGAATGAGTTAAAGGAGAGTTATTGTGTGAATGATGGGTCTCCCACGATGAGTCTTCTGACCCCCATGGATGGTCTCTAGGCTTCAAAAATTAGCTGATAGACGAAGAGGGTGAAGGCATGATTGTAACATTTAAGTTATTAAAGGGAGTGCAAACAAAGTTTGCGCCTGAAAGTATCTTCAGGACTGGGGTAAAGTGGTACAACACCGGGCAACTCCTTGTAGAGGTGGAGCAAGCTACCAACACTCCTATCTCAGTATCTCCCATAATGCAAAACACATTTCCTTGCAGATATGTATAATGTAATGCATTAAGGGAAGGGCAACTACCCAGACTACTTTCGACCTTTATTGAGGTCTCTTCAGCGGGAGCCAGGCCCAAGTGGAGATACCAGGCAGAAGCATTAGCAAGGTCATCTCCTCCTATAGGAGCTGCCAAACGGTGTGCCACCTTTTTATTAAATTACTCTGGATTTAGAGAAAGATGTTGAAAGTTTATTTTTCACTTGGTCAGACTATAATAAATTTAGTTTAATCCTTTATCCAAGTGTGTGCAAACAAAGTTTGCACCTGAAAGTATCTTCAGGACATTCCTATCTCAGTATATCTCATAATGCACAACACAGTGTTGGTAGCTTGCTCCACCTTTGCAAGGAGTTGCCTGGTGGTGTTGTACCACTTTATAGTCTTGAATCAGCCATCGGTGACAAATAGTTTGAGATAAGCAAGACATCATTGTTCCAAAAAAAAAAAAAAAAAAAAAAAGTTAATTAGGACTAAAGCGGCTTGCAGTCTTAAAGAATAATTCTCCATATTTTGTGTAGCTTCCACCCAAGAAAAGTTAAGAAACCGTAATACATTTGTGCCTTGGGTGAGCTATGGATTTCCCCCTATTTTTAATTTTATGTATTTTTGTAATTTTTATTTAGTTTTACATAGTCCTGAAACAGTACTCTAGAGACCAAACATGGAACTTTTTCCAAGCCACTTCGGCCCTCCAATAAGTGGGGGATAGTCTCACGTCGGCAATTACAAACATCCATGCTCACAGCGGAATTCTGCCCTCACTATCTGTTGGTGTAGAGAGCGGGGGGGGGGAGATAGGCTGGCCATTCGCCAACCAGGTTGTCCATTTGAGGAATAAAAGAAACTAGTGGGTTTTATATATAAAATATAAAAGTCAATTAATCGACATCATGACCTGTTTCGGAACTTAAATTCAACAACATCAGTAATAATTATATCTATTTTCCTCTACTTCAAATTGTTCTTGTGGGTATTCTGCTGTAATTGTCAAGAAATTCATTAGATATATGTTACGTTAAAAGTTAGTTCTACTAAAACTACAGTATGGATTGTTTTTTAAATGGTTTCATAAAATTCATTCATCTCTGATAGATAATAAATACCAATTAAAAAGTTTCCCTTGGAATTCATCGTGATCCCCCAAGAAGTCCTAAATTATCAAGCAATTAACAATTGTATAACATGCTTCGGTACCTATTCGCCAGTAAGAAAGTCAAATTCTTCTTAATTTCTCTCTTATTTTTTATTATTTTTTTTTATATAAAGCAAATGACACGGATTTGTGCTTTAAATACATATTTCTTTAGCGTGTGATGAACTATTGAAAAAATGGAATACTTATAGTTGCTTTTTCTCAGTTTCATTACTAGGAAATAGTTTACAGATATGCAGTTTATAGCAATAAGCCATTTTCCCAATCCCATATTTTGCAGTTTTTAATGAAATATTTTTCATTAAAAATTAATTGTTTTTAATGAAATATTCTACTCAAGGAAACGAATCCGGCCTTAAAGTAATATCATTGATTTAACCTTACTATATATATTGATAATTGAAGGACTCTCAGTGTCTTTTTCAATCTTAAGATATATTAATGCCTTTTCTTCATACCCACATCTTCATTACTTTTTATACAGTTTTGGCATTTGCACCATTCCTTTGTTTCTCTTCATACGGTTTACTTATATTGTAAGACAAATTCTGCAACCTTCCTTTATCTAAAAAAGCAACAATAATACAAAAGTAGTGCCTGTTGTTTGGAACCCTTAAATTGGCACTATTCCCCCCCCCCCCCAAGCTACAGCCTCTTGGGCTTGTGCATAAGTACTGTCCTGACGGCATGTGAATACTATTATTATTATTATTATTATTATTGTTCCGGGAAACTCCAAGGAGTCGACAGACTCATCGAGGGAGGCCCTAACATCATGTCAAGAACAACTATTCAACATTCACACAGTATCTATCATACCTTGCCTTGAACTCATTCACGGTCGTAGCACCCACAACAGACTCTGGAAGCTTATTCCACTCATTTACCACTCTCCAAGTAAAGAACCTAGCTCTAACACCCTTGTCAACCACGCTCTTGCCCAGCTTCCATGCATGGCCCCCAGTCCTCCCACCACCAATCATATTTTCAAAAATATCTTCTGGATCAATCTTATAAAAACCCTTCAGTAATTTGAATGTCTCAATCATATCACCCCTCCTTTGCCTATCGTCCAATTTCTGCAACCCACAAATCTTCAACCTATTCTCATAAGGTTCATTCCACAGACCTGCTATCATCTTGGTCACTCGTCTCTGGACCCTCTCCACTTCCCATCACGAAGAAACCCTGGTGCCCACAACTGGGCACAGAAGTCCAGATGGGGTCTTATCAAGGCTCGATACAGAGGAACAACAACTTGTTTGTCTCTGCATGTTAAAGTATTTTTCAGAAGCCAAGTGATTTGGTGAGCTGTTTTAGTTACTTTTGCAATGTGCCCCCTAAACTTCAACTCCCTGTCCACCAACACTCCCAAATCCCTGGCCTCATCAATCTCCTGGAGTATGGTTCCACCAATGCGATATACTGCTGCTATTCTTTTCACCCCAAAGTGCATAACCTTACACTTTGCCACATTAAATTGATATCCATTTTTCCTAGCCCAGTCCTCCAAACTATCCAAATCATCCTGTAAAATTTTGACATCCTGTGCACTCACAATTGCTCTACCCAAGTTTGCATCATCAGCAAACAAGTGAACACTTCCTCTCAGATCCTTTCCAATATCATTGATGAACAAATTAAAAAGCAGTGGTCCAAGAACAGAGCCCTGTGGCACTCCACTAGTCACAAGACGTCTTTTAGACTCCACTCCTGAATAAACCACTCTTTGATATCTCTCCTGCAACCACCCTCCTATCCATCTCACCAACCCTATATCTATACCCATCTGCTCCAGTTTACTGATTAGGGTTCCATGTGGTATCCTATCAAAGGCCTTGGCAAGGTCCAGTAGTATCACTGTAAACCCATTACCCCTATCCAGTTCAGCCGTCACTGTGTTATAAAACGTGAGCAAGTTACTGAGGCATGATCTACCCTTCACAAAACCATGTTGTCCCCATACAATATCCCATTTTCATCTATCCAATCCTGTATTCTTTTCTTGACTAATTTCTCTAAGACCTTGACAATGATTCCTGATATGCTAATCGGTCGGTAATTTACAACAGCAGTCTTGGAACCACCTTTATGCAGTGGAACTATTTTCCCCTCTTTCCACCCGCTCAGGACTAACCCAGACCCGAGACTCAAATTAAACAAAATGGTCAAGGGTACTGACAATTCTTTAGCTGCTTCTCGTACAACACGAGCTGGTATACCATCCAATCCCACAGATGTATTGACATTGAGGTTATGCAATAGACTA
Organism: Typopeltis vanoorti; assembly: GCF_054136105.1. Taxonomy (NCBI): domain Eukaryota; kingdom Metazoa; phylum Arthropoda; class Arachnida; order Uropygi; family Thelyphonidae; genus Typopeltis; species Typopeltis vanoorti. The sequence continues at coordinate 68,791,628 of NC_143553.1, read as the reverse complement.
CTCACCTCCACTTCATTAACCACAATTCCCATATAATCTACTGGTTTATTCGTTTCTGCAATGTAACCACCTGGATGATATACTCTTGCAAAGTGCTCACTCAGTAACTCAACTATCTCAACTGATTCAGTTACCTCCCTACCATCGGCATTCCTTAAAATCAATCTGCATGTATATTTTTCCTTTTACTTGCTACATATCTAAAAAACTGTTTAGGATTCTCTTTAGCCTGCATGGACAATGTTCTTTCGTAATCCTTTTTGCTTTTCTTACCACACTCGTCACCCTTCTGGCCTGCGCTTTATACCATTCATGTGCCTACCGGTCACCCTTCTCCTTAAATTCCCTCCATAGTTGTTTCTTTTTTTGCAGCTCAAGCTTAATGGTGTTATTCATCCATTTAACCCCTACTTGATTTATTATTCGGACTCTAGGTATACAGTCAGCCATTGCTTCATGCAAGCACTTCTTAACTACCTCCCATGCACTATCAACTTCTAGTCCTTGCAGTTGTACATGCCATGGCACTGAACCAATCAAACTCCTAAGCTTGTCATACTTTCCAGCCCGATAATTCCACATGTACCCTGTATTAATTGAAAATTCTACACCTTTAGCCACCTCCCAAGTTAAGACCCTATGATCACTCTCACTGATTGGTGGCAATGTGGTCATATTTGTTACAGCCAAATCCTCAGATGTAATTACTAGGTCAAGCACTCTCTGACCCCTAGTATTTTCCATTACATGCTGTCGCAGATAGTTATCCCTTAATAACCGCATAAAATCCAGTTCCGTGTGTCCTCCTCACTCCAATCAATGCGACCATAATTGAAATCTCCCATAATAATCACCCTCCTTCCACCCATTTCTTCTATTTGCTTGTGCATACTGTCACCCACCATCTTTTCCATCACCTGGTCTATAGCAGCACCCAATTGTATATTTAGTTCTGCTAGCCACAATCTCACACCAAATGGCCTCAAATGTGCTCTTTTCTCTATCCTGCAATTCAACTTCTATTCTCCTTGGCTGCAGCTCATCAGCTATCATCAACAATACTCCTCCCCCCATTTTATTCTCTCTGTCATTCCTGAACACACTATACCCATCACATTCAATCCCACTAGTTATATCATCTACAGTCAGCCATGTTTCACTAATACCTATAACCTGTGGTCTGGAAGTGCCAACCATGGCCAAAAACTCTTCCTTCTTGTTCCTAATACTCCTAGTATTAGTGTACATGAATTTAAGATCCCCATTAGCCCCAACCCTACCTTGATGCCTTATATTAACTATCCCACTCAGATTTGTTGTCCTTATTTGCTCTGGCATTTTATATTTATTCTTACATTCAACTGCCTCCATAAGGACTGTATATCTACTCCCCCCCCTTAACAAATCTAGTTTCCCTGAATTTGCACATCTACTACATTCAGCAACACTTTCTCAAGTCTTCTTACACCGTAACCAAATGCAAGCCATCCATCTTATATAGATCCTTTCGCCCATCAAACTCACTCCACACATCCACAAATTCCACACCACTCGTCATACATAACGCACGCATAAAGTCATTCGCAATTATGGCCCTCCTTTTAAACATTTCACTGTCATACCGTGGCAAAAGACTAATCATTCTAACTCTCTCACTCTTTTCTTTTGCTACCTCAAACAATTCATTCAGGTCTATCATTCCCATTTTATCTCCTTTCAAATCATTCGTACCTGCCACAACAATCATTTCTTTCACCCTTTCCTTTTGCTCTCTAATAGACTCAGTTACGTCCTTTATGGTCGCACCAGGTTGGTACGATTTTGTCAAATCCTCTACTAACACACCTCGTACTAACGAGTCTCCATACAGCACTCCATCCTTCATTTTGTTCATGTTCACATTCATACGTCTATTTTCCTGTCATACCTTTTATTATTGGTTGGTTCATTCAGTCTACTTTTGTTCATGCACTCTAGCTGCTGTTTTGCTCTTTCTATCGCACTATTCAACAACGCGATCTCACTCAATGCATCTATCTCATCTTTTTTATTCTCTGAGAAACCATTGATACTATCATTCACACTTTCTACATTCACACTCTCACAATTTTCATGTACAACCTTGCCGTTTCTTGTCATATCCCTATATCCTTCATTCTGAAGGTTGACAAAAATATCACACTCACGATCCGAAATACACTTCAATTCCTCATTCTCCCTACATTTTCTACACACATTCAATCCTTTATTATCATCTAACCACACTCTGCAAAGCATACATTTCACAGCTAGTACACTGACTCATTTCTTTTATGCTACCGTTCTTTGATAACAATGGCGAACCTTCATTACTGGCCGCCATTTTCCTTCGCACAGGTGTTTTGTTGTAATACCAGAAAATTATATATCAATGGAAAGATAATTTAATCAAGAATGTAATGCAACAAGATTTGTTCAGTTATCTATATTCTATGAAAAGTTATAGCCAAATAAACAAAAAGAAGCACAACTTGCATAAGTTGATATGAAGTAGCTTTTCTTCATTTGAATGTAGCCAATGAGCATGAGTGTTTAGAGAGACAATCAGGTGTCATCTTGTTTTGGCAATGAGCCAGTAAGGTCACAGTAGGATTCAGCTATTGATGTCATGTATTAGAGCTGAGAGGAAGACATTTGTCAGTGTGTTATATGATTGCTATCAAGTTGGTTGGTTTTTTTGTGTTCTTTCATTTAGTGAGCTTGTAAAATAAAACGTAATAAAATTAAAGAAATGACGCAAAGAGTTGATTGATCAGCCAGAAAGCAATGTAAAATAGTACTATTAAGTGAACAAGGCTACAGTTATGAAGAAATTAGAAGAAAAAATGGTGGAAATTTAACCAAAGTGGCATTTCTAAATTTTTGAAGAGGTATAAGGAGATTCAATCACTTCAAAACCAGACTGGTAAAGGTAAGAAAAGGTGCACAACAGCAGCAAGTGATGATAGAAGAATTGAGAGACTGTGCCTACGTGACAGAAGAAAATCATCTGGGTGTATACAAGATGAAATGGCCCAATACAATGTGAAGTTGAGTGCAAGGACTGTTCGGCACAGTGCAGGAATTTAGTCTAAATGCTAGAATTCCACGAAAAAAGCCATTTTTATCTCTCAAATAAAGGTTGAAAAGATTAAACTGGGCTAAAACCAATGTTAACTGGACAGCAGAACAATGGGACAGTGTTATTTGGAGTGATGAGACCAAAATCTCTCTGTTTGGTAGTGATGGCATAAAATACGTAGGGAGGAGATTTGCATCCTGATTGCATTATACCTACCGTGAAACACCCACTTAGTGTTATGATCTGGGATTGTATGACATCAAAAGGTGTGGACAGAATTTGCATGATTAATGGGAATATAAATGCCCAAAAATACATTAATGAAATACTTGAGCCCAAACTGAAGCCTTCCGCACGTGATCTTTTCCAAGATAATGAAGCATTTATATTTCAACAGGATTCAGCTCCATGTCATGTTGCTGCTGTGTGCAAAAAGTGGTGTCAGGATAATCATATTCCAGTGCTTTAACCCAATCGAAAATCTATGGAGCCGACTAAAGAAACTTATTAGTCAGAAGCAACCCACCAATAAAATCAAATTAATAGAAGCAATAATTCAATCTTGGTTTCACATTATAACAGCTGCAGAACTAAAAAACTTGGTTCACTCCATGGGAAGGCGTTATAAGGCCGTAATTAACGCTAAAGGTTACTCAACTAAGTATTAACACGTGAGAATTTTTGTATATCTCATTTTTTCTGTGTTATGTGTTTCACTTTTCTTCTTTATAACTACTGTTCTAATAAAAAATCCTTCACAAAAGTTATTGCATTACATTCTTGATTAAATTATCTTTCCATTGATATATAATTTTATAGTATTACTAAAAAAGAGTGGTGTATGAGCCATCAAACCTCAGAAATACACTTTTTCCAAAAGGTTTCCACGATTTTGGCCCACTAGTGTAGATGCTGCCAACTTATGATGAAAATTATTAAAAGAAAGGATAATAAGCGTCCATCATTATTTTATATCCAAACAAGTAAAAAATATTTGCATCTGAAACTTTTTTCTAAACATGAAAGTGGCTCCACTTTCATGAGGAGAAAAAAGACAGCCATCAAAAGCAGTGATAGCCCAGTTAAAACACTAATTAAGGGCGTCACATGGGCTCCCCTGGCAAAGCTCGTTAATTTTAAGTAGCGGAATACTAGGGCAGTTCAAACAGTGTAAAACACGGGACTTTGGTTTGTATTATAAAGAAATTATAAAGAAAAAAAAAAGTTGAAATCTTAGCAAATTTTAATGTTATCACTTTTTACGAACATTTCAACAACAGGAAGTGAATACTATTGGAATAAAAACTCTTCGTAAAAGTTATATCACCCTTAAAGCATTTCATAAATTAAAGCTACTTCACATTTACTCTACACATACTCAAGTCCTTTTATGGTACACTCTCACTCTGAATCTGGCGCTCGCCAATTTCTATATGGTAAGATTTGAGAAAGAGCCATAAACACATGAATCACAACCAAGACTGAAAATATACCCTATCTGATTAAAAATATTGGGACTACTACTCTTCCCAACGCTCAGTCTAATATGAAAGGATAAAGGCAATCCACCCTTTGCTACAATAACTGTCGTACTGAATTTTCTGAGAAGATTTACCAGAAGAAAATTAGTGCTCTTTTGGACATGCCCAACATTAGATGAGGATGGGATGAGATTATGGTTCTGTGTAGGCTAATCAAGTTCTTCAACACCAATTTCATCAAACTATTCCTGCACAGACCTCGCTTTGAGATCGAAGAATTATCGTCTTGATACAAGAAGCAGCCTTCACCGAACTGTAGCCATAATGATGGAAGCATAGAATGTCATTATATGATGTAGCGTTAAGATTTTCTGTTCTGTTACTGGAAGTAACGGTTTAGCCTATGAAAAACAGCCAGACCATGATGCCTTCTCCACGAAACTTCACAATCTGCACAACATACGAGGCATGTTCAAAAAAGACAAAAGACCAAACTTTTTCAATAGTGCGTCAACTGGCCCGAGAGCGCGTTGCGGCTACTGAGTGCATCAATGGCAGATTTTGACAACAAACTGCAATTTTCCCAGTTCTGCTATGAGCATTAGTCTTCGAGTTATATCCGCTGAAGTGAGCAGTGCGTGCACAAGCTGTTCGTCGGATTAGTGATGAATGATAATGAAAGAGCTTGAAGAACAACGTGTGTATGTGAAATTTTGCTGCAAACTTGGTAAAATTTTAGAGACATTTCAGTTGCTTAACCAAGCATATCGGACTGCATGAGCCAAGGGAAGGGTCTCCTCGACTTGGATGTTGCACCATGACAATACATCAGACATCCGTTGTACCTCATCCACCCTATTCTCCAGATTTGGCCCCAGCAGACTTATTCCTGTTTCCCAAGCTTAAACCACTTTGAAAGGAGATGTCGTTTGCAGACCATACAGGAGATTCAGGAAAATGTAATAAGAGAACTGCGCGCCATCACAGAAAGTGAGTTTCAGGAAGCATTCCAACAATGGAAGAAACATTGTGAATGGTGTATCGTCAGTAGAGGGGACTACTTTGAAGGAGATAGTGCATTTTATAACATTTTAAAATGTTGTAAAATGAGCAATAAAGTCTTTATAGAAAACGTTCGGACTTTTTTTTTTTAACATGCCTTGTGTTCAGGCAGTTTCCTCTGGCAGCTTCTAAACCCAGACTCGTCAGACTTCAAGATGGTGGTGACTGAACTCCATAGAACACATTTGCAATGCTCCAGGGTCCAGTGGTTGGGAATATTAAATTATATGAAAATATTAATAACCAGATTTTAAACAAGCAATTTATATTAATAATGATAGGGCTGAAACGGCCTCGCTTACTCCCTATACAGGAATACAAGGTGTTAGCTGATATTAAAGAGAACTGTGTAGCATGTAGCAAATCGCGCCTATAACATTAAATTGCCAAAAGAAAATTGTTGTGTTTGATTCTAGTCATTCCACTCTAGTTTCCGAATTAATCGACCTCTGGCACATACAAGTAGATATTTTCTTTCCTGACATGTAGGGAGAAAAAAAAAAAACTCATTTCAGACAATAAAGGCAGCTTGGATTTAAGACTGCGAGATGACGACAGTTGTCTTTATTACTCTCCTTGAAGTTTTCAAAATCCTGAGTAAACATAAACTCGAGTATCAGTGACAATCAAATGCAGCGATCAGCTGCCTTGGAAGATTTATATAATTATTTCCATTATATTATACTAGAGGGAGGGGGGCTCTGCTTCCCTAGCGCCTACGGCGCCCAACCCCCCTCGAGATCCAGGCTGGTAAGCGCCGGTTATCATTCAATTCTGATGACTCGAGACATGAGACAACAATGTGTTTGTCTCATGAAGGCAAACACATTGTTGGACGTTTCAAATTTCGGCTTATATATATATATATATATATAAAATAGATTATCTACTGCTCTTTAACGTGGCTCGATCTCCAGCAAACAAGGGATCATTTTTCGATTACCTTTCCTTTTACTGGCCACATGTGAAACGAAAGAAAAACCATAATAAATTTAGTTTAATCCTTTATCCAAGTGTGAGCAAACAAAGTTTGCGCCTGAAAGTATCTTCAGGACTGGGGTAAGGTGGGGTTGTACCTTTATCTTTTATTTAGGTTTAATCCTTTATCCAAGGGTGGGCAAACAAAGTTGGCTCACACTTGGATAAAGGATTAAACTAAATTTATTATAGTCTAACAAAGTGAAAAATAAACTTTCAACATCTTTCTCTAAATCCAGAGTAATTTATTAAAAAGGTGGCACACCGTTTGGCAACTCCTATAGGTAGAGATGACCTTGCTAATGCTTCTGCCTGGTATCTCCACTTGGGCGTGCTCCCACTGAAGAGACCTCAATAAAGGTCGAAACTAGTCTGGGATAAAGGATTAAACTAAATTTATTATAGTCTAACAAAGTGAAAAATAAACTTTCAACATCTTTCTCTAAATCCAGAGTAATTTATTAAAAAGGTGGCACACCGTTTGGCAACTCCTATAGGTAGAGATGACCTTGCTAATGCTTCTGCCTGGTATCTCCACTTGGGCGTGCTCCCACTGAAGAGACCTCAATAAAGGTCGAAACTAGTCTGGGTAGTGGCCCTTCCCTTAATGCATAACATTAGACATATCCGCAAGGAGATGTGTTTTGCATTATGGGAGATACTGAGATAGGAGTGATGTTAGCTTGCTCCACCTCTACAAGGAGTTGCCCGGTGTTGTACCACCTTACCCCAGTCCTGAAGATACTTTCAGGCGCAAACTTTGTTTGCTCACATTTGGATAAAGGATCAAACTAAATTTATTATAGTCCAAGTGAAAAATAAAGAAAAACCAGTTAAAAGGAAAAATAAAGAAAATAATTTTTTTTTGTTTGGTTAAAAATATACTCTCTATTTTATTTTCACTAACATTTTTAATCATTTTGCATGTGCCTTCAAATTCTACGTTTGTAGACACAAAAACATTCATAATTTCTTCGCAGACTTTTCTGGTCAGCTCGGAAGAAGTTATATAGCAAATGATGAGGTAATGAAGGTATCTATTAAAGTTTGTTTAAATGGTCAACAATCTCACAAACAAGGTTCTGTAAGTAGAACTGCTGCTCACTTTTTTTTTTTTAAAAAAGGCCAGGTGCACTGCTAACTTTTTTTTTTATTTAAAAAACGAACTGATATATAAGTTAAACTGCGCCCCTAGTTTCAAAAAGAATCGAAGAAGGCGAATTGTTATGTGAAATTAAAAAAATATATATTTGAAATTAATTTCCGGCTGAACAGCTTACAATACTAAATACGAATTTTATATAAATGAAAAAATTAAATATTTATGAGAAACAAACAGTTCAGATTTTTATTCAAAATATTTCATGAAGCGAATGTAAATAACTGAAGCATCTGTGTTGCGTACACATGGCTACTGTGTTTTTCATCAAATTAAGCGATGTTTCACTCGTTTGTTTTCATTTAGTTTAGACTGTCATAGCAGAATTGTGGATTAAGCTTTATTTATAATTATCTATCTATTCTAACGTTATCCATTTGATATTTTATACTTATTCGCTTAGATTTCTTGCACTCATTTTAAGTGCCAGTCGTATGCCACCAGAGTCGTTCTGGCAAACATGGTTGTTCCAAATATAGTGGTTGTGTCATCGCACCATTCCATTTCACTATTTTAGCAGCAGTAGCGAATTGATGGTAGCTATTAGTCGGATGGGGCTTCTGCCGACTTCAATGTGCTGTTATCATTATTCAATTACAACGGTAAGTTTTAGTTCTTATGATGAAGCTGTTTTAACCTAACTTGTCAATATATTAAGGGATCAGTTTCTGGCTAACATGGTATTATCTGCAGATCACAAAACGAGCTTCAATGCTATCCTTTCTTATACCCATTGTATATTATATTTTATACTCAACTTAAATATTTCACCTATATAAACATTTCTCATTTTTTTAAAATACATTAGTGATTTGATGATTTAGTATTTCTCGTTTTGTATGGCATGCTATTTTATATAAAACTAATTATGCAAATAGTTAATAACATCAAAAATTGAACCATATTTTATAATACCGTAATAATTTTGCACGGATTATTATAAGTAATGAGTAATCATAATCACTTATAATAATCATAAGAATTATAATTATAACATTTATAATATTAATATAATATTAATTTAATATTATTTACTTTATAATAATAATAATAATTATTATTAGTAGTAGTAATAAGTAATTTATACATTTTAAGTGAACTTATTAAAAAAAAGAGGGGGAAATGATGCAACCCCTTCAAGTGAAATAATCAACGTTAAGATTAATTTGAATTCTCCAGGGGCGAATGCTGGTCTTGAAATTTTTGCTTGCTCTTGTTATCATTCAGGGAGTGAGAGGCAGTGGTGAGCTATGGAAATTTTAACAAAGGGCTCGCATCGTCGATCAAAAAAAAAAAAAAAAGCCGTATTTCACACAAAACTTTTATTAATACAGTTTGTGTACAAATTCCAATCGAAAAGTATAAGAGAATAATCAACCTCTAAAGGCTATAATTTTTAAACAAATATTTCATGATCTAAACATGAAATATTTGCGCACAATCAACTGTGTTAATTTATCTTACATAAGAAAAACATTTTTTAACTATCAAAATATAATAAGAATGAAATCTTTTATAAAACATTTGATTGGCTACTGGTTTCACCATACGATTGGCTACCAGAATGGAGAAGGATAAAGATGGCGCATGCGCTTTACGTTATTTTCAAACTTTGGCGCATTCGTTATAGAGTTGAAACAATAATTCCAAATAATCTATACACTGCCGAATAGATTTTTGTTAGGTTACCGTATGAGTTTGTCGCTTAATATGTTTAAAAAAGAAATATATATATATTTTTTTGAAAAAATAAAAAAGTAAACAAGAAGAACAAGGGGCTCGCAAATTTGAGAAAAGTTAACAAAGGGCTCGCGCGAGTCCCTGTGAGCCCCTTATAGCTCACCACTGGTGAGAGGTGTGATTGAAATCTGATTAGCGGAATAACGAATTACTGACCATTTAAAACTATATACAGTAAAACCCCGTTTTTACGTTCCCGTAATTTACGTTTTCCTGCCATTTACGTCATTTTCCGTTGGTCCCGTCTTAAGGCCTATTCTTACGATATATTGTTTTTCCGCCATTAACAACTTGATGTGGACGTTATTTCCCGTGATTTGCGTTTTTTTCTCTGGTGGCAATACTAATTTTCGAATCGATTTCTGCGGAAATCTGCGCATTTCTGTTCCCAGATGGCCTTGTTTTCGGCTGTAGTTTCGTTTCCGCCATCACACGGTAACTTGCACGCTTGCAGCAGTAATGTAGTGATGAGCGATACCGTGATTTTTCAATCACAGTACGAATTGATATTGTAGAATTCCTGCTACGTAATTTAGCGTGTAAGAGTTGCTTTCAAGTTGCGGTGATGGATTATCCATGTTAGTAACATGGAGAAAAAAGACAGAAAATGTATTTCGGTAGAAGAAAAGATGGCAATTCTGTGACGTGTAGATTGGCATGCCGGAACAGGTGTGCATTGAGCAAAAGATCTTGGACTCTCCGTGTCCACTTTGAACACGATAGTAAAAAACAGGTCAAGCATTGAAGTCAATGCAAAAAGCAATGTGGCGCTATGTCAAAAAAAAAAAAAAATACGGAAAGCAAAAACAAGTAAAGATTTTTTTAAATAGATAAATGTAAGTAATTGTAAATTCGTTTAGTTTCAGTTATTAGATTTTGTAATCTAGTATGTAGACTCACATACTAGCAGTAAGTCATCTTTCAGCCTTTTTTTTTAATGTTTTTTTTTTTTTTTTTTACATTTCCTGCTATTTACACTTTTTTCCATCAGTCCCCTGAAAAGTATAAAAAAAAAGGGGTTTTACTGTATTTAGAAATTTATGTACATTTTATCATACAAATACTGTACAACATTTATTTTACAAATGATATTCTATCTTTTTCAATTTAGCTACTTGAATACAAATTCTAACCTACGGTTCTTCTTTATGAATTGATCAATAACATCGTCATAAAAAGTTGGTTGTAACTTAATTTTCACAAACAACACGCACATTTATAAAGGCTGGCTGAAGCTCGCTGGCTAGAGCTAGTTTGACTGCGTAAACTTTTGTTTAATTAAGACGATGTGAAGGTAGCGGAAATGGCTATGCGCGCGCATGAAATCACAGTGCTGCAGCGTGGACCTGGAAGCTCGCACAACCGAGCAAGCCAAGGTAGCTTTGACTAGACGAGCAAGCATCGGCCTTCGATACACAACGCAAAGCTCAATTATTGTCACACAAGTTTAAGACGTTTTCTGTCTACAAAAATAAAAGCCTAAATGGAATGCTTATAAATGCATGCATTTATTAACAAATAAATATTACTCCTTTCTCAAGTAATGAGCTTGCATAGCTAGCATGGAGAATTCTCCCCTGGAATTCTCGATCAAAAATGATATCATATTTTAACCTGAACTCTTTTTCTACTGTAGTAGTACGCATGATAGCAGGGGTTGAGTTCCCCTTTAATAAACTTATACACACATTTATAATATACAGCAAACAAGAGTTTTAGGTGGGCGATGAATTTTATCGCCCTCTGTGAGACCACCACCCCACTTATTGGAGGCCTGAAGTGGCTTGAAAAAGTTCCATGTTTGGTGTCTAGAGCGGGATTTCTGGACTATGTAAAAATTAATTTTAAACAAAAAAATAATAAATTGATAAAAATGGAAAAAAATATCCTTAACCCACCCACAGTACAGAATACACTATATGTTTGCAAATAACCTTTTGTGGGTGGGAGCAACATAAAAAAAGTTCTACTTTTATGAAGTATTCCATGGATGGTATCAAAGATACAGTATGTGAATACTGTAAAATATATGATAAAAATTATTTAGCCGAACCAGTGTCTGGAGTTGAAGCTACCTACTACCTTGAACTTGAGAAAGATGTGTGTTCAAAATGAAGTTTGTAATAAATGAGCTGGATTAAGAGCGATCAGTAATTGGGAATGATATCGTTGTACATTGTTCGCATGTTAAAAAATATTCATTCTAGTTGACTCACTTTTTTATTTTTATAGCACACATTAGCCAGCATAGGTTGGTCGATTGGTAGTGTCTGCTACCAATGGCTCAGCGAAAAGTTAAGCAAGTTTGAGCGCGGTTAGTAGTTGGAAGGGATCAATCGTTCGATGCTGCTGGCACACGCTCCCTCGATGAGTTTTTGGACTCCCTGGAAGTGTCTCATAATAATAATTAGTTGATAGAGCGATGTATTTTCAAGTGTATGTAAAACTTGTATTTATAGTCTTAGAGAACAAATTAATCGGAACACTCATATTTTAAAGAAAATTTTTAATTTCGCAAGAAAATAAGTACAAAAATTAAACTCCAACTTTATCTAATAATTTATATGTGTTCCTCTGTTCCCAATAAGGGAACAGAGGAATAATCATTCATTCACTTAGGCATGGACTCTACCAACTTAGAACACATTATTCTGATTTCTGCATCTCGAAACCATATTTGTTATAATGCATTGTATTAAGTTATCCTTTGTATCACAATTTAATTTTCCAAGTCTCTTTTTCACTATGGCCCACAAATTTTCTATTGTGTTAATGTCAGGGGAGTTACTTCTCACTGAAGCAGTTGGATGTTGTGATTTTTGAGGAATTCTTTCACTTGTTTTTTGAAGTGTGGCATGGAGCGAGATCCTGTTGGAAAATGAATTCTTTTCTTCAATATTTTTATGTATTGGTTACTTTTCATCGTATCGTCAACAGGCACAAGTGATCCTGGACTGTCATGTGAAAAACAACCCCAAGAACATCATTTTAGATGGATGTTTAAGGAGCTTGTTGAAGGTGGGCGCTAGAGGTCTTCTTAGCTGCCGATTTGCGAACATGGGGTACTCGCTCTGATTGGACAAAGAAATGGCTCTCATCTGAGGATATGACCTTTTTTCCACTTCTCGACAGTCCAATCTTTGTACACCTTTGCACACTTTTGTAGCCTTCGTCAGCAGTTTTTTTTTTTTTTTTTGGTCAGTGGCAGTCCTCCCTGCTTCCAACAATCTTCGACGGACTGTCATGTCAGAATCATTAATCCCACTAACTGCCAAGTCTCTCTTTAAATCAACAGCAGACATTCTTGGATTTATTTTGCTTTTCCTAACAACTAAGCGATCTTGAGTAAATGTAGTTTTTCTTTTTCACCTACATTTTCCTTTCCTGTAAGGAGAAAAGGTACCTGTCTCCCTAAACCTCTTTACAGTCAAATTAAAATTTCGCCTTTAAAATTTCCAGATAAATTCCAGTACTCAAACTAACACCATACTCATTGGCAATTTGTCTTTTGAGTCGTGGATGCGTGCTGAGAAAGATTACATATTTTTGAACACTTTCTTAGAGATGTATCCATTTCATAGCTACACAAAATGAATAAAACACTACGAATGTCAACATTTTTACACTATTAAAAATGCACAACGCTATTAATAAACACCGTGGAGACAGTTAAAACATACAGCACTCAACCAAAATAGTGAACTAAAACCAAAACCGAAAATAATAAACCAAAACCAAAATTATTGTGAACTGAAATTAAAACCAAACCAAAACCGAAAACGTGACGAAACTTCGGCTTGTTTGGATAATTTGATCACTACTGTATATTATCTATAAAGTGTTTCCGTACAAAACGCATATTTAAGCCTTATTTGACGTCGCCTTTAAATGCATTTTAAAAAACTAAAACACACACACACACATGAAAGTTAAAAATCATACAGGGTGTTCGGGATAAATTTGACAGTTTCGTAAGGAAAAAGAAAATCTTCTTTGTATCTATTAAATTTAATGAATTGACAAAAAAACATTACAGGCAGAGTTAATTACAATACTATCAACAAGATTTACTCAAAATAACCACCATTAGCATCGATCACAGCTTCAATTCTGCTTCGGAACCTCGAACAAGCTGATGCTACAGTCTCCCTGGGAAGGGCCGCAAAAACTGTTTTAATTTTATCCATTAACTGGGCTTTTGTATTACTGGAAGTGCGATTGGTGTCTTTTTCAACTGCGCCCCATACAAAATAATCCATGGGGAGTTTGGAGGCCAAACATTTGGACTGGTGAAGTCGTAGAAATTTTCAGACAACCATTTTTGACTTTTCCCAGAGGTGTGGCAAGGGGCCGAATCCTGCTGCCATACATACGGCCTACCATTGGCTACCCTTGTTATCCAGGGCTTGACTACAGTTAGCAACTCCACGAACAAAGCCCGAATTCCAATGCCAGGGTTCTTCAACACCTGTTCCTGCAGATTTGCGAGGAATTCTGCTGTACGAACGCAATCAGATCGTCTGCTAGGGATCTTTCTTCTTGCTACATCCTCGTAGTCACCATTGCAAGTCTCTAGTTCATGCCTGATTGTTTTTACTGTATTCAGGGAGCATTGGGCAGCAGTCGTAATATCCTTATTTTGATGGCGGGCACGAATCATCATGATACAAGTTATTCTCTTCCATGATTCAGGTGGGTTCCAGCTATCCATCCTTTCTGACATCTTGTATATGAATGAAGAAGGGTCCAAACTTTTAAATGAAGAGAAGTGTGTGTTAATACATGTAACTTACGGAAAAATATAATTAATTATAAATATGTCAAATTTATCCCGAACACCCTGTATGTGTTTGCGAACTCAAAGGCATTTGAGTGCAAACAATCTTGTTTGCATTGGAATGAATTTCTTAAGTGCACTAGTATTGCTGTTTGTTGTTATTGTTGACGGAACTATAGCATGGATGCCCGTGTACAGCATATACAGGGTGGTTCAAAATTCCACGTACAAACTTTGAAGGGAGGTAGAGAACATCAAAATCAACCCATATTCACATAGGAAAGTATGACCGGAAACGCCACCAGAAAGTGATAGGTGGCGCTGTTCGCCAGCGCTCCAGGTCAGCAATTGGGCTTCCTCGTTCAAGCTTTCGACGTTGTACGAAGAACATGCGTCGTTTTATGAACGCTGAGATGGCAGACATGCACCTCGTAAATCATATTATGTATCCAACTACTATTAAACTGTTCAGTTACGCCTAATAAAGTTTTTTACACTATTTACTGCCTTGTGTTATTTCTGCATGTTTGTGTCCCTGTTAGTACCTTCCGGTGGCGTTCCGGTCATGCTTTCCTATGTGAATATGGTTGATTTTAATGTTCTCTACCATCCCTCAAAGTTTGTACGTGAAATTTTGAACCACCTGTATGTCTGTAAAGAGAGAGAGAGATGATGATGATGAGAAAGTGTTGCGTCCAAAAATTTAAGAATGAGATTAATTTCTAATTAATGTGGTAAACATGTTTTAAAAATTTCTAATTCTGTGAGTATTCAATAATTTCTTGCTTTTGTAAATGATTTTGAAGATTTTAAAAATATTTTAAGGTGCTACTTTTTGTTTGAGGAAAATTCTTGAAATAAAAATTTTCAAAAATGTTGAATCTTATGGTTCTTAGTCAACAGGAATGTCAAGACCGAGATCGAATATAAAGTGTTAATAATTATGCTGTTAAGAAACCAAAGTAACTTAATATATAGAGAGGATTGGGTCGGCAGAAAATTTTTGAAGAGATAAAGGCTCGCTGAGAGCTGTAGTACCTATCACTTATGGTGTTGATGACGAGAAGCTATTTCTTTATGGATACTATTATAAATGTGCCTCCCGTTCACAACCTGTTATATTTTTAGTTTTTCCCTATTCCCAAGTGAGGCATTATCATTAAAGTGTAACTTCTTAACATTTTATCAGTTTTCATTATTATTATTAGTATTAGTAGTAGTAGTAGTATTTAGAAATTCAACTCAGTGTGGTTCGGATACTGAGGTCATCATATGTCTTAGTAACCATCTTTGAAGAGCATTCGTAAAGCATAATGTTATTCAAACGTCCGTCCGCATTTTGTAATGTCTTGAAACTGTTCTCTCATTTCCCTCTGTAATACAGTCATCTCTCGACTTACGTCCGCGTCCGTTCTAGTTACGTCCAGATACGTCCGTGATCCCATACGGGAATAAATAACATTTTCGGCTATACTTTTGAACAAAACGCAAGCGAGCGTAAAGTAAAGCATGTACATTGGCTACAGCGGTTTCAGCGGCAACCTCCCTCGGCAGTCGGAACGTGTCTTCAGCTGTTCCTTTATTGATTTTCTGTTTGAGAAATGGGTTATTTGTATATTTATCGCTAAATATTTTGGGATGTTTTGTGAAACATAGCCCCTACACTCACAATCAAAAAACCTAGTGAAGAATCACAGAAAAAGAGACGAGTTGTTAATTTTGAAACGAAGTTGCAAAATATGGAAAAACTACTTGCATCACGGATAGAGGACCTGAACCAAAAGCGCATACCCCTTAGCACTATGACCAGTGGCGTATTTAGGTATAGGCCGTATAGGTCCCGGCCTAAAGCGGCAAATTTTGAGAGGCGGCGGAAATTTCCGGGCTCTCATTTTTGTAATTATATTTATATTACGAATTTACGATATAAATAGGTTATGCATGTAAATCAACATGTTCATTAAATATGGGGGGGCGGTACTTTCTGTGGGCCTAGGGGCGGGAAATACCTAAATACGCCACTGACTAGGACCATAACCACTAAGGCTCTTCAACATGTTGAAGAAAAAAGCAGGACACGATTGCGACTTCGAAATCAACGCTTCTTCCGGTTGATTCAAGCAGAGTTTTGCGCATAATGTGAAAATGTATGGTGAATCTTCAAGTGCCGATGAGAAGCCTGCCAAAGAGTTTGTGCAGAAATTGGATAAAATTATTACCGAGGAAAATTATTTGCCACAGCAAATATTTAATATGGATGAGACCTCCTTCCTTTTTTCGGAAAAAAATGCCCGAGCGGACATTCATTCACAAAAAGCTAAAATCTATGTCTGGTTTCAAAGAGCTTAAAGCCCGTATGACGATGCTGATAGGGGTAATTTGGATATAAACTGAAACCATTTGTGAAACGGCACAGTGAGAATTCATGAGCCTTCAAAAACATTAGGAAGCATATTCTTCCAGTTCATTATCGGAGCAATAAGAAGTCGTGGATGACTCAAAAATTGTTCGGGATGCCTTAATAAACTGTTATGCGAGTGAAATGGAAAGCTATTGTGTGAAAGAAAATGTAGAATTTAAAATTTTATTAATTCTAGATAATGTTCCATGTCATTCATCTTATACGTCTTATAGCGGTGATCTTCATCAAGTTCAAGGTAATGTTTCTCCCTTCAAACACTACTTCATTGATCCAACCGATGGATCAGGGAGTTCTTGCAGTGTTTAAGACTTATTATCTACGGAGAACTTTCTCACAAGCCATTGCTGCTACTGAAGGAAATGATCAGACTTTCATGCAGTTCTGGAAAATATTCAATATTTATCATGCTATTAAAAATATTATTGTGGTTTGGGACGAAGTGACCTCTCAATGTATGAGTGAAATATGGGAAAAGACATTAAAATGGTTTGTGCACGATTTTGGAAGTTTGTAATAGTGGGTCTAGCAAACAATCTGAATGTCGGATGGCAACATAATTCAACTCATAGAGATTGTCCCTGAAGAGTTGACCAACGAAGAATTAGTCGAACTGGAGGAACAACCTCCTGTTGCAGAAAAGGAAAACCGAAAAAAGGAAGAGGGGAAAAAGAGAAACAAGAAGAGGTAGTTAAAAACAATTGACAGTGAAGGCTTTTGCAGAAATGTTCTCTGAAGTTAGCGATGTTCTCAAAATGGCTGAAAACATGGACCCCAATGTTGGACGCTACTTATTAGTAGAAACGAAAGTAAATGATGCGTTTGCTTGCTATAAACAAATTTATGATGAAAAATGAGCAAAGCACATTGGACATTTTAATCAAATAACGAAGGTTACACCAGAAGACCCACAGTCTGATCGTTCACATAGGGAAGGTAATGAAGATGTGATTGTGGAGGAAGATTTAAGTGATTATTCTCCTATGTTAGTGGCAGAAACACACAGTACAGTTTTATAATAAGGTTTAAAAATTAAAATGACGGTATGCTTATTACGGTTAAGTCACTAACACCTATAACTCTTGATTTAATGTATCGACTTAAGTTCTGCCGGACGGAACGAAACCCGGATGTAAGTCGAGGGATGACTGTACTCCATAATACTGCACTTCTTAAATGAACTTGCGATTATTCCTCAGTGTGGGAAGATTTTCCAAGAATAAAATATGTGTAAAAAGTTAATCCATAATATTTAAAAACTTATTCAACGCGTTCCCATGCATACTTCACTGTAAGATATTTGTCTCATTCTTTTGCCTCTCTTTCAGTTTTGCTTAAGGGATATCCCAGACTACAAACAAATATGCCATGTCACGGGAATATTCTTCACTATCGTTTCATTTTCTTTAGCCCCTCCCCCTCCTTTTCCTCAGTGAAACATAAAGTTTTTATTATTATGTAGTGCCACACTTATTACCTATGCAAATAAATCTCAATCCGGAGTTCGTCGTGGTATACTTTTTCCAAGCTTCGGCATTCTAATAACTTTGCTTCCTACACAACAGTTGACTGCCATCTTCTACTTATATCACAGAATCGGTATAAGTAGAAGGTATCGTGTTTCTTCGGTCGAAGCAAAAAATGACAGTCAACAGCTTAAATAGGAGAATGAGAATTAACCCAGTCTAAAAGTTATCTTGAAAGCTCCTTTTCTGTGATATATCCATCCCTCTCTCTCTCTCTTTTAATAGTTTTTGACACAGTTGATATTATTTGAAGCGGATGTCCTATCAGTTTTAATATTTTTTACACACTTATCCGATTGTTGTCTATGACAATCCAGCGATTTCCATAATTCTTCTCTATCGTTCTTCATCATGTAAGGTCTTTTTATGTAAGGATAAGTTTTGCCACATTTCTTGTTTTTTGGATAGTGGTTTATCCAAAACTACGAGCTCCTAAGCTCATTTTGGATTTATGCTGATTATAAGATTTAAGACAATTACGTGATCAGCTCATGTGATCCCTAATTTGCATAGACTTTGAAGCACATTTGTAGAAAGTAGTAGGGATTTAGTGTAACAAGGATGTTCCACTTTTACAAAAGGAATGCTAGTACAAAACTAAACTACATGACTTTTGTTCTGCCGTGGCAAACACACACACACACACTTAGGATAAATATGACACGTAACATTTTGTTTATGTAAAAAAATCTTATTAATTCTGTTTTGAAAGCGGTTATTTTTATTTATGCATTTTTAGTGGTATGTATTGAAAATGCTTGTATGAGCCAGAACAATAAATATGTAATTTAATATCCTGGAAGTAGGACTTAAAGTAAACGTTAACCAATTAATTATTATTTATGTCATAAGTAATATAATATAATTAATTAATTATGTATATTTATTTATTATATATAATTAATTTTATTTAATACATTATTAATTAATTAATAATAATAAAATAAATAATTAATATAGTACTTGACCTCTTTTACTGATAGCGAATGAACAATAATAATTAAAATTATACTTTTACGTAATGAAAATTTTATATAAATTTAGCATCTCTTGAGACTTTTCAAGATGTTGTTGAGAATTTTTTTTTTCTTTTATTTGTGCATTTCTAGAAAAAAATTTAGGAGATAGATGTCACAAAAAATATGAATGCAGAAAAGCTGTTTCATCCCTGAATTATCCATCCTTCTTCATTCTTTAATTTTTTTAAAATTCTCCATGAGCTAAATTCCTCTCGATTTAATGCTGGTAGTTTAGTCGTACTAAAATAATGAAATACTAATTGAAGACAAATTTTCATAATTTTTATCATGGTTTTGATTACTGCAAATAAAAGTATTAGTTGTATCGGAATAATATCATTCATGGTGTTTATATATTTGGTTATCGATGATTGTCTGCGTGGTTAGCTTAGTGGCTGTACGCTTCGAAACCATATGCATGGGGAAGGTTCGATTCCCGTCGATGAGGAGCTTAAGGAGCTTCCTCGGCTATAGCCAAGTTAGCCGGGCGTGGACAGCAGGGCTTTTCTCCCCAGTTTATCTGGGGTTTCTATCCCGCAAGCAGGCAAACCGGCTCCGTGAACGCACACGGATACAGTCATGAATATCGCCCTTAGGGGGATGCAGCAGAGTAGTGGCGAACCGGCTGCATTAATACGCCAGTAATCCCTCATTAGAGGGGGGGGGGGGCTCAACCCGTCCTAGACGGATGAGAAGGAATGGATAGGGGGATAGATTATTGACACCACAGTTCAATAGTCTTCGGACACGTAACCAATTCTCTCCATAATCATTAGGACAGCCACCTTTACAGATGTTCACAACTGTCATACAAAATTTTCGTGTTTGGGAATAAGAGTATTAGTAGTATTAGTTATAGTGCCAAGAGTATCAGTGTGTTTTGACGAACGGTCGGAAAATGAGTTTCAAACAGAAGGCTGCGATTGACTTTTGTGTTAAACTTGGTAAAGGTTTTACCGAAACGCATCAAATGCTTCAAAAAGCATGCGGTGATGAATGTTTATCCCGTACTCAAGTTTACGAGTGGTTTAAGCGATTTCAAAGTGGTTGTGAAACGCTTGAGGACGACGAAAAGCCGGGCCGTCCAAAAACTGGACTGAGCTAAGTTAGCATCCAAAAAGTGCGTAATTTCATCAAAGGAAACCCGAAATCGTATGTGAGATTGATTGAAGATGAATTGGGGATTCCAAAATCAACTGTGCACAACATTTTGACCGAGAGTTTGGGCCTTCGTAAATTGAATTCGCGATTTGTTCCCCACAAGTTGACCGATGGCCAAAAAATGTATCGAATTAAACACTGAAAGGACCTCATTAAAACCGCTCGTAAGGACTCAAACTTCCTTGAAACGATCGTTTCAAGGAAGTTTGGTGACGAAACGGTGTCTTAAGTATGAGCCCGAAACAAAGCGCCAGAGTTCTGAGTGGAGACCAACAGAAGAGGGGCATCCGAAAAAAAGAAAAGAAAAAGAGTCTCTTGGAGAAGTCAAAAGTAAAGACAATGTTGATTTGTTTCTACGATTCAAAGGGCATTATCCACAAAGAATTCGTTCCGCCTGGCCAAACGGTCAATGGTAAGTTTTATCTCGAAGTTTTGAAGCGATTGATAGCGAGAATTCGTCGCGTACGGCATGAATATCATGACGACCGACCGTTCGTTAAAACACACTGTCACTCTTGGCTATAACTCGGCTTCTAATGAAACAAATATCATAAACACTAATGAAGGTTGCCGCTTTCGACAACAAAAAGATACAACAGGTGGCGCCACTAGTTTCTTCTATTTTCGAAAAGTTCGGTTTCTTTTTGGACGGAGGCTGTAGGTTGGTTAATCCTTATTCCAGAAGTGTTATATTCCACAAGCAATATAATGTCTATATATTGCTTGTGTTCTTCCTGCTAATTCGCCTATTTTGAGGGACGAAAAACAGGAGTTTCTGGTAGGAAAACTCTCCACCACCGTATGAGAGTTTTCCTAACTGACTATTGAATAAAAACACCTTATAAAGGTTCCTCACGTATGGTCTTTTCAACCGAAGAGCTCGACAAACCAAGTGAGCTCTGGAGGCTATAAATTCCGTCTAGGACTCAAAAAAAAAAAAAAAAAAAAACCCTTTATACAGGATTTTCAACTGAAAGTGAGTTTGGCAGTCTCATATGAAAGTGTTAGGTTTTCCTCCAAAATTTTTCATTCAAGAAAACAATCCAGCTGGAGAATACACATAAATAGAAAACGCAGTAAAAGCATAATACGTTGACCTCATAGTCTCAATTGCTTTTGCTGTCATTCCAACAAACCTCATTTGTAAAATGCGCAAGCACCTGCCAGCTTCATTATGTCCGTCTGTCTGTATCAATATAATAACTCTTTCTGGCTTGACGCAGATTCAAAAATTTGGGGTTTGGAATTCTTACAGAAAGTCGTCAAGTAATTTAAATCGATCCGTTTGCATAGACAGAATTAGGCAAAATGTTTTGTAAAGTAGTTATGTCATTTGGATTTACGACTGGAGCAACTCAGGGCAGTGTATTATGTCGATTAATTGTGCCTGTTTTAATGGCCGGTTTGCCTGTTTTGCGGGATGAATAGCCCGAGTTTCTGGAGGGAAAAATCACTTCCACCCAGTATGGGACTGGCTAACTCGTCTATCCAGGGCTTTTCAGCTAAAAATCCTTGATAAAAGTTCTTCTCGTCCTAAAAGGATTCGAGACCCAGGTTTTTCCGGACCAAAGGGCATTCGAAACCGACTGAGCTACGGAGTCTCTTGAAAATTAGTAATTACTCACTCTTGTTGGATGAAAACAAGGAAATTTGGTACTTAGAATATATTAATTTATTTAATATATTTAAATAAATGTATTTATTAAATTTAAATATATTTACTTTTTTATTTAAATATTTAAATAAATTATTTTTATTTAAATATTACTATTTGCCATGGGGGTGTTTAGGTAAAACGATTCGAAGCAATAGAACATTTTGTGTTGCAGATTAAATAAGTAAACTGTCTATAGTATATTAGTGAGCTACTGTAGCTCATTTAGTTTCGACTATTCCCTTTTGTTGGAGGAAAAACCTAAGTTCGAATCCCGTCTAGGACGCGAAGAACCTTCATGAGGGATTTTCATCTGAAGGTGAATTAGCTGGTCTTATGTTATTTTTTTCCCCGCAACCCCAAAGAACACACGCAGTATGCAGTCATATGAGACTACTAGAATAAGGATTGACCATCCTATTCCGTCGGATCTGGTTTCGACAGTCTCTGCATGGTACGGTGTAGGTCAATGCGTCAGCGTAAAACAGAATAGAACATACTTTAACTGAAAATAGCTCTAGATTCATTTCCTGTGGTAATGAATTGCGTCACCAAACAAAAATGTTATTATGAAATGCCTTTTTATAGCTTCCCACAATAATTTTCATCCTTGTTAGTAACGGAATTAATTTTTCTAAGTAAATCTCTGCAGTTTAAATGAGCCTTCCCGCACTGGTAAAAATACCTACAAATGCGAATCATTTCAAATTTGTTGGATTAGGCCTTTTGGGGGCAGTTGGAATGACATCTCAGTGTGCTGTGTAGTTTCTTATTGAACTGAACTGCTTTCTGTTATGGAATATTAGTTTTTATAACAATAGCCCACTATAATTTGTCATGATAGGAAATGTCTTCTGGCTCAGTGTTCTACATCATATAACTCATACATCCATGGCGAAGTCGAAGGATGCATGCATGCTTAGGTCAAAAAGACTATGGCTTTGGTCCCGTGAGGAACATTTTCCAGACCATTTCATTCGAGTTAGCTGGTTTTAGATAGAGGAGAAAATATTTTCATTCTAGAAGCTAGATTTTTATTTTCTCGAAATACATAAACTGGCTTGGGAATACACTCAGTTGGCTCACTGATCTCCCAGTCCTCAGCGTGTTACAGCGGAGGATCTTGAGAACTTGCAATATGCGATCCCAAAAATTGAAAACATGACGAAAAGGTGGCTTACTAGTAAATTCCATTTCTATATTTGTATATTTCGCATCTTTGTACTCCACGAAGATGTGAAAAAAAAAAAAAAAAATCTTGGTTACAAATAAAAGAATACCAGGAAGTGCATAGACTTCTGCTTTGCAAAATGTAAGTTTCTATGACTTAGCAGTTCTATGGGAAGCTTTCGGTATTGAGACCACATTTTAAGGTAAATAACGGGTTGAATAAAAATAAGCAATTATTTCTCTACAAGTTTCGTAAGTCGTCAGATTTACATCGTCAGGGATACTAGCAAAAAAGTTATAGACAGCAAAAAACTAGAAACAATTAATTACACACATTAGATTTTATCAGAACTTCACAATTGGTAAATACAAATAAGTTACCAGAATAAAAACGTTAAATACTGTATACGTGTTGAAACTGCTAGTTATTGCTGTCACGTTCTGTGGCATCTCGCGTGTCGTACCCTAGGTCCGTGGTAGTTAGATTTTTAATGAAAGCAGACTAAACTTAACGTAAGATTAAACGTGATTTTTGTTACATTGTGTGGGATCCTTACCATTTGCGAGGTTTCCTTGAACGTTCTTGTAAAATAATCCTGATCAATACATGGCATTTTTGTTTGTTGCCAAACTACTTAATGGCTTGTGGTAGTTATGTAGGATGCCAAGCCTGATTTATGCTGTCTCCTTTTTTCGACGTCTTTTACGTGTTCAGACATGCGGATCTTTCCCGACCTTCCTGTCTGGCCTAGGTAGCAAATGCCACAAGAGCAATGAATCTCGTGTTTTTTTCATGGAATGATGTGCAGGTTTTGGCAGATGTAATAATGCGGAGATTTTATGCAAAGGTAAAAAAACCACTCTTGATGTTATACTCACGGAACAACGTAGCCATTTTGTTTGTAACATTCTTGATATAGGGTAGCGTGATTTCATTCTTAAAACCTTGTTAAGTAAAGAAGCTACAGGAGATTCATAATCGTCTTGGGCTCATAACCATTGTGTGCGAGGTTCTTTCTCAGGTAGTGCAGTTCTTCATTCCTTTTAATTGACGTGCTGAGTATATTGTATGCTCTATCTCGTAATGGTTTAATGATGCCTATCTCTTGTAATGGTTTAATGATGCCTATCTCTTGTAATGGATGATAGTGTGGAGCGGTATTTAAAAATCTTCCTGTTGTGGTTATTTTTTTGTATACCGAAAAGGATAGTCTTTTTTCTTCGTTTATTTCGACAAGGATATCAAGGAACGGTAATTTTTTGTGATCTTCCAGTTCAAGAGCGAATTTTATATTAGGATGCAAGCTGTTCAGATAGCGTTTGAAATAAATTAACTCATCCATTATTCCTGACCAAATTTCGAAAATATCGTCAATGCAACGTAACCAATTTTTGGTTTCTCTGATAATTTTTGATTGCATTCGTTTCGAAATTTTCCATAAACAGGTTGGCTAAGGCTGGAGAAAGGGAGGAACCCATCTCAAGTCGTTTTTGTTCCAAATATTTGTCCTGAAATAAGAAAAAAGTTTTCCATAGAGTGTTTGAATACTCTTACTGTGTCCGGTGAGAAAAAGGTTTACAAGTAAATTCACTGTCATCCTTGGGTACATTAGTGAAAAATCTGACTACATCTAAACTTGCTAAGATGTCTGAAGGCTCTATATTTATATCTTTTACCTTTCCAAAATTCAAGTTATTTTTTACATATGATTCTGTGTTTTTTTCTATGTGTGTGATGATATCAGATTCGACAGATATTTTGCTAAGGTTGGGATCGGGGAATCTCTCCCATCTACAATTAGCATTAACGAATATCTTTTTTTTGCGTGTATTTTTGGTGCGCCATAAATTATTGGGACTAATGGATGTTTCGACGATAATTTTTTTTTTTTAAATTCTTCTGGCCAATTAGATAAATTTTTGATCAAGTCATTAGTTTTATTATGTGTGTGCGTGTGTGTCATGTGGGATCCCGGTCTAAGGATAAATAGGTGTTGGAATCTTCTAATAGACTGTTAATTTTTCTTACTTATTCATCTGTATCCATAACCTTTTGCATTTCCTTTGTCTTTCGTAACTGTTACTGTTTTTATCTAATTCTTTAAGAGGTGTTAACTCCGATTTTGGCATGTTTCTAAGTGATATTTAGAATTTAGTAATAAGACTGCCAAAAAGCAGTAGGATCTACAAGAAAACAGAACTGGCTATCTTACGAGAATGGATATCAGCCACTAGATTAGAACTTTCAGAGGTAGCTCGTGATACGTTCACTCTACATGGTGAATTAGCTATGTTTTTATCATCTGACTTATGGGATATTATTGACAGACTTACATCCAACAAAGCCGCAGTGGTTTCCAATGAAAAGAAATAATATAATATAATATAATATAATATAATATAATATCCTCCTCCTCCTTACGCGTATTATGCCGTAATAGGCCATGCCTAATACAAATTATTCGTATTAGGCATGGCCTATTACGATTTGAAACCGCAACCGTTTCGAGGATAAGGTGGTTAGCCTTATGCCTCCCGGTGTGTCCTATGTCTGTAGATGCGTGTGTTCACGGGGCCGGTTGCCTGTTCTGGGGAACGAAAAACCGACTTTCTTCTGAGTGAAAAAACCCCTACTACCGTATGAGACCGGTTAACTCACCTTCCGTCAAAAGAGAACAGATAAAGGTTCCTCACGTCTTGGACGGGAATCGAACCCAGGTCTTTCCTACCAAGGGGCTTCGTCTAATATATCTAATCGTAGGCTCATATAATATAATGTAATGTAATGTAAACTTAACCCTAGTTAAGTTTATATTGTTACTAGCTTCCTACGAACAATTTTCTTCCAACTTAAACTGCCATTTGTTAGGTCTCCAGTATTTTACATCTCACATTTCCGTTATCTAAGGCATTACTAATGCCATCAGTGCAACCTTGATTTTGGTAATTTCCTGACTTTCCTGTATCAAAGGCCTTTTTTTTTTAGGTAGCCTTTTCTCTTCCATTCTGTTTAAATAACCATTACTCCGTAAAATATTTTCCAAGAAAAAGGCAGACCGCTTGCCATCAGTGTTTTCCTCCAACCTCTGTTTGGACATCCAAAGCAAATCGCCACTCTTACTTCCGCAGACTGCCCACTGCATGCCCCCTCTTAACTTTCTCCAAAAGGATATCAGAAAAGCCATCGTTAATCTTGATACTAATAAACTTCCTGGTCCAGATGGTATTTCTCCGGTGGTGCTCGATACTTCTGCTCCAGAATTGACACATATCGTGTATCGTCTATATAAACTTTCATATTTTACTGGCATCATCCCAACAGCATGGAAGCAAATCTATACCCAAAAAAGGTTGACAAAAGTCAGCCATCTAACTATTTTTCCATTGCTTTCACCTCAGTACTTTCGAAAGTGATGGAGAAGGTTATCAACAACTAGCGTCTTCATTTTCTGGAGACTCATCAATTAATTAGCGATCACCAATATGAATTCCGTCATTCTCGTTCTGTAGCGGACCTCCTAGGTAATCTCATCTACCTTTGGTCTCAGGCTATGGAAAGATTTGGAGAAACACGTAATCGCTCTCGATATTTCTAAGGCATTTGGATCGTGTCTGGGACCGAGGCTTCCTGAACAAGCTGCCATCTTATGGCCTCCCTTCTACACTCTGAGATTGGATTGCCAACTTCCTCACGGGCCGTTCTTGTGTGGCATGGTGGATGGCTTCCTCTCATCCGATTTCTCGATCAATGCTGGAATGCCTCAGGGTTCTGCGCCCTGACCACACTCTTCCTTCTTTACATCAATGACTTCCTTTCTCTGACTTCAAATACTATTCACAGTTTCGCCGACAGTATTCTTCATTCTTCTACCTCATTCGATAAACCCGATTTGATTCATTTACACCATATATCTGTAATTTTGAAGAGCTTCCTCTTGACACCTTATCATATACCTATATATATTACCTAAGGAAATGAAAATGCAATTGTTAATTTCCATATATGTTTCTAAATTAATAACATAAAAAATTATCTTCTTCAATTCCATATCTTTATTTAAGGGACTGAAATTATTACATACAGCAGACTAATTTTCCACTGCTACTACTTCTCAGCGATCGTTTAAAATAATTCAACCCCTTTTACAGTCGTTGCAACTATGGAAATGTATTTATGAATATTCTAAAGAGAACTAAATTTTCACTTAAAGGCACTTTCAGGCAGCCAACTCACCCGTTCATTCTGAGTTGGTTACCTGCAATCATTATGCGTATATACAGCTTATGAAATCATTTATTTCTGTTCATTCTAGATTCATTAAAAAAAAACGATCGACTATGACTTCGACTACACTCGAACGACTTCCACCTGCTGGAGCCAGCGATCCTGACAACTGCCTGCATCATATTCGAAACTGTGCTCCTTCACACAAACTACGATATTCTAAAAGAATTTATCCCAAAGAGCGCAAAAAGGTTTCAGACCCGACCAGTGGGATCATTGTACAATTACACAAAGAGCAAAAATTAGACTTGACTCGTCAGAAGGAGTTACTGTTAAGAAAATTTGCTGCGGAATTACGACGCGTACTTCACGAAAAAGATGAGGAAGTGAGAAAAGCGCGTGCCGAAACCAAACGCGTGAAGGAAGAATTGATCGCACAAGTTCGACAAGCCGAAAGACGGACAATACAGTCACCTGTTGTCAGCGATGGTAGCGGCGATGTTAGGAAACTTCAACAGGAAGTAGCTGAACTGCGTGAACTGAAGCGCCACCTGGGATTAAATCTGAGTGCTGCAGTGGAAGCTGACCGCAGGAAAGCATCTGACCTCCGTCGACTGCACGAAGAGCATGAAACAGAACTGAGTCGAGTGAAAAGAGGAGCAGAATTAGAAATACGAAAGTTGGTAAGTTATTATTTCTCCTTAATGTATAAATTTGATATCTACCATTATATAAATATTTATTTATAATTCTTTCTTTCTTTTTTGTTCTCAAATCTGGGCACTACTCATATTAGACTCGTAGATCATTTTAAGAAAATTAATTTAATCATATCTGTGAACAAACAAAATTCCCATTTTCTTATTTTAAATAGTATCGACGAAAGTTAGTCGTCAGGAAGGTCAAATTCAATAAAATAAATTTTAATCGTCGGATATTTACAAAACACTATTTTCATGTATTTGTCTATACATTGTAATCACAAATTTATACTTATTTAAGTCGATATATGTTTCGTGGGTAAAAGTGTTTTAACTTCTTTATCGGACACACCACTTCGTTTCAAATCTCTTTCGTCGCGCGACTTTCAAAAATCTTCCAGTTTTTAGCTTATTTTCCGTCGCGATTAGGAGAAAACCTGTACTGAAACGTTGATATAGAACATTAATCTTCGATGTCTATAAGGATTCCAGAAATCCTTATAGACATCGAAGATCCATGCTAAATCTATGATCGATTTTATTCAAAGAATGTAAATCATGATCAATATAATATTAACTGTGTTAATAGCATGTTTTTTTGGCCGGTTTACTGAGTGTAAAACTGGATTTTATGGTGGATAGACTGCAACTGCTTCCTGACATCCGACTGTTTCCAATTTCATAAAGGATAAAAATAGATAAATAAAATAACATGGAAAGTTCCTTCATTCAGAAATTAACGCAAACTTTTTTTGTAATCTTAACTCTAGTTTATGATTTTTACTGCAGTAATCGTAATAATTGTGTTCAAGTCAGGTTGCTTCTACCTGGACCACATGGGATATTCATGATTGACATCTATATTGTTGCGCTTGTGCTTTGATGAATATTTTAATTCTTTATAAGCAGAGTTCGGAGGACATGGGAGTTGAAAATAATATACCTAGTACACACTTTATTATTATTGTCTTCATTTTCAAATTCTGGTTCCCAGCTATGCACACCACCCTCCCATATTTGTGTTCTGTTTTTTCTTCAGCCGAAGAAAACGATCTTTAGCATAGTGAGAGCAGTCATTATACGGTTCTCCTGAACTTTTATTTTTAATCTCTAGCACTGAATTAGTCGTTCTTGTTGAGGTTGGTCCAGAGGCTTAGCTGGAGGGGGTGGTCCGCCCCGGGCGGCACTTTGAACATTTTTGAACTTTTGCAGTTAATTCTAAAATACAGTTTCGAGAACTCAGTTCCAACTATTTTAATACTACAGCGAATTTTCCTCACAATTGCTGGAAGTGTTGCTAGTTGTGAGAGGAGTTTTTCTAAATAAAATTGATTAAGAATTACCTACATTACTATGAAATAGACTTCGACAATGTCATCGACGATTTTGCTAACAGAAAAGCAAGAAAAATAACATTTTAGAATGTTGAAATTAAAGTTTTACTTCAAAAATAAACATAGTGTTTTAATTTATTTCCCTATACGTCGTTTTGACTTTTTGTAGTATTTTTGGTGTGTATTGAGAGGGGCGGCAAAAGCTCTAGCTACACCACTGGGTTGGTCTTCCCTCCTGGTGTTCTGATTCCTCTACAAAACACATAAAACCGGCTTCGAACACTTTTTTTTTTCTTTAAGCATTAGGTGTGCAATTCAATACGTAAGTAGCAATTGAATAAATTCGTGGAGTTCATATTGTTGCCATTCATGGAATGTTTTCATCAGGAGGTTAACATTTTGATCTCGAAAGCTATTTATTTGGGGGCAAAGCTAGGGGACAGACTCACAGTAAAACTGGCATATGAGTTCCCTACCTTTTTACGTATATTTATTATAAGCATTTTTCTGTCCTATTTGTATTGTGTTTAACTAATACTAAATTGCAACTTTTCCCCTAAATCTGCCATCATGTGTGTGTGTGTGTGTGTGTGTGTGTGTGTGTGTGTGTGTGTGTGTGTGTGTGTGTGTGTGTGTGTGTGTGTGTGTGTGTGTGTGTGTGTGTGTGTTTAACGTGTCTAAGGCAGATGCTGACCGCGTTGTGTTTTGTGCCTATGTTTAGCTGCGGGTACCAAGAACAGCTACCTGTAGGGATTTCCACCAGTTTGTTCGATGCCGTCCAGATATTTGTTGTCGTCGTTCAGTGTACAACCCTGTACCATAGCATGTACACCAGGAAGAGATAAGTTTCCACCGCTGTGTGCGGCCTGAGGGTGAAGGTTCGGGTAGGTAAAGAACTACGTCATAGTGACACCGATCTTTCAGGAGAAGCTGTAGAGTAATCGTTTGCAATGTATGGGAAAGTAAATAGGTTCTCGAGATCAGAATAAAATACAGAAGGTAGAACTAGATATAACTATCAGTAATATATAAATATGACTTTATTCCATCAAAAATCGAAGTATAGGCATTTAGTGCATGCATTTTTAATATTGCATCAATTCTACATTACTTATAAGAAGGAAGGCTGGATATTTTCAGTCTAATCATAGAATATAGGTTTTGGGTTCAGTTAGAATTATTGACTGAGATAACGATGACTGAAATAATATGCAGGATACGATACTTTTAAATGTGCTTTTTATTTATTTATTTTATTATTATTATTATTTGTAGAACAATAGATTCTACTCATTTTGCTGGTACTCATTCTTTGCTAACAGGAAAAATTGAAACTTAAAACGTTATGAAAAGAAAACTACAAACTTAATTATTGATATTTTTACTTCGTGATAATATTTTTGGAATAACAACAGCAAATTAAGTATATAACACATAATTTATTAAGCATAAATTTATTGTACAAGGATGTAAAAAACACGTAAAATGTACACGATAATTTCAATAAAAATTGTATACAACAATTATAAATAACGTTTTATACTTCATATATACTAACAATAGAAGTAGTGAAAAATGTAAATTTAATTAAATAACTGACTTTAATTTGCATACTAAGTAAATGTGTTAAAAATGACTGAATATTACAAATTTCTAAAGGTACCGCATCTATCACAGGTCACTGATAATAAAGCTGCCCGCACGCCTTTCCGTTGCGTACCATTCCCCCCACCACAAAAAAGCACTATATCTATCTATCTATCTTTGGAAGCATCCAAATCAGGAAGTGCCTATTGGATCTTCAACAATACTCTCCTGAAAGATCCAGCTTATATAATAAACACTCAGGCTTTAATAACCAACTTCACTCACTCGAAAGTGGATACAGAACCAATGAAAACATGGTGGCCCCCACTTAAAATCACGAATAAAGTCCTTTACGCAGATCTACAATCAACAGAGGAACATTAGAATCCGACAGCTTGAGGAACAGCTCAAGTATCTCCCAGAAGAAAGCCCTGAACATCATTCTGCCTTCCCAGCCATGCAAAGACAGGCAGAATTATCGGCAAAAGATGCCCTACTTAGATCGCGGCATACACAAATAAATCTTTCGGACGCCCCCACAAAATATTTTTTCTCTTTGGAAAAAAAATGCCAGGCAGCAAATTCCATCTCTGCTATCAGACTTCAAGATGACAGCATCACAGAAGATCCAAGTAAAATCACCTCTGAAATCCTACAATACTACAAGAATGCATACAGCACTGCAGGAACATCCCATCATGCCATTCACGAAATACTGAAAGAAACAAAAAACAATCTCTGCAACAGATCGGAACCACTTAGAAAACAAAATCACGCTAGATGAACTGAAAACCACAAATTAAATTCCACAAAAACCACGGGCTTGTGGTCAGGCAGATGGAAGTCTAGAAATGATTCTCCGATCGAATGTACCTGGTCAAGCGAAGGACAAAGATACTTAGGTGTGCACCTTGGCAACACCAAAATATATAACACACTGAACTGGACACAGCTGCACAACCTTTTTAAACAGGTGCTAGGTAAATGGAACAGCGTTCGTTCCATGTCTTCACTTAGAGGAAGAGTACTAATAGTTAACCAGATGGCTGCGAGTGTCTTATGGCATACCCTCAAAGTACTTACACCTCCTGAAGAATTTCTCTACCACATTCAAAAGGAAATCAAACGTTTCCTCTGGAACAAAACTCACTAGACAACAACCCCAACTCTGCAAGCCACTCAGCAAGGGAGGCCAAGGCCTGATTTCCCTTGAAAACAAGATTAGATCCTTCAGGATAATCCTCCTCCTAAAGACACTTCAATGCAATCACACTTATGTAATCACCTTCGATTACATCATGAAATCATCCACCAGAGGACTTACACTTTCCACAATCCTCCGAATGGCCAGTCCTGCACCATCTCCTCCTAAACTACCTTATTTTTACAAAGATGCTCTACAGCGATTGAAAAACACAGGACTTCATCACACACTTACAGGATCAACAGAGTTAGCTGTACTTACAGAACCACTATTTTCGAACAGAAACATCACAAGTCTCACAACTGACCAGCTTTTTCTTTTCCCTACATGGAACTGGGCAGGAATAAGAGTCATGGTGGACCGCCTAACCAACACCCTAAAGTGGAAAGCATTCACAAGCCTACCAATGAAGAACCCAAAAAACTGAAAAGCAATATCAACAGCTGCAAGCCTCCATTATAAAAGCCTATCCAGATATCACTATACCTCAGGAAATCCTTATTCCTTCCAGAAACTGCTCGTGGCCGATATTTCATCTTGTACAATCCTAAGCCTCACTTCCAATTCTTCCCTCCAACTACAAGAAAATATACCACTTTCTCATGTCAGTGTCTCCATCCTCGCCCTTCTTATATTCATCCTTAACACTCTCATCTACAAGGCTGCATATGCCACTCAATTTTCAGTGGGATCTGCCATATAAATCAAAGTGTGCCAAACCAGATTCCGAACAGTGGAGACTATGGCATAACATCTTGCCAACTCCTTCTAAGCTCTACAATTTTCAGCTAAGAGAAACGGATCTGTGTCTATTCTGTGACGTTTCAGGTACCTTGGAACACACATATCTAACCTGTCCCGCAAACAAAGTGATAATCACATATGTCCTGAATAATACTGCCTCTAACACCTGTAACTACGCACACAGCCAAGAAGACTACTGGAATTTAGTCCACACAGAAGAAAACAGACACAGAACATGCAATTTCCTCTTCATCTAAGCTAAGGCCGTCATCTACAGCTTCTACCTAAAACAGACAAGAAATAACCAGCATCCATCCATCACTGAAACTGCACAAACCCTCATGTATATCCTCCGTCGGAAACTAAAAAGCAGGCTTTTATTGGAACTTGAATAATTCAAAGAAACAAGAACTGTCGCGAAATTCATAGAGGAGTGGAATCCAACTGTTACCCTCTTCTGGATTGACGACGACAATACGCTTCATCTGAAAGATAACTCAGACTGAAACTGACTGTAAATTTTGAATTCATTTATTGCATTCTCTATTGTATACCCGAAAGGAAAATGTTTTGCTTTCTCTGTAATATATATACTTATATACTTGTAATATGTAAATAGTCCTTGTTACCTATCGTCTAATGTATATTTTAACAAGTTAAATAATAAAAAAAAATCTCTCTCTCTACACACACACACACACACACACACACACACACACACACACACACACACACACACACACACACACGTATATAGCACTTTTATATGACTCATTAACCTGAAGAAACAAATATACATAATCAACTATTTTTATTAATTTGTGTAATGACTCATTTCATTCTTTTATGACGGATTTCATCGGGTGCAAATATATGGGAGATATCCTCTCTCTCTCTCGTCCCCTACTCCTGCATCACCGAGTATGATCACAGGTCTCAAGTTGTATGGACTTGCTCTGTTGTAGATCGTAATATCTTTCAAGTGTATGTGTGTGTGTGTGTGTGTGTGTGTGTGTGTGTGTGTGTGTGTGTGTGTGTGTGTGTGTGTGTGTGTGTGTGTGTGTGTGTGTGCGCGCGCGCGCCCGTGTGACCTCTCCACAGATTAGTCAGCTCGGCGTAAAAAAACAAAACAAAACAAAACATTTTTACATGTTTGAATTAACCCCGGTCTCTCTAATCGAATGTTGTTGCGTGGAATATCTACCGTTTGTGGTGTTTGGACAACGATTTTTCTCATCGTTTCATTTACTTCGCAATTGGTATCCATAGCGTGGTGCCATAATTTTTGAAGAGAAAGATTGCCCTTAACTCAGTGCTGGCGATTTGCTAACAGTTTCGAAAGCGTGTTCGACATTTGTTCGTAAGCGTGTTTTTCTAGTCATTTGCTGCTGTGCTAAACATATAAGGTGATTCGTGTAACAGCAGCGCCTGACAACAGCGACTTCTGATTACCATGTTTTCTTATAGTCTATTGTGCACGTAAACTACTTTGCGTCACTCATTCTGCTGTAACCATGTTTTTTGGAATTAAATTTGAATGCCTATTTGAAAAGGGATAATAGCACAATAATTGTCACAAATAATGAAAACGGTAATATAACATTATAAATTAAAGATACCAAGAAATTATATACTTGGTTTAATTCTTTATCCAAGTGCAAGCAAACAAAGTTTGCGCCTGAAGTATTTTCAGGACTGAGGCAACTCGTGGTATGAATTCACCTCACTTGCCTTAGTATCCTATAATGCAAAGCACATCTCCTTGCGGACATGTATAATGCTATGCATTATGGAAAGAGTCACTACTCAGACCGGTTTCCCTGTATTAAGTGCGGGGTTACTTCTCCAAAAACTCGTGAGATCCCCCA
Source organism: Typopeltis vanoorti (assembly GCF_054136105.1). NCBI lineage: Eukaryota > Metazoa > Arthropoda > Arachnida > Uropygi > Thelyphonidae > Typopeltis > Typopeltis vanoorti. Next base: position 68,756,719 of record NC_143553.1, on the reverse strand, counting down.
ACAATGAGTGACCCAAAGGATCAAAAACTCAGCGTTGTTCCCCTCAGTAACAGGCTCACCATGTCACCCTCAGCGTTTGGCTCTACCCAGTGGCAGGCTCATCAAGCAGAACCACTCATATTTCATCTGAGGGGTAACCGTGCCTCAGCTAGAACTTCGTTGGCTACAGTATTGCTATCTATCACCCATGTTTCCAACCGGTTTCGACTCTTAGTGGGTATCGTCAGTGGGAGCCAGACCCAGAGGTGGTACTAAGGTTGAAATAATGCAGAAGTCATATTTTCATATACGAGTTGCCGAAAGGTGTCACATATTATTATTAAATTACTCTGGATTAGAGAAAAGTTACTGGAAGTGTTTTCACTTGATTATACTATAAATTAAAGATATCAAGACATTATATACTTGGTTTAATCCTTTATCCACTTGGATTAAAGATACCAAGGATCTGCAACTTGGTTATGCTATAAATTAAAGATACCGAGACATTATATACTTGGTTTAATCCTTTATCCACTTGGATTAAAGATACCAAGAAAAAACCAAGTACATAATGTCTCGGTATCTTTAATTTATAGCATAACCAAGTGAAGAAACTTCCAATAAGTAATATAACATTTTTACTTTTGATTAATATTTAGCTCTTAAGTACAAGATGTGACATAATTAGAAAATGACAGCAAACTTGACAAATTTGCAAATATTTAAAAATAGAGTGGACAGTGATATTTTCACTGGAAAAACAAATACCACTATCTAAACTTAGTTGAACTACTCAGTTTTAATAATATTCAAAGCTAAAAAGTCACATTTTGCTGTTTAGTACTTCGTGAGGCCTCTTGCCTTTATTACAGCTTGACATCGGCGAGGCATTGACAAAATAAATTTCTTGATGGATGCAAATTTCTTGATGGATGAACTTTCCCATACCCTTATAATGGCTTCTTCGAGCCATTATAAGAGTATGGGAAAGTGTTTTCGGCTTCTTCTTGTGTATTTCAGCCTCTATTTGGTACAAATTCTCAATGGGATTGTGGTATGGGCTGTTTCCTGGCCACACTTATTAATCTGCAACAAAAACGAAAGCTATTTTTTTTAAATACTAAACTCAATTCGTATGGTATATTTTAGGATTATAATATCATTACTTACACTTTTTGTCCTATGACAAGGGGTAGAATCATCCTGAAAGATGCAGTTCGTTGTTACGATAAAGTGATCTCTGATAGTAGGCAGCAATTCTTCTTCAAATATTTTCTGGTACACTTGTGCATTCACTGACCATGATACGACATGCAGCCTCAAATCATCTGACTGGCTGAAAATTTGGCTGTTGACACCAGACAGTCAGTGGTGAATTTTTCACCTAATCGTCAACGAACTGTCTATCTGCTGTCGACGTCCTGCTGGTTAAACTTTTTTTTTCTTCAGTAAAAATTACTCTTTTCCACTGATCAGGAATGCATTTGACATGCTTTTTGCACTAATTTAGCCGAGCCAATCTATTTTTTTTTTTTTTTTGGTTAACAAGGGCTTATTTTTAGGGTACCTGGTTATCATTTCCTGTCGAATGAGTCTCTTCCTGACAGTTACAGAGCTTGCCTCAACTCTCGTTTGTTCTTCCTAGACCCGTTTCAGTTCTCAGGACGACGCATGGCGATTTTTGAGGCGGAGCCACTTTAGAACTCCACTTGGCATGTTGTAGATTGTGGCTTTCTTCCTGATTCCTTCTTCATTTCAGCAGATCCGGTTTCCTTCACTTTCGACAACAGCGTAGTACCACGGTAGATTAACTACAGGACACCCTTTTAGCTATTTTACAAGAGGAATAGCCTTCTCTATTCAAAGCTTGAAATGAAATTTTTTCTGCGAGGTGTTACTGCACATAACTAGCCACAGCGATCGCAACACAAAAATGCGAAAACTAGCTCTTGCTGTCTATTTATAGCATAAAAAAAGTCTGACGCATTAGTAACAACCATTACATTATACAGAAGCATGTGGGAATGTAGATGATACAATACAATGAAATATCTAATGATAAACCAATGAAAATGACCATTTAACTACTAAAAACTATATTTATGTAAAGTGATGCGATTTCTATGAACATGAGTGTATATACATAGAGATAATATGAGGCGCTTGAAAAACTTATGACTGCTGAAATGGCGAAAATGACAAACTTTGGATGAAATAATTGTATTTCTAGATTCTATTAGACTTTTTTTCAGCTTCGAATATTACATACATGTCAGATAATACAAAAATATATGCACAGCGAACGAAGTACATTCAAATCTAAAGACTCCACAATCACGAAAGGAATGCATGTCATTGTCACCAACTGCAATGGTACAAGGACAGAGTGGTGGGGTGACGGTTTCCGTATGGTAGTTCTATATACATTATGACCAAGGAAAATCAGTACAGTAGGAAATTACAATTTCTGCAGATTTTAGGGTCTTTCGGTTCAGGTATGATAGTATAAATCCGGCCTGTCTCAATATTTTATACTTAGAATGATTATCATATACTAGATAAACTGCTGTCTCGTCTTTCCGCTTCCCAACAACGTATACATAATTAATTCACATACCTGTGAACCTTACTATTCTGTAATATAAAAGTGCAACAAGCTATTTCTTTGAAAATAAACGGTTATAAAATTAATAGTTGTCTCAGTTTAGATTCTCGTTTAGAACGCAAAGAGCCTTTTATCAGTTTTTTTTTGAGATTTAGCCAGTCTCATATGGAAGTGGCAGAACTTTTCTTTCCGAAAACTCGGGGTTTTCATCCCTTAATACAAACCGGTCAGAAAGATACACAATTTGATAGATATAATATTATGTAGATAGAATTAACCGCCATATCAGAGCATTAATTAAGTTTCAAAGAAGCCAATATTTGGCAGACAGGCCATTGAGCCAACATCAATGAGAACTGGGATGGGAAAATAGTAGTACTGTACTATACGGAGACAGTTCACAATACAAACGTTCTTAGGACTGATACTCTTTCATCACGACGTTATGATTAAGTTTTGATTTTACTCTTCATGAGATTACATTTAGAAAGAATTGTCTTGAATTGAACGGACAACAAGCCCCATTCAGTATGATGTCTTCGTTTAGCTTATCTAAGAGATTTGAATACAGACTAGTAAATCCTCTTAATACTATACTTTATTTATGCTTGAAATGAACACAAACCGGTTTTACATGTAATGCTGACGAGGTGACAATGACCATGTTAACCTCGCAACGACCGGAGCAAGAGAAGTTGATGAGCATCGTAGAAGCCCTTTGTACCGTATCATTTTCATCATACATTTATGCATATTGAATATAGGTGAATAATTTTTCATATCGGTATGCTCTTGAAGGATATGCTACAAAACAAAACAAAACCAAATAAATAAATATTTGTGATTAAATATATAATATATAGCAATAAACGATACTATTTTAATAGATATAAATTAGTTTTACATTTAGAACAGAACTATGAAAAGAGGAAGAGTATAGTTGAAATTTTCTGTAGACATGAGGAGAAAAATTGACATTGAGATGTTGGAGTCAGCGTTTGTTAAACTGAATGGATTAGCTTTCAAGCAATTATAACATATCGGCCACTGAATTAGAAGCCTTTATGTCATGTAGCTTAATGCAAAATACTTAGTCACTTGCGTCACCACGTGTTCTAGGCAATTATTTAAAAATGCTGCTGTCATTAATCATCAGTAGTGTCGATCACAATGGAAAACGCAAAGGATCTTTCGGAGTTCAATAAAGGGTTATTGCCGGAGCCACTATTTTGAAGACATCAGAGCTGACTGGTTTCTGAAAAGGTAAGATATCTCGGGTGTTTAATCAGTGGGGGAAAAAAACCACATTGCTTGTCTAAAAGGCGTAACTTTGGTCCTATGACTGTCTGTCAGAAACGAGATCGCCGTCGTCTGAGAAGGCTTGTACAGACAAACAGAATTTCCTGTGTGCAGCAATTGACCGAATCATTTAATGAAGGCTGCTCTCGACCCATGTATCACCGAACTATGTGAGGAGGATACATGGGTCGAGATACGCATGTATATGATTGGTTTCCGTATAGGCATTCGCATGCCTATACGGAAACCAATGATTTCTGTGAAAAATCGGAAAGTTCGTCTACAGTGATGTCAGGAACACCGTGACTGGACACTAGAAGAAGAAAAAAGTTCTGTGGTCCGAGTTACGGTACACTTTTTTCTGTACCGACCGTAGGCAGTTTGGCGGAAGGCAGTTAGACAGTTTGGAGGAGGCCCCATGAAGCAATGAACCCGGTTTGCCTTATAAACCCAACTCAGTGTTCTGGAGGTGGTGTCATTCGGTGTATACCGATCAATTCCATTCTACAGGGTGTCCCAAAATTCACGCAAGAAGTAATTTTGATACAAAACCCAGGTTTTTAATTAAAAATTGTAATTTCTTATTGATTCATAAAGTATACAGTATAGGGTTATGCATGGAATAGCATATCGGGTAAATGGCCTCCACGGCTTTGCTGGCACATACGCACTCTTTTGTCGAAATTTTCCATGACCGTTTTGCATAAATGTGGCTGAATTTCGTTGATACAGCGCTCAATTTCCTCCTTCAAGGCGTGGGTGGTCGTGGGCTTGTTGGCATAAACCTTAGACTTCAAAAAACCTCCCCAAAAAAAGTCCAACGGCGTTAAGTCACATGATCTGGGCAGCCAATTCTGATCACCAAAACGGGAAATTACACGACCAGGAAATGACTCATGCAGTAATTGAATTGTTTCTCGGGCTGTATGGCATTTGGCACCATCTTGTTGAAACCACATGTCGTCCACATCCATATCTTGCAATTTAGGCACAAAAAACTGGATTATCATGTCGCGATAGCGAGCACCATTAACTGTTATTGCCTTACCAGCCGCATTTTCGAAGAAGAATGGACCGATGATGCCTCCAGCCCAAAATCCGCACCAAACAGTGACACGTTGTGGATGCATTTGTTTCTCAACAATCACTCGTGGATTTTCTGAACCCCAAATGCGACAATTTTGTCGACTAACGAAGCCATCAAGATGAAAATGAGCCTCATCGCTGAAGATGATTTTTCCACTCGTTGTTGTTGCTCAACAATGAAAATGCGTTGTTCTTTCGTGTAGCGCTCCATTTTTAATAACCCTGAATAAAGCTGTCACGCTGTCTTTTTTTTTTTTCTCGTTGGCAACACTTTACCGCACAAATGGCGCTAAATTTAAATCTTTCGTGAATTTTGGGACACCCTGTACAATGTTGACTTTTTATCCAGCAGGTGACGGTTGTTTCATTGAGGACAATGCTACTGTCCATCGCAAGAATTGTTCAGCAGTCAGCGAGCATGACAGCGTTCCGCCATCTTTCCATTACAAAACCCGGAACTGAACCCCATTAAGAATGTATGGGACATGTTAGAAAAAACAGATCCGGGAGGAAAGTCCTCTTCTATGAAATCCGAGTCACTTAAAGCATCTGGTGAACCCCTGGTATAGACGTTGATACAATTCATGTGGTGAAATCTATTCCAAATCGCATATGTGCTGTAATTCGGGCTAAAGGAGTTCCAGCACGATAGTAAATATTAAATAAAAGTTTCCAATTCAGTGGCCAGTATATGTAATAGATTTTGTTGATTGTATTTGATCTACCAACTTTCATATGTTTGCTCAACGACTGGCCAAGGAATGTTACAGGAATGCAGACCATAAAGAAGTGCAGAGCTACTATTTTGTTGTGCCATGATATTTTTTAGATTTCGACTTAACTAAAAATACTTGATGGCGTGCCATTATCGTACCTAGCATTTTTTCCATTTTTACTTTGTGTGCGTGTGTGTCTTCACTTTCAGACTAGAAGTAGAGGGGAATTCCTTTCTGTCATCTCCACTGTATCTATATTTACATGAGGAGGTCTAAAAAATTTGCCTTCGTCTAACAAAAAAAATGCAAAATGAAATTGAAAGACCAATTAGTGCATTTTAAGAGCACAGCATGTGTGTGTGTGAATGAAGTATTTTCAAATGTTCAAAGATCCGCCAAATGACTAGCAACAGGCCTAGAACACCCGTTTTGATAAAACGAAGTTTCATATTAGTGAATTTTTCTTTTATTTTCTTTCTTTTTTTTTTTTTTAAATAATTCTGACACTGCTGAATTTTTCGGTCATTCAATATTGATGCAACAACAATTTTAACATTATATTTCGACAAATATAATGTTAACAAAGGGATATCCTAACATAAGGTGTCAAAAGAGTAGAGAATTCATCTATTGCGCGAAATTAAGATGGCGCTGAATAAGAGACATGTAATTATATAAAAAAATAAAATTAATAAACAACTAGAAACAGTTTATCATCAGTTTCTCCCCTTACCAGCCTGGTTGTTCAAGTGAGTAGCGTGTCCACCTTCCAACTTTATAAGCTGAGCTCGAATTCCATTGTATTACGGATGTTTGTAAAAAAAAAAAAAAAAGTCTTTAGGCGTCATCTTCCGGTATGAGACTATTACCCTACTTATTGAAGACTATTCGAATCTTATTATTATTATTTTTAAATTCTTTTCATCAGCATTGCTATAGTAATATTTCCGGATTATATAACCCATAACCCACGGTACATTAAATGTAATGATTTACAGCTTTTCATGGATTGGATGTAAAAAATGCGACTGAACATTGAAATATCAATCATAATATATTTCTGTTATATTAGGAGTATTAAGCTCCTAAATTCTTCGTACTTCTCTGAATATGATCAGCATTAATTTGAAAGTCGTATGATCCACGATCCGAAGCGATTGGGCACCACCGACTTAGCAAAATGAGTTGGATAACTTCTCCAGGCTTTATTAAAAGTTTCTATGAAATGCATTTCTTGTGGATTACCTGTTCTACGATTACAGTAAGACTATGATTGATTGATTGGCGTCGCTATCCGTAGAAACGGACTGTCTCTAGACTTTTTTTTTAAGGTAAATTTTCTTAGGTTGAGTTAACTAATCTTAAAGAGGAGGTGGAGGGATTTCTTCCGTCAACTACTCTCCTTCTTCCAGAATCTACACACCGGTTTGTACAGCGAGTCTTCGTGGCCGTTTCCTTTAAAGTTAATTAAATATCCTAACTCAGTTATTTTTCAAGAAATTTTGAGTTTTAGGGTCCCAAATAATACCGACTTAAACTTATTCTCTGCCGTGATTGTTAAGTTATAAAGAATAAAACTGTTATAAAGAATAAAACGTGATTTGTCATAATTATTTAAGGTCAAAGTAGTGAAACGATATCCACAGAGATATAGAAATAATTATGCTGAATACTTTTTTTACAGTTGCATTTTAAGCACTGTTATATAGAAGGAAGTGCGGTACATATCAGCTGAATCTGTTGATGATTGAGTTAATTCCCATAAATGTGTATGACTTTAGGCTGAGACGGAGAAATGTGGATTATGACACGAACAAAATGTCAAATCTTGGACTACAACAATTGTCTTGACTGTACCATTTCTTGAATAGTTTTGCTATTTACATCGTGTGTTACCACATAAGTTGGTATGCATGTATTTGTTTTATGATAGAATATATATACAAGTCCGTTTCCTCCATATATCATCACGACATAAACGTCACCAAAGAAAGTAAGCCCACTTGTTATGTGCTACGCTCTCCTTGAATTACAGTGGATAACGAGGTTTAAACTAACTGCTATATCTACGTGTTTTCTAGGTTTATGGCATAATTCCCTCCATGGTCGCGAAAGGCAAACAAATTGCTCTGTTATTTCTTTTCTTGTGAGGTGCACCAAAGAGATGCTGGAGAAAACATATAACGAGCAGTAAAATCAACGCCTTAAGATAACCAAAAAGAGAAAGAGAGGTCTATGTCCTCACCTGGAATACTTCTTTTATATCACTGATTACGATGGTGTACATAGAACAAAAAACTCCAATTAGTCACGGACGAGGACTTTGTCCAGAATAACTAACAAAGACAACTTTTGTTAAAGTATACCCTTGCATTTATGAGAAAAACTGCCCATAAATGTGAACGTGGTGACCCACTTGATAATTTTTAAATATGTTTTATTTATTTATTTATTTGATTAAATACTTGTTTCTTAAATTCTTAGAATAGGAAATAAAGTTTCTTTCTTCTTCTTTTTTTTTTTTTTTTTGGTGTGTGTGTGTGGGGGGGGGGGAGTGGGACTTGGAGATAGTCACATGAAAGCACTCACAGATTACTCTAAGAAACATTTCTTTGAGTAACCAATTTTCATATAAACTTTTTTACAATTGTTTTTATGTCATCAAATGTACAGCATTTCAATGTACCTTTAACAATTTATTGAAAGCGAAAGTCTAACGTAATCGTGAAGCTCTTCGAATGTATCTTGTAAATCGTTTAGCAAACTTGTTTTCGTCAATAACAGTTCATTCAGCGTCTCTGACAAGAAACTGACAATAAGAGCAAGCAAGCAAAAAAAAAAAAAAATATATATATATATATACACATATATATCTACCCTATATATATAAAATGATAAGCCTTTTTGTGTAACGTTTTTCTGTCACGTTTTTTTCAAGTTATTTGAAACGTTTTGAAACTCAGGGGAGAACTGGCCTACCAGTCCGGAACTCGGGGGGATTGGGCGCCGTAGGTGCCAGGGGGGGAGGACCCCCCCCCCCTTTCGACTCTTCGAAATTCGAGTCATCAGAATTCAAGGAGAACCGGCCTACCGGTCCGGAACTCGGGGGAGGGGGGGGTTAAACGCCAGCGGGGTGAGAGAGGAACCCCCTTGTTAGGCGCCAGGGGAGGAGCCCCTAGTATATATATATATACTAGTATATATATATATATATATATATATATATATATATATATATATATATATATATATATATATTAAGACGTGGGTTAAAAAATTTTTACTTCAATGTCTCATTTTCGCTTCTTTAATGCATGTAATGTTTGTGCAGACTTTTCTTTATTTTTCGATAGATGAACAAGACAATTTTTCTTGAGCAAAGGATAATCTCCATCCTTCAAGTTTCACTGATGGTGAACTCGAGAGAGAGAGAGAGAGAGAGAGAGTGAGTGTCCATTTCAAATTTATAAATTTGAAATGGACTTACAGTTATGGAGTAGAGTTATGGAATAATGGACGTAAATTTTGCGTATGATACTGATTAGAGAGAAGTCAACAGACACCATAGCGTGAGGAACAAATAGCCATGGCGTCAACCTTAATAAGATATAGGACTACCTTTCGCTGCGATGACTGCAGGAATCCTACGGGGACATACTTTCCACAAGCTTAAGATAGCGATCAAAATGCACCTACAGGACCATTCTTCCTGTAGGTACGTAATGAGTACCAGGACTATTGTGGGGTGGACGTCCCTAGACCTTACCCGATGCTCCAGTTCATCCCACAGATATTCTGTAGGGTTGAGATCAGGGATCTGTGGAGTTCAGTCAAGTGTGGTGACGTTCATGTCCCCAAACCATGCAGTTACAGCACTAGCCTTATGACATGGTGCATTGTCTTTCTGAAAGATTCAATGACCAGTGTCTTAGAGAAGACACAAAGTAGGAAGCATTGCCTTGTTTAGAATGTTCGGAAACCTCTCGGAGTTCATCTGTTACTGCTATCTGAAAAATCTGCATGTTATGCTGTTATCAGGTTTAACTAAATTTAACTTGCATTTGCACAAATTGACATAAAGGCGCATTTTAGTAAATAAATATGATTTAACCTTATCTTCACCCAATCCTGTGAGAAGTCTTTCTCAAAACTAAATTACATTTTAACACGTTCATTGCCAATCACGCGATATCACGCGATGCGAGTTCTCACCAAACGGCCGATCACGCGTTATCGCGTTGACGTCGCTAACTAAATAAAAAAATAAAAAAAAATTGGCCACCACACGAAATTCCAATTTTCACCTTGGCAATGAAAGTGTTAAACAGACTGAGAAGAGCCTCCGCAGCTCAATCGGTATAGACTTTGGTCTGAAAGACCTGGGTTCTTTCAGACCAAAGTCTATACCGACTGAAAGACCTGGGTTCGATTCCCGTCTATGACGTGAGGAACCTTTATCCGGTCTCTTTCGACTAAAGGTGAATTATCTGGTCTCATACCGACTAACTCACCTTTAATAGGAGCTAAATGGATTTTTTTCTCCCGGAAACTCGGGTTTTTCGTCCCTCTGAACATGCAAACCGGCCCGTGAACATACACACACACACACACGGATCTACAGTCAAAAAATACTTGAAGTCCCTCATTGGAGGGCACAAGTTCAACCGGTCCTAAGGGGACGGATGAGGAAAATTGGGGAGGGAGGGGGGGGACCTCACGATAACAACAACAACAGACTGATAAATTGTCTTTCTGAAATCTTGAATTTTTCATGTTGACATCTGTGGCGTCATCACATGCCCATTTCGGTTGAGTGTGTTGTCGTGGCTTATGCAACCCGCGCTACAAAATTCACGTCACTTTGACCGTATGATTGCATTTTTATCGATGTATGAAAGTTTTAAGAGTATATAGCACATCAGTGCTCATGTTAATTGGTCTAATGCAATTAATTGTAGTAACTTTGAATACTTTCATTTATCAATTAATTGTAACCAAATCTGTACAGAGTGGGAGAAAATGTGCTTGTTTTAAGATACTGTATATTAAAAAACAATAATGAAGGAGAATGATACACGTATATTTGGTTGGTATATTTGAATTACTCAAAGGTGTAAAATTTGGAAGAGGAGGATGAAGCTTACCTCCTTCGACTACAATACTGTTTCCCATTATAAATATCGGTAAAAAAAGTTATAAATTTATCGAAAATTATATGTTAAAAACTTGCCTACCACGTCATTTCATACTTCATGCACGCAAAACAGATGAAACTCAGCAAACAAAAACAGCAACTCATGACGCATGACAACGTTCAATTGGTTTGGTTGACATAATAACTAATCACAGCCTCTAGGTGCTATTGTCTGAGAACTCACGCTGCCTCTCCTTCTGATCGGATTAAAACTACTAGAACGCTAAGAATTTGACCCGCTGCGCCATCTGTACATCATTTCAAAGGGCTCAAAGATGTATTTTGAACGTGCAACCTGGCTATTAGAATGTAATGCAATGTTTACGCGTCGAAAGGTGCCTTCTTCATGAAACATTCGTATACTGTATAGTGTTTATGTTTAGGAATCACGCGAAGTCTAAAAACAATTAGGATTCTTTAACGGGAATAAATGCAAAAATATAATATCGGTGATATTTCTATTTGGTGGATGAGCACCGCATCTCTAGCACACCTTGAAATATTCGCCCCTAGTTCACATCAGACCAAAAATACTGTATAAAATGAATAACCAAGATATTCTTAACGAACTGGCCTGAAAAACATTTTAAAAAATAAGTTATTATTTAAATTAAGGGAATATTAAATCCCACATTATTTCAAAGCCGAATAAGAAACTCAAAGATCGGAATCAAAGAGTTTCATGCGGAATATAGTAAACTAAAAATTTTCGGCGGATTGTAGCGTAAGCTAAAGCATAGTTCAACACTAGGGCAACTCGTTGCAAAGGTGGATAAAGTTCTGATCACTATTCTTAGTATTACCCATAATGTAAAACACATCTTCTAGGAGATGTATGATGTTTTACATTATGGTAGAAGGTCACTACCCAGACTGGTTTCGACCTATGTATAGGTGAAACGGGCTATAAAAATAAGACGATCCCGAAAGATCTCCCAACTCAGCGTTGTTCCACTCAGTGACAGGCTCACCCTGTCACCGAGAAGAATTTCTCAACATTGGCTCTACCCAGTGGCAGGCTCACCCCACCACCAAAGCAGAGCCATAATCTCAGCGGTGGCCCCACTCAGAGACAGGCAAAAATCTATCCCCAAGCAGAGCCTCTCAGAACCCAAGCCTAACCCGCACCGGTTTCAACCCTCTTTGAGGCCTCACCAGGGAGTAGGTAGACCAGGTAATACTGAGGTTATGGCGAAAAGAACTTATATACTCTGCTATACGAGTTGTCAAAAAAAAAGGTGCACCCATAAATTACTTAAATAAAAGAGCAAATAGGCTTCACTTCGGCGATGTACATTATTTAAATTAAGAGGTAAAGTTTTAGGACTGTTTATTTAATATCCCACATTATTTCAAAGCCGAATAAGAAACTCAAAGATCGGAGTCAAAGAGTTTCATGCTGAATATAGTAAACTAAAAAATTTCGGTGGATTATAGTGTAAGCTAAAGCATATAGTTCAGCACTAGGGCAACTCGTTGCAAAGATGGGTAATGTTCTGATCACTATTCTTAGTATTATATTATAATACTAAGTATTAGGTATTACGAAATAATGTGGGATTTAATATTCCCTTAATTTAAATAATGTACATCACCGAAGCGAAGCCTATTGGCTCTTTTATTTAAGTAATTTATGGGTGCATCTTTTTTGACAACTCGTATAGCAAAGTATATAAGTTCTTTTCGCTATAACCTTAGTATTACCTGGTCTACCTACTCACTGATGAGAACCCAATGAGGGTTGAAACCGGTGCGGGGCGGATCTGGCTTTGAGAGGCTCCGCTTGGAGGTAGGTTTTTGCCTGTCTCTGAGTGGGGCCACCGCTGAGATTATGGCTCTGCTTGGTGGTGGGGTGAGCCTGCCACTGGGTAGAGCCAATGCTGAGAAGTTCTTCTCAGTGATGGGGTGAGCCTGTCACTGAGTGGAACAACGCTGAGTTGGGCGATCTTTCGGGATCGTCTTATTTTTAGAGCCCGCTTCACCTATACAAAGGTCGAAACCGGTCTGGGTAGTGACCTTCCACCATAATGTATAACATCATGCATCTCCTAGGAGATGTGTTTTACATTATGGGTAATACTAAGAATAGTGATCAGAACTTTATCCACCTTTGCAACGAGTTGCCCTAGTGTTGAACTATGTGCTTTAGCTTACGCTACAATCCGCCGAAATTTTTTAGTTTACTATATTCGGCATGAAACTCTTTGATTCCGATCTTTGAGTTTCTTATTCGGCTTTGAAATAATGTGGGATTTTATATCCCCTTAATTTAACTAATGTTACATCACCGAAGCGAAGCCTATTAGCTCTTTTATTTAAGTTATAATATGTACTTTTAATATGTATCGATATTTAAAAATAACATATGCATATTTATCATACGTATAATATCTTTCTTCATATCATACGTATAATATCTTTCTTCATATCATACGTATAATATCATTATCAGGCAGACTAAGAATTTCATATATAAATAACCTAATGATGCTAACTGGCGCTAAGAGTTATGTAGAGATAAAAAGGAGGTCACAAGACAGGATGTTATGATATGCTGCTATAATTACCAATCTTCGGATTGATGCACCAAAGAAGATAATATCATGTTAATGTCGTGTGAAAAAGATAATAAATGGGGATGTTCTTATGGAATTAGCGTTAGGAAGCAATTTTTGTTTTATAGTTTATAATATAAAATAGTAGGTTCGTGAGCCGTTTGCAAGCCATTTCCTTAGCCTATTTTAGTCGCCAGTCCGCCACCGTCTTAAGTAAAAATATTTGCAAATTATCACACTAACTCTATTTGATACGAAGATTTGCTTCGCTTTGCTTTTCGAATTTTTATTTTTTGGCACTTTATATCATATTGGCAACGAAAACAAATATTGTCACGCACTAAAAATAGGCGAACTCTCTTGTTCGCGGAGAAACAATGATTACTATGGCTTTTATAGGAAGACAGCAATGAAACTTCGCCTTCTTTTCGCATGAATGTAAGTGTAAGATACTTGATATTTATTTTAATTGACCAAGGTTCAGTTACTGCTTTTGTCGGTGATATGCCACTCTTTCTTGCTGGTTAAGATGGGTGAGTATATGCTTGCTGATTTTACATCTCCAGAAACTAATAACCTTTACTTTATCATTTGTAAATGACGCAAAAACAACTACCCACATAAAACGGGGAAAATATCATATCGGGATGAGTTCATTTGGAATTCCATCAAAAAGACGTGAAAAATACTTGCTTTAATGATGAAGCTATCAGTCGAATTTAGGCAAAACATTTTGAAGATAAGTGCATAGACAATTTTATGTATAGTGCACAAACCACAGATTGTGGATTCACATCTGTTAAGTTACATTTTTATTGTAATGCATATTTGTGTTCAAAATACACACGCTACTATAAATTCAGAAATCTGGTATTACGTGTTCATGTAATTTGTAGAGAGTTATTATATTTCTTACAAGAATCATTAAGTCATAAATTCGACCTGGTATAATTTCTGTTGAATATTATTGCTGTTTTGATAGACAAGGATGTTCAACAGGAGCTCATAAAATCTGTTTAATGAAATAACTTAAAACAAAATCTTCCCGTATGCATATTAAGATGCATTCTTCAACAAATTTTGATCGTATTTGGAATATAGTTTTTTTTCCCCCTTACTCCTCTGATAATTCTAATAAACAATATCGGACAGGTTATAAGTTGGTTCGTTCCTCTGCAAATACCTACACATGTCGCATTGTTCAATAGTTTTCTGCCTAATTTAAAATATAGACGTTTCTTACTTCGCTTAAAATTCCCTTAGAATTTTGGCACACTGTGTGGGGAGGAGGGGTTTCTGATGAGGTGGAAGGCAGAAACTAAAATACCACACACGTCGTATCGCCTCAACCGATGTCGATCAGTTACTACTCAACTGTTTTACTCGCTTCCTCTTAAGAAAAAAAAAAAAAAGATAAAATTTAAAATATATATATATCTCATGTAAAAAAAAAAAAAGTGAACCAAACTTCAGCCAAGTTGAAGGTTGTCTGCAATTTTCTGCTTGGATGACATTATTGCTTTAATTGTGGAAAATGTAAATTTCCCTCTAAAACTCAAGCAAGACACTGACATCATTAACAATAAAGCCATTACTCAAAATATCAATAAAAATAACGTAAGTCAAATATTCGCTTTTAAAGTAGCCAACAGCTTTCTCAATACTCGGCTCCTTTTTTTTTATTTACATACCAAAGGTTTTTAAGGAGATTCTGTTGACTATCTACTGCTAGCTGTGTCATGTTTCTCTGGCATGGCAATTGTTACGGCTGTGCCTGGGAATATCGCTATTACTAATGATCAACCGATACGCGTACCAAACACGAGCACTGAAACTTTCTCTTTGTGAGAACAAGAACAGATAAAGAATGGTGGGGAGGGGGAAGAATCGTACAAATTATCTTGAGCGAACATCGGAACTAAAAGTGAGGAAAGGGTGGGAGAGAGAGAGGGGGAAATGGACTAGCTTTCATTAGAAAACAAACAACATTAGTTTTATAGGTAGTCCCAGACATTGTGATTTAGGCTTCTGTTGCTCAAGAAAAATATAGTGCGGAAGATTCTTGAAGCATCAGGACAATGACCGAGCTGACGCTGAAATTGAAGAAAGCTGGAGGAACTGTAAGTACCTGTAACGTCCTTCCCGAAAAAGTTTGTCTTCAGAGACAAAACGGCGTTTGCTGCCGGATTCAGGAGCTATATTGTCAGTCAAAGATGATAATATTCATATATATATATATTTTTTTTTTTTTGGCTTAGCGGCTGAATAAATTTCCCAGTATTTGGTATATAAGATCGAGTCACTCCACCTAATCAAGTGCTGCTGATATCCAGTACTTGCAGAATGACTTGAATAGGCTGGAATTGTGGGCATGTGAAAATTGCTGTTATTTCAATGTTGATAAATGTAAAGTCATGCACTTTGGTATGATGACACATCCAATGTTGTATTATATTGGTGGGACTGTGCTTGAAGAAACTGATGAGGCTAGGAATCTTGGAAGTTTATTAGACAGGAAGTTGAAGTTCAACGATCATATAACAAAATTTGTAAATACAACTCAGAGAATAATGGCAATCCTGAAACGTACCTTGACATGTAAAATTAAGGAAGTCATTTTGCCTCTTTACACGGCCTTGATAAGACCTCCTTGGATTACTGCCGCAGTTCTGGTCTTCTGGTTTCTGTGGTGATTCTGATACAGTGGAGAGAGATAGAGAAAGAGAGAGAGAGAGAGAGAGAGAGAGAGAGAGCGTGCAAAGGAGTGCGTCAAAATTATATCAGGATTGTGGAATACAGGTTATGAAGACAGATTGAGAATTTGTGGGCTACAGACACTAGCAAACAGGAGAAAGAGGGAATATAATTGAGACTTACAAACTTCTGAAAGGGTTATACCGAATTTCAGTAGATAGAATTTTTCATTTTATGGAGGGCGGGGAAAGAACCCGAGGGTATCTATGGAAGTTGAGTATGAATCCTGTCAAGAAGGGGGTAAGGGCTAGATTTTTCTCTCATGGAGTACGTGATTGGAATGGATTGCCGTTGGAAATTGTGTGTGCGAGTAGTGTGAATGAATTCAAGAACAGTATGACAGCTGGTGCGAATAGTATGGCCTCCCTCGATGAGGTCCTGACTTCCTGGAGGGCTCTCTTAATAATAATAATAATGCCTGTCGATGTTTTTGTTGCTTGAATTAATTAAGGCTAAAGCTCTGAGGCCGGTGTATTATATCTGTGAGTTTCGTAAGTTAATTTGCCATTTTCAGAATAAAAACTCCATTTTTCTGGAGAAGAAATTCTGCCAGTTACACCAACTAGCTCACCTTCAGTTGAAAAAAAGCCCCAACCCCCCCTCTAAAGCTTTCTCGCGTCCTAGACGAGATTCGAACCTAGGTATTGCCAACCCAAGTATAGAGTTGCGACTACGCTACGGAAATGCATTACATTTCGGTATATGTATATTCATAATATTTCTTTTATGGTTTGTCGGTTTGTATATGTTCGTAATAATAAATCAATAAAATCAATATTTATTACCTAGTTATTACGTATATCTTCTTAGTAATCCGTAAAACTCCTAATTATGCTTGCGTTTTTGATGGTGTGATAGTAATTACGTGTTCATATTGAATCTAAACCCTTTGTTTTGCTTGCTTATTTCTGTAGTTTCTCTTCGTTGTCTGCGGTTTCAAGTTATTTACACGTCTGCATTTTATGTTGTTATCATAATAACTTAGCTATACTTCAGTAATTTCTTTTGTTATGTCAGTGACACAGCACAAACAAAGTAGGTCTCAAAAATTAGTCCAGAGGCTTGTCGCTTCATAATCTGCATCTTCCTTTCTGTGTTAAGTGACCACTTTTGGATTCCGCCCCTTTAGATAGCTCGTTAACGTCACCTCACAGCAAATTTATTTCAATTTTTATTTAATTTTTGCTTAATATATAGGACACTAATCAGGTTATCTTGATTTTTATTCAATTTTTTTCTTTCTCTCTCTCTCTCTCTCTCTCTCTGGGTGAAATATAGGACACTAACAAACGCTTTCCAAGAGTACACGACTGTTCATCCAGTTGAGTGAGTACTTCCTCGTCGGAAAATAAAAGCAGATCTCTAAAAATATAGCGGCTTCCATGAAAATATTGATCTGATGATATAGGTTATGTTAAATATGAATTGTAAATAATATATGCCACAAGTTTTAGTTGCTTTGAATTAAATTTCGAAACTTGGAACATTGCTGTCTCATGATTATACGCTCTTACTGATACTATTTTGTTACAAGTGAATGCTTTTTTCTCTCTCTATTATTTTAGTTCAGCATCAGCTCTCTCTCTCTCTCTCTCTCTCTCTCTCTCTCTCTCTCTCTCTCTCTCTCTCTCTCTCTCTCTCTCTCTGCGTGTGTGTGTGTGTGTGTGTGTGTGTGGAGTAGGAGGGTATATAACTGTCTCTTCCACACACACATGACCCAGCTAAATGTATTACTTGGAAAAATTCCGAACGAGCTAGAGGTGGACCCATACTTTTACTGGTGAATATATAAGGCATTCATACTTAGCTTAAAACTGAAATAAATAATTCAAAATGTGCGAGTTCGAAAAAAATATTTTTAAAAATACGTAAAAACATACATTTTGTGTTCCAGGCTCCGCCGAGTCACTTACTTTGTTAAAATATGCCAAACATGTTTATATATATATATATATATATATATATATATATATATATATATATATATATAATTATTATTTTTTATGGTAATCCTATACACGAGTGTAACTTAGGTTAAATAATATAATGTAGATGGGAAGAAATTGAAGAGAAAGAAGAAACGATAAATTTGTGCGCTACATTTAAAGTTTCATTTCTCAACTTTTAAAGTCTTGCTAATTCGAAAGATTATTCCGAAAAAGGCATTAGAGTTTAGTCATTTTAATAATTCATCAGTAACTTTATTTGTGTTGTTCGATTTAAAGTAATTTCTAAATATTCGCATACATATCACAACCACCGTAAATGTGTCTATTCACTTTCAAGGTACTTAAGTGTAAAAAAGTGTATTAAAAGACATCTGTATTAAAACCAGAGTTATTAGAAATAACCAAATTCTTTAGGAAGTAGTTCCGGTTTGAATGTTATCTTTTTCATCCCCAGAAAAATAGTGCAGGCGAGATAGCATTTAACGTGACTGGCTTGACATTTTAAAAATATATTCTGCCTTGAATTTTTTTTCCTTCAAGTCATTCATAATTTTAGTTAAATAACAGATCTCAGAAATAAAGTTGGCTTTCGGCTGTTTAGCGTAGGTGGCTTCTAAAATCAGATACTTCCCCACTTACGTAACATTCAGAAACTGTCTAAATATATCTTGTACTTGGAAACCAAGTTACCTTCCACTTATATAATTTTTCTTATCTCTATAGCCTATATTTATCTGCATATTTTATTTTTTGTGTTTGTAAAATAAACGGGCGCTTTGTATATTTAAAATCGCTTTAGAGTAACGATATATGATTGAATTTGAAATAAATTTGAATGAAATGAATTTGAGAGAATAACTCCATTGAATGCAGAAGTGACTGATGCAGAAGTGATTGTTCAACTAATGAGTAGGTCATTTTTCTAAAAGCAATCAACCTGGTATATGCAATATTAAACTCACCGCTATCCCTTCACTGTATGAGGATACTCGTGTATGAGGAAGAAGTACTAGAGATGTTGCACAAACTGAATAAGAATTCCGCAATAGGAACTGATGGGATATCAGCACACATGCTAAAAGAGTGTTCATCTGAACTGGCCATTCCCTTGACCAAGCTATATAATTTGTCTCAGAACATGGAAGATTCCACAGGAGTGGAAAGAGTGTATGGTAGTCCCATTGCACAAGGGTGGTGCAAAGACCGATGTATCCAACTATCTACTAATAAGTATTTCAGGAGTGGTGGTGAATATTTTGGAAAAGTTTCTTAGGGCTCGCATTCAGAAATAGGTTAACAGAGAATCTCTATTTTGCAACGAACAGCATGGGTTTACTAAGGGAAGATCATGTTTAAGCAACTTGCTCACTTGCTATAATAATGATACCACTGAGTTAGACAAGGGAAATGGACACACCGTGATACTTTTGGATTTTGCTAAAGCTTTTGACAGAATACAGCATGGAAGACTGTTGCAACATTTGGAGAATATGGGATTGGGTTATGGACTACTGGCATGTATAACAGGATGGCTGACTGACAGATATCAAAAATTCGTATATGGGGATTGTATCAAAATAACCAGTGTGTGCCTCAAGGATTAGTCCTTGTTTATTCTTATTCAATCTGTACATTAATGATATTGGGAAAAATTTGACATGCGACATATAGCTGTTTGCTGATGATGCAAAGACAGATGGGGTAATTAGAAGTGTTGTGTATATGCAGTACTTGCAGAATGATTTGAATAGGCTGGAATTTTGGACATGGGAAAATGAATGTCAGTTCAATATCAGTAAATGCAAAGTCATTCACTTTGGCATGATTAGATATCCAGTGTCGTATTATATTGTTGGGATTATGCTAGAAGAAAGTGATTAGGCTAGAGATTTTGGAGTGTTAGTAGATAGCAAGTTGAACTTTAGGAGCCATGTAGCAAAGATTGTAAATACAACGCAAAAGATAATTGCAATGTTGAAACGAACTTTCATATGTAAAGATAAAGGTGTCATTTTGCCTCTTTACAAGGCCTTGATAAGACCTTACTTTGATTATTGCACGTTTTTAAGTCTGGTCTCCTGGTTTCCATTGTGATTCTGATCAAGTGGATAGCGTGTCAAAAATGATATCAGGATTGCAGAATACTGACTATGAAGCCAGATTGAGAATTGCAGGTTGCAGCACTACCAAATAGGAGAAAGTGGGGTGATATGATTGAGGCTTATAAACTTCCGAAAGGTTATACAGAATTTCAGTAATTTTTCATTTTATGGAGGGTGGGGAAAAGACGCGAAGTCATCCTTTGAAGTTGGAAATGAATGCTTTCAAAAGGGGGGGGAGAGTTAGGGCTAGATTTTTCTGTCATAGAGTGGTGCGTGATTGGAATGGATTACCGTCGGATGTTGTGTGTGTAAGTAGCGTGACTGAATTCAAGAACAGGTATGGCAGCTGATTCGAATACTATGGCCTTCTTCGCTGAGTTCCTGACTCCCTGGAGTTCTCTCTTAGTAATATTAATAATAATAATTAGAATAAATACCTAAAAGTCATCTGTTTTTAATGGTATTCAATGAGTGTTCAATAACACATTACGTTTATTTCATCAAATAAACGTAATGTGTTATTGAATACTCATTATCCGTCTAATAAAAGAATAGCAGTTAATAAGAAAGAGAATTACATATTTAGGTGGTGGATTTTTTATCGCTCAGTGTGAAACTAATTCACGAATAGTTGTAAAAATTATAGCACTTCTTCAGCCATTTTCTGTCCACTGCTGGACGAAGACCTCAAAGTCCTTCATTCATTTTTGTCTTGAGCTATTAATCTCATTCTCCCACTGCCTCTTTGGTCTTTCTGTAACTCTTTCTATCTGTGGGATACCATTCTGATACCAACTTCGTCCATTTTTGAGTGTTGTAGTATTATCTTCCCATTGCCATTTGGGTCATTTAATGGCTCTTCTAATGTCTCTCATCCTAGTCTGAGCTCTGACCAAAGTATCTAGAATTATAATACCGAGTAATGATCTTTCCATTTTCCTCTGGATAATCCTAATCCTCATCTTGTTAGTTAAAAGGGCTACAATTTTTACAATTGTGGAATTTTTACAAATTTGCAAGCCTTGTTACTCAAAACTTCCAAGATTAGACATGGCAGACTTTTTTTGAATTCACTTCAAGATTCCAAGAGATAAGATTCGAAGTTTACTA
Organism: Typopeltis vanoorti; assembly: GCF_054136105.1. Classification (NCBI taxonomy): domain Eukaryota; kingdom Metazoa; phylum Arthropoda; class Arachnida; order Uropygi; family Thelyphonidae; genus Typopeltis; species Typopeltis vanoorti. Next base: position 68,735,367 of record NC_143553.1, on the reverse strand, counting down.
TCCTTTGAAGTAAGCGCCCCTTTTGCATTCTGCAGTCCAGCAGTTGTAGAAATAAGAACACTTTTTTCTTCAATTTCGGACACAAATATCGGAATACATTTTCGGAACTGTCTTCTCGAAGCTTGATAAAAAACGTTTGAGAGCGTCAACAGCAAACAAAAAAATTGCATGAAACTAAATCCAGAAGCTGTATTTGTAGTGTTCCGTTTTGTTGCAGAGGTCAAACATTCTTCTGAAATACATTTTTTACGCAGATCATCTATTAAAATGGAGATAATTCCATTATTTTCTGCTATCTTGCGTGATTTTAGAAACCACCTTTTCTACAACCAGTCATTTATCGTTTAAATTAATCATATTTACTACTGTTATGGGCTTTTTCATTGGTTGAAATGTCAAGCGTGAAATTGTTTCAAATTGTGTGTGTGTGTGTGTGTGTGTGTGTGTGTGTGTGTGTGTGTGTGTGTGTGTGTGTGTGTGTGTGTGTGTGTGTGTGTGTGTGTGTGTGTGTTTGTGAGAGAGAGAGAGAGAGAGAGAGAGAGAGAGAGAGAGAGAGAGAGAGAGAGAATAGGGTTTGAAGTCAGGAAGCAGGAAGGGAGGTCATTTATGTATATGAGGAAGAGGGTAGGTGATATAGCAAGACCCTGAAGAATATCTGCATCACACGCAGTGGACGTCCACTGGCTACCCAGTGGATGTGCACTAAGGGTTGCCATTATTCTTTCTGGTCTCAATTTGTGAGAATGATGACGGTTTGCTGAGCAGGCTTCTTTGTCAGAGCCTATTAAATGCCTGAAATGCAGCAGCACAGGTTTTTCCAAACTTTTCCATAGCACGTATCTGTGGTTAGTCATAAAGTCATGTGGAAAGGGCTGTGAATTTTGAATGGCGGAATTCGTAGTTGTGGTAGTGCCTACAGTAGGCATTTGGTTATAAAAAAGAACATTTATTGTTTTATGGCTTAAAATAGATAATTCAGAAGTTACTGAATATTATTATTATTATTATTATTATCAGGTACCTCAAGGGCTCACTTTAGTGAGTACGGGCATGGCAAACCCGAGGTTCCAGATGCTGGACCATGCCTTACTTCATGTAATATACATCTGTTATATTATTCTGTAGACTGGTCCCTCCCCTTCTTTCTAAATGGCGAGGGTTGATGTCAGGAAGGGCATCCGGTCGTAAAACTTCACTGTCAGCTCTAGCTATGATACGAGTCAAAGAGAAAATGATATAAGGGCTGGGGCGTACCCTTTAAGCGACGCGAAGCCACATCGCTCTACAGCTGCGAGAAGTGGACGAAGGCTACCGCATCAAGGGCTGGTGCGGTTAAAGAGGCAAGCCCAGCAGGTGGAGAGGATGTTGCGAGTGGGAACACTGAATGTTGGAAGCATGAATGGAAGGGGAAGAGAGGTGGCACACATGACGAGGAAGAGGAAGTTGGACATTTTATGTATGCAGGAGACAAGGTGGAAGGGGGAAAAGGCAAAGGAACTGGGAGATGGATATAAATTGTTCTACTCTGGAGCGAATAACGAGGGAAGAAATGGTGTAGAAATTGTGGTGTGTGTGGAAGAATGAAGGGCGAAATACTGGAAGTGGGTAGAAGGAACGACAGGATCATGGGAATGAAATTGGGTCTTGGAGAAGAGCAGGTGGTCGTATTATGTGTATATGCCCCACAAGTTGGCTGTACAGCAGAGGAGAAAGATGAGTTCTGGAACATATTAGATGAAGAAATGAGGGAACTGGAAGAAAACGAGATGGTGATTGTCGGAGGAGACTAGAACGGACACATAGGGAGACAGAATAGAGACTGTGAAAGGGTGCATGGTGGCCACGGAGTGGGAATGATGAACCAGGAAGGAGAGAGGGTTGTGGACTTTGCAATAGCATTTGATCTGGTAATTGGGAACTCGTTTTTCTACAAGAGGGAAGAACATTTGATAACATTTAGGAGTGGTAACAACAGTTCACAAATTGACTACATTTTGACTAGAAGAAAACATCTTAAGGTTGTGACAAATGTAAAGTAATTCCAACAGATCAAGTGGCACAGCAACACCGACTGCTGTGCGCAGACTTTAAAATAAAATCGAAGATAAGAACCTCTGGAAGCCATGGGATGAAGACAATTAAGTGGTTTCGCTTAAAAGAAGACAGTGTGAGGAATCGTTTTAGGGAGAGGGTGTTAGAGAGGATTTCGGATGGACTGGAAAGTGTACAAAATTGGTGGAAACATAATTCAAAAGTAATCCTGAGCTGTGCAAGTACTCTTGTCTCACCAGTGCTTGGTGAGACATCTGGTAAGATTAGAGAGCAGAAGGAGGGTTGGTAGTGGAATAATAATGTACAAGTGGCAGTGGCAGCTAAGAGGAAGGCAAAGCAGAAGTGGGATGAGTCAAGAGTGGAAGAGGACAGAGAGGGGTACAGAGAGAGAAAGCAAGAAGCCAAGAGAGTTGTGACACAGGCGAAGGCCATGGCATATCAAGAGCTGTATGATATATATTAGAAACAACGGAAGGACAGAGAAATATTTACCAACTAGCAAAATGTAGAAATAAAGCAGCGAAGGACATCTTACATGTGAGGCAGATCAAAGACGCTGAAGGAAGAGTATTATGGAGGGATGTAGACATAAGAAACAGATGGAGAATATACTCTGAGGGACTTTTGAATGAGGAAAATGCAAGGACTCACAGAGAAGATGGGCAGCCTTCTGAGGGGATGGTGCAGAACATCAGTAGAGTGGAAGTGACAGAGGCCATGAAGAGGATGAGGAATGGAAAATCGGTGGGCCCCGATAGGATTCCAGCGGAGGCATGGAAGGCACTGGGGGAAAAGGGAATTGACCTGCTGTGAGACCTGTTCGCAAAAGTTTGCCAACAGGAAAATATACCTGAGGAATGGAGGGAGAGTACTCTTGTCCCCATCTACAAGGGTAAAGGGGATGCACAAGACTGTAAAAATTACAGAGGAATGAAGTTGATGTCCAACACAATGAAAATCCTAGAAAGGGTTCTTGATGGAAGATTGAGGAAGGAGGTGGAGATTGCAAGGGAACAATTTGGCTTCATGCCTGGTAGATCAACAACAGATGCTATCTTTGCATTTGTTGTTGATCAACCAACAACAGATGCAAAGATGTTGGAAAAGTTTCGAGAGAAACAACGGAAGCTACATCTGGCATTTATTGATCTGGAGAAAGCATACGATAGAGTGCCAAGGCAAGAACTCTGGAGGTGTCTGAGGGAGAAGAAGTTTCCGGAGAAATATGTCAGGTTGGTGCGGGAGATGTACAGAAATGTGAAGACAAGTGTTCGGACCTGTCTAGGACAGGCAGAAAGTTTTCATGTAACAGTTGGCTTGCATCAAGGGTCAGCATTAAGTCCGTTTCTGTTTAATATTGTGATGGAGGTGGTGACGGAGGAGGTGAGAGAAGATGCACCTTGGACAATGTTGTATGCAGATGACATCTTGCTGTGGTGCAGATTTAAGAGAAGAAGCGGGAACTACACTGGAAAGATACAGAAAAGTACTGGAAGAGAGGTATGAGACTGAGCAAAAGTAAGACAGAATATATGTGTTGCACAGTGGGCAGCCGCCAGGAGACAGATCTGGAGCTGGAAGGAAATGTCATCAGGAAGGTGAGGGACTTTAGATACTTAGGTTCAACAGTGGAAGAAGATGGAGGAGCTGAGAAGGAAGTGGGATGCAGGATACAAGAGGGTTGGAGGAACTGGAGGGAGATGGCTGGAGTGTTATGCGATAAGAGGGTGCCGATCAATTTGAAAGGCAAAATCTATAGGACAGTAGTGAGGCCAGCTATGACGTATGCTATAGAAACTGTGGCCCTGAGGGAAAATAACATCAGCAGGATGGAAGTAGCAGAGATGAGAATGCTTAGGTGGATGTGCGGTGTGACCAGAAAGGATCGTCTGAGAAATGACTATGTGAGGGGAACAGTGAAAGTTACGAACTTAGGAGCGAAGATACAGGAGGCAAGGTTGAGATGGTTTGGTCATGTGATCAGGAGGGAGGACGAATATGTGGGAAGAAGGGTCGTGCAGATGGATGTGCAAGGAAGGAGGAAGCGTGGACGGCCAAAGAAGAGATGGAGGGAGCTGGTAGAAAAGGACTTGCGGATGAAGAACTTGGATGTGGTGACAGCCCAAGACAGGATGAAGTGGAGGAGACTTATCATCAACAGTGATCCCACTTAAGTGGGAGATTACGGCGCAATACGGCGTGTGTTTACCACAGTGTCGTATTGTTACGCAAACAAACATATACACGTCATAGCAGATGCGAGCTATTAACGTAATGCGGCACTGTCCGTCGCGCAGTTCCACTGTTGTTTATATGCAGTTTGTGCCAGTAGTAGAGTGTTCGTAGTGCTTATCGCGTTTACTCCGTCTCTTTAAATATTTAGAACATTACAATTATAGACATAACATTGTTATAGTTTTTATTTTAGAACATTATTGAGGTTATGATAATGGATTTTATTTTTAAGTAATTTTGAAATATACCAAATTGTATAATTTTGTCGATAATAAACAATATTTTTTCATGCTTAATTTTTTTTTAAATTTTTACCATAATTTTGATTGTGGGGTTTTGGTGTGGGGGGGTGCTGCAACTTTAGAAAGTTGTACCCCCACGATTTCAAGCCACGATTATTATTATTATTATTATTATTTCGTGACACCTCCAATGAGTCCAAAGACTCATCAAGGGAGGGGCACCTACTCTAGAACTCTCCAACTGCACTGCTTCATCCACCAACTACACCGAACCTCTACTACTATCATCATCTACATGAACACCACCTACTGGCCACAATCACCACTAGTATTTTTTGTCTGTAAATTGCGTGTGTTCTGAAGGCCGATTTGTCTGTATGCGGGATGAAAAACCCGAGTTTCCGGGAGGGAAAACCCTGCTATTACTAAATGAAAGTTACAATAATGTGAAAAGCAATCATTAACACTGTGAATTTGCTGGATTATTATGTGAGCAACGTAACTTAGTGAGGAAGAGGCGAATTGTTAATTTTATTTCATGGCATAGTGATTTTGGCTTGGAAGGTACAAATTATATTCTCCCTTAGTCTTATGCTAAGTTTATCTTGCCTCACAGAAATACTTGTTTGTTCATTATTTCAAAAAAAATCAGGAAGAACAAGTTGTTGGCATTATTATGATTCGCCGCATACAACTAACTGCCATGTTTGTTCTTTTGCTATAATATCTGCGATAGTTTAGTTTTATTCGAAGTATAATTCAGTGTGAACGCAGTGTTTAAATTCCAGTGATATGAAATTCTGATGTCTGTTTGAAGAATGGCCTGGGAACGTCTAAG